>NC_134353.1:654213394-654573707 GCF_048569485.1 Anomaloglossus baeobatrachus
CTGCGCTAATTGTCAGACTCCCAGTCTACTTTATTCTACGTTGGTAAGTATACTTGCGGGTTCTTCTTCCACCAAATACTATCTGTCTGTACATTTATATTGTACATTGTATACTTCAGAAACCCTACAACACACGAGCATGTGCAGAGTCACATATCCAATGCTTGTAGATTTGTTTGTGACTTCACATTAACTATATGAGCAATACAATTTTTTATTCTTTGTCTAAACGGGTTCAACAGCAAGTCTGCCTGTTGTCCAGAGAGCTTTGATCACTCCTCATACACAGGTTTTGTGTACCATTCTTTTTATACACCAGCGTGTGCTGTCATTGTAATAAATTTATATTAACTAATGTGTTCTCCAGACTCTTTATTTCGCTCTACATTAAGGTTGGCAGTCAGAATTGAAAACTGTCATGTTGAGTTATTGAACCCCCTCTATGTGCTATGTAATGGCCGTGTATTGACAGGGACATGGTCTGATCATACCACATCTCCTGGGCGAGGGGACACAAAATAATATACAGACAGGACGGCATGGGAAAACCTTTTCCTGCCTGTTTTTAAACATGTTTTACCTCACAGAAATAATCCGCTGCAATCCCATGCTGTAATGTCTGTGTGCTCTTTTCTCTGTCAAGGAGGTGAGGTATGATCAGACCTTGTTCCTGTACGGTCAGACACAGACATTACACAGTACATAGCAGGGGAATATTTATAAGATTATCTCACTGCACAAACTTTCTTTTTTTATAAACACACCAAACTATAAAAATTATTATTCCAAGATCTATTGATTAAAATATACCTTGTTTGTGGGAAAACCCCCTTACGTCTTGGAGAATGTCTTATGATCACCATGCTTGATTAGACATATTAGATTGTTGGTTAATATAAAACTTTAGGCACAAAATAATACAAATTAATTACAAATCACTCATTTTATTCTTTTTATTATGAAAGTCAATACTCTCCCGAGGTGTTAGGGAAAAATCCAATCATCAAATATCATCAGGACGGTTTACATCCGCTCCCAACCAGAAACCTTTATAGCTGAGAACTTCATTCATGTCCAAGAAGACAAAGGTGATCAGATGACTTCAGAGGGCAATTTTATCATAAAATAAAAACATTAAATAATCATATCCTTCATTACTAGTCCCTTCCACCTTGCTGCATCCCTGCGACTATGTATACGACTTACCTTAAATCTCAACTATTCTATAGCTTATCCAAGTATAGCACTCTTTAGTAGTACATTCAACAACCCAAAAATGTTGGCTTCACGATGCTTTTAACCAAGACCTCCAATACATTGCCTATCTGACTTATATTCCGTTTTTATTATTTTAGTACCAGACTGCCTAGCTGACCCCATTTTCTCCTAAAGGACTATTTTAATATCTTAGACATAGTAAATGGGCTGCCTCTGGTGTATGGAAGACAACTAGTTGGGTTGTTTTACGAAGTGCAGTAGCTTAGTGTGCTCTTCTATAATTACTAGTGTTTGTGGAGCATTTCTATTCCCATATGCTTCATTTTAACTCCTAAAATGCAATTATTTCTAATGTATTTTCTTGACAGACCTAAAGCAAATGACTACTCTGTAAATCTACAACTCCTCCTTAGTATCCCCCACAGCTTTCTCTTCTGCATCATCCAGTGTCTTTGGTCTTGCTGGTGCGAATTGGAATTCTTCGGGGACGGGGGACTCTGGGCTTTCCTTCTTGTAAAATCCCAGATCCTTCAGTAGCTGGTTAATTTCCTTTCTTCTCATGTTGCTAAGTCCAACTCTCTGTAATAGATGATACACACTGCAGTTTGTTTTGTGGCCTTGGACTAAATGCATTTAGGTTGAACATGATACAAATGCTCCGAGAGGAACCTTATAGCCCAGGGTGGCAATCTACATACAAACATATCATTTTGCTTGTGCAAGAAAATTATGGCTGAAATTAAATTCCACCCATGGGACCTTGAAATGGGAGAAGAAAAAAAATCCCTAAAGATGTTCGTAATATGTCACATCTGCAGATCATGCAAAGGGCACACTGTTAACCCGTAATATTCAAAACCACTTGTCTTGCTAATATTCTGCCATAGACAAAAGGATACAACACTTCTTTTATTTTATAAATATATTGTGTGTATATATGTATGAGTGTGTGTGTATTTATATACTATACAGTGTGTCCACCCATAAACTGTCCACCGCCATTAACTTGAAAACGGCGGCAGCTATAGGCATAGAAGTGGTGTCTAGGTATAGTAAAGTAGCCATGTGCTACGCAATGAAACCACCTATAGCGCCACATGGTGGAAAACAACGGAGTTAGAATTTTTTATCTCAAACGGAACGAGATAGAGAAAAAAAGTGAATTACAAAGTTTTAGGGCATCATCAATTCAATACGAATCGACACCTTGCGTACAGAAATGCTATGATTAGAACGTGGACTCATGGAGACCTTCCTACAAGTCATTGGGTATGGTGGCTGCGTGGAGTGGCCTCCACGCTCACCTGACCTGACCCCATTGAACTTCTTTCTGTGAGGTCACATAAAACAGCAGGTGTATGGAACCCCTCCATCAACATTGCAGGACCTACGACGACGTATTAGAGATGCTTGTGCAAACGTACAGCAAGATACAGTATGCTGTCCAGAGTCCAGATGTGCATTGCAGCTGACGGTCGCCACTTTGAGCATCAAAATTAAATGAGCGCCATATGAGTGACCAGTATTCAATGTTTTGGGGGTGTCATGGGTTTCACATCATAGCATTTCTGTATGCAAAGTGTTGATTCGTATTGAATTGATGCCCTACAGTTTTTTAATTAACTTTTATTCTCTATCTCGTTCCGTTTTCGAGATAACAATGCTAACCCCCCTGTTTTCCACCAGGTGGCGCTATAGGTGGTTTCATTGCATAGCGCATGGATACTTTACTATACCTAGACACCACTTCTATGCCTATAACTGCCGCCGTTCTCAAGCTAATAGTAGTGGACAGGATATGGGTGGACACACTGTATATATATAATCTGTATCATAATATATATATCCGTTATCTTTATTTCTATGGTACCAACTAACTGCAGCGCTTTCCAATTCAGAGATATATTATATTACCATCAAAAGAGTTATATGTTGGCTTGTTTTTTTGTGAGCTGGTATATTTTGTTATAAAATCATGGCGTATATACTTTAATCGCTTTTTATTGCATTTTCTTACATTATTGTTGTGAATGAAAATTGATGATTGTGGTGGTTTTTTTGCCTTGTTTAACAAATGGCTTAATTAATATCATATTTTGATATATTTTTTTTATTAAAGGGAATGTCACCAGGTTTTTGCCACCTAATCTGAGAGAAGCATAATGTAGGGACAGAGATCCTGATTCCAGTGATGTGTCACTTACTGGGCCGCTTAGTGTAGTTTTGATACAATCACTGTATAATCATCAGTAGATTATCATTAGAGGACTACTTGGCGTGCTGCCAGGTAGTCCAGCATATTCATGAGCTCTGTATAACTGCTAGATCTGCAACAGAGAAAACATTGGTTTTATCAAAATGACAGCAAACAGCTCAGTATGTGACACATCGCTGGAATCGGGGTCTTTGTCTCTACGTTATGCTGCTCTCAGATGGGCGAACAAAAACCTGGTGACAGATTTCCTTTAATGTTTTTTCGTTATCTGGGTAAGAGGAGGTGATTTTGACATTTTTTTTGGATTTTTTTTCTTTTTACTGTCACTTTTACAATATAGAGCAATACTGCGGTATTGCTGTATATTGTACAAACGAATAGTCTCATATCTAAGGATCGATCACATAACAGACACGCGGCTGTAATACCAACACATTAGCTCCCCTGCGATCACGTTGCTGGGGGGCTGATAGGTCCCAGACGTTAATTTGAGTGCCTATCTGCGCTTAAGTGCCTCTGTCAGTAATGGTGGCGTTTAAGAGGTTAACACCAGCAATCGGTGAGTGAGTGAATCGCAGCTTTTAAAGGCAGATTCTAACAATATAATATAGTCATCATCTGCCCCGATGTAGCGGGCTTTGGAGTCTGCTTTAAAGCCTCCGACACCCTCCATCATGCAATAGTACATCATGGAATGTCAAGGAGTTCACATTTTAATTTATTCTGAATTCTGCTCCTTATGGGAGTTTGTAATTAAGTTGACGCTCCTACTTAATTATCAAAAGCATCAATGTATGAGCGGGCATACAACTTCTGAGACCACCCACTTAACTACAAGCCCCAGAATGAGCAGAGATTTTGAAAAGTTATACTAAACCTTTTAAATAAAAAACCCCCCAAAAAACGTTCTGCATCTGCTCCGCTCATCCTGCTGCATAACATGCTGCCTGCAGATTGGACCAAATATGACATTCTCTAGGGTGGAATCACTGTACTATACAGTGGGTACGGAAAGTATTCAGACCCCTTTACATTTTTCACTCTTTGTGTCATGGCAGCCATTTGATAAATCAAAAAAGTTCATTTTTTCTCATTAATGTACACTCTGCACCCCATCTTGACAGAAAAAAAACAAATGTAGAACTTTTTGCAAATTTATTAAACAAGAAAAACTGAAATATCACATGGTCATACGTATTCAGACCCTTTGCTCAGTATTGAGTAGAAGCACTTTTTGAGCTAGTACAGCCATGAGTCTTCTTGGAAATTATGCAACAAGTTTTTCACACTTGGATTCGCGATCCTCTGCCATTCTTCCTTGCAGATCGTCTTCAGTTCCATCAGGCTGGATGATGAACGTTGGTGGACAGCCATTTTCAGGTCTCTTCATAGATGCTCAATTGGGTTTAGGTCAGGGCTCTGGCTAGGCCAGTCAAGAATGGTCACAGAGTTGTTCTGAAGCCACTCCTTTATTATTTTAGCTGTGTGCTTAGGGTCATTGTCTTGTTGGAAGGTGAACCTATGGCCAAGTCTGAGGTCCAGAGCACTCTGGAAGAGGCTTTCTTCCAGGATATCTCTGCACTTGGCCACATTCATCTTTCCTTCAATGACAACCAGTCGTCCTGTCCCTGCAGCTGAAAAACACCCCCATAGCATTATGCTGCCACCACGTTTCACTGTTGGGATTGTATTGGGCAGGTGATGAGCAGTGCCTGGTTTTCTCCACACATATCGCTTAGAATTATCACCAAAAAGTTCTATCTTTGTCTCATCAGACCAGAGAATTTTATTTCTCATAGTCTGAGCATCCTTCATGTGTTTTTTTGCAAACTCTATGTAGGCTGTCATATGTCTTGCACTGAGGAGAGTCTAACGTCTGGCCACTCTGCCATAAAGGCCCAACTGATGGAGGGCTGCAGTGATAGTTGACTTTGTGGAACTTTCTCCCATCTGCCTACTGCATCTCTAGAACTCATTCACAGTGATCTTGGGGTTCTTTTTTACCTCTCCCACCAAGACTCTTCTCCCACGATTGCTTAGTTTGGCTCGACGGCCAGGTCTAGGAAGAGTTCTCGTGGTCCCAAACTTCTTCCGGAGGCCACTGTGCTCTTAGAAACCTTGAGTACTGCAGAAATACTTTTGTAACCTTGGCCAGATCTGTGCTTTGCCACAATTCTGTCTCTGAGCTCCTTTGGCAGTTCCTTTGACCTCATGGTTCTCATTTGGTCTGACATGCACTGTGAGCTGTGAGGTCTTATATAGACAGGTTTGTGCCTGTCCAAATCAAGTCCTATCAGTTTAATTAAATACAGCTGGACGCCAATAAAGGAGTAGAACCATCTCAAGGATGATCACAAGGAAATGTACAGCATGTGACTTAAATGAGTGTCTGAGCAAAGGGTCTGAATACTTATGACCATGTGATATTTCAGTTTTTCTTGTTTACTAAATTTGCAAAAAATTCTACATTTCTGTTTTTTTTCTGTCAAGATGGGGTGCAGAGTGTACATTATTGAGAAAAAAATATGAACTTTTTTGAATTTACCAAATGGCTACAATGAAACAAAGAGTGAAAAATTTAAAGGGGTATGAATACTTTCCTTACCCACTGAAGATCTACACATTCCAGAGTAGGAGGAACCTAGAATCCTGTGGACCTGAACTACGGGAAGTCAGTTTGTTGTGCCCGTTTTAAAAGGGTGGTTCACCCACATTTTTTATTGTCTAGATCGATATTATATTGAGAAACAATGTTTCTCTCAAATACCTCGCGTTGGCAATAGTGCCTGTGAGAGGCGCTATTGCAGACCGCTGTTCCCCGCTCCGGTGACGTCATGTCAAGTGTCGCACATGTCACATCCCTGCGGCCGGCTGCAGTCTTCCTGACTCATTGAGCTGTGGGCAGTGTTTCACCGCTGTCATAGCACAGCGCATCTCCTGCTTGCAGCGTTCTGCTGTGAGGAAGCAGATGGGCTGTGACGAGCGGTGAAACACCGCTCAGTGAGTCAGGAAGACTGCAGCCGGCCGCAGGGATGTGACGTGTGCGGCACTTGACGTGACGTCACCGGAGCAGGGAACAACGGTCTGCAATAGCGTCTCTCACAGGCACTATTGCCAACACAAGGTATTTGAGAGAAACATTGTTTCTCAATATAATATCGCACTAGACAATAAAAAATATGGGTGAACCACCCCTTTAAGGACTTTAAAAAGCACCCTTATTTTCTACCTAATAGTGATCAGTCAGAATAATAACCAAAACAGCTCTCAATAAAAATGATACATAACACTTACATCTATTTCTTCATACTTGGAGGAAAGTAGAACTAGTTCGGGATCTGCTCCAGGTAAGTGCTTCATTTCAAGGTTATGGCTGGGCAAGAGATGTCAAGGTCCTAAATGGAAGCTTATTAATTTTTGCATTAGTTGTCTGCTTATACATTGTGTTAAAGATAATCTGTCACCAAGGTTTTGCCACCTAATCTAAGAGCAGCATAACGTATGGGCAGAAATCGTGATTCTGGCGATGTGTCACCTACTGGGCTGCTTAGTTTTATGTTTTGATAATCTACCGCTGATTAATCAGTAATTTTATCATTAGAGGACTACTTTGCGTGCTACCAGGTGCTCCAGCATATTCATGAGCTCTGTATAACTGCTAGATCTGCAGCAGAGAAAACATCAAAATTTCATCAAAATGACCGCAAACAGCTCAGTAAGGCCGGTTTCACACATTCGGCATTTCGCCGGATCCGGCACGCATTCATTACAGTTGCATTCATTTACAGTGGTGTATGAAGCACGGTGTCGCGCTTCCACTGTAAATGAATGTAACTGTACTGCATGCGTGCCGGATCCGGCGAAATGCCGGATGTGTGAAACGGGCCTAAGTGACACATTGTTGAAATCCGACTCTCAGGCTCTACATTATGCTGCTCACAGATGGGTGAGCAAAAACCTGCTGACAGATTCCCTTTAAATGTACCGATTAAGGCTACATTCACATCAGTTTCTGTTTTTATATTGATCAAAACTATTTTGCCACTGGTTTCCAGCTTTACTACACCCCCATCCGTTTTGACATTTTTTGTTCCATTGAGACATACCATTAGATCTATTTCCAATACATCTATTTTTGATAGACCTCTTGAGACTGCAATAGCCGAGCTTGATCCATAAAACTGATGGGCATAGGACATACACTGAGTTTAACGTAGTTAGTCCCATAAAACTTTATGCATCAGTGTGCCTAATATGTTCTATCGGCTAGGTGAATCAGACATCATCCTCCTGATATCTAGTTATTAGGACCCCAGAGACTGCAGCCCCAAACTAATGCTTACATACAAGACAACATATACAATCAAGCTTATTATTGTCCTGATTTTCCAAAGGATACTAAAGAGGGATGTCCTCTGTGACAAAGGCCTTCACCTGTAAGGAAAAGTACTTTCTGTTACTGTGATCACATCACTATTTCATAGGGTTGTAATACTGAATATAGAAATAGAAAATATGAATGTGTGAAAAAAACCTCCTTAATTTCCATTTATATGATGCATTCAAATTATTGAATGTGTAGACTGGTTTAATGATCGCCATTCGGTAAATATTAACCGTTCGGATGTTTAGTTTCACAGGTTGATCCGTGTGAACTAAAGCGGGCTTTACACGCTGTGACATCGCTAATGCGGAGTCGTTGGGGTCACGGAATTTGTGACGCACATCCGGCCGCATTAGCGATGCCGTTGCGTGTGACACCGATAAGCGATTTTGCATCGTTGCAAAAACGTGCAAAATCGCTAATCGGTGACATGGGGGTCCATTCTTAAAAATCGTTACTGCAGCAGTAACAAAGTTGTTCCTCGTTCCTGCGGCAGCACACATCGCTGCGTGTGACGCCGCAGGAACGAGGAAGCTCCCCTTACCTGCCTCCCGGCCGCTATGAGGAAGGAAGGAGGTGGGCGGGATGTTACGTCCCGCTCAGCTCCGCCCCTCCGCTGCTATTGGGCGGCGGTTCAGTGACGCTTCAGTGACATCGCTGTGACGCTGAACGAACCGCCCCTTTAGAAAGGAGGCGGTTCGCCCGTCACAGCGACGTCGCCGGACAGGTAAGTATGTGTGACGGCTGTTGTGCGGCACGGGCAGCGATTTGCCCGTGTCGCGCAACAGGTGGGGGCGGGTACCCACACTAGCGATATCGGGACCGATATCGCAGTGTGTAAAGTAGCCTTTACTCCTAGTCTTAGGGCTCATGCGCGCGTAATGGCTGAATATTCTATAGGGATTTGACAGCTCATGTGCGCGTCAAATCGCTGCAGAAACACTGCATAATGGATGCAGTTTTTCTGTACAAAAAAAGCCGATTTAATGCGCTCTGGCTGCTGTCCCCACCATAGACAGAGTGGGAGCTGCATCAATAGTGCACAAATTAATTGACATGCTCATTTTATGAACACACAGATTTGGGTCCAAATTTTAGCATCCAAATCGTTGCGTTGATAAAAGCAACGTGTGCACATATCATGCACAATGTACATAGATTGTGCTGGGGACGAAGGACGCATGCATTTACACTGCAGTGCTATACGCAGCGTAAATGCAAGCAATTACGCAACGTGCGCACGAGCCCTTAGAATGCACCAAATTTATCATGGTTTGTGCAGGATTGTAATTCTGCTGTATTTTTTTGACCTTTTTGTCTACCTTTTCACCATCCTCTTGATTAACATACTATTAGACCATTTGAACCAAAGTCGTACAGCGTAAATATATTTGGTGTATTGCAAATACGCTAATCCACACTCACTTTAATAGACTGTGTTTTAGGCCCCCTTCACACGCACGTGTCTCTGGAACATGCTAGCTCCGTGCCCACATGTACCGGAGACACGGCACACGTAAACCCATTAAAATCAATGGATTTATGTGCACGCACGTGTTCAGCCATTGGCCCGTGCCTCCGTGTGGAGCAGACATGAGCCCGTGTGCTCCATACGGAGGCATGTCATTTTTTCTCCGGCAGCACGGGTGTCACGCGGCCCACACACGTACCACATGGATGTAATGTGGATGCGGGCCCATGTGACACGCGCTGGAGAAAAACACGTGTCATTTTAAAAATTAAAAAAACACATACTCACCTCCCACCAGCTTTGCAGTCTCTGCCGCGGCTGTCACCTGCATCCAACCCCCAGTGAATTTTAACAACGCATCTTCTTCACTGGGGGCCGGAAGCAGCGTCAGCGGGGCGTGGCCTGTGCCAGACACTGTCATTCAGCACCACAGACAGCTCCGGAAGAAACAGGTAAGGCGGGGCTTTCTGTTCTCCGTGTGTTATTACGTATAACACACGGAGAACACGCATGTGCCACAAACACGGCACACAGGGAGCAAACCACCCCTTAATACGTACATGAAAAAACGGTACTTTTTTTCATGTGCGTGAGAAGGGGGCCTTAGACACTTTTTAACGTGGCACAAATCTTGTACAACATAATTCTGCCTTCATTCGACAGAACCCACGCTCATTTTAGTTAGACCGAATTCAGATGTATTCCATGTATCACTATTCGAGTGCGGACCGTGATGCACACGCTGGTTGTGGATCCCCTCACCTGAACCTGACAGTGTAATAGGGAGATCTAAGGCTGGCAAGTAAGTATTGTATTATCGTACACGGAAGTCTGAATCCGGCCTTAGGCTGGACTCACACGAGCGTATGGCATCGGATGCGAGAGCAACGGATGTGATATGCTAATGACCCCGGGCTCAGGCTCTGCTGCGAGCGTGAGCCGAGTGTCATGCGACTGTGACCCGATCCTGCCATCTGGTAACAGCTGCGAAGCTGAGGGTGGGCGCTGCGGAGGAGAATGAGGGGTTAATCCCTCTCATCTCCTCCATTGTCAGCCTGTGCGTATATCACACTCTGCGCTGGAATAACATCAGAGTGTAGTCCGATGTATCTCTCGCACCCATTCACTTGAATGGGTGTGAGTGATACGGCTCTCGCAGAAAATCGCAGCATACTGCTACTTTTCTCACATCCAGAATCTGGATGTAAGAAAAGCTGAACAACTGCTGTCCATCATTGACTAATATTGGTCAGAGTGCGATGCGAGATTTTCTCACATTGCACTTGTCCGATTTCAACGCTCGTGTAATGTGCCCTTAGGGTGGATCCATGCAGTGGGGCGGAGTTATTAACTGCTCCTACCGTAGTTTTTAGTGAAATTCAACAAACCCGGCAGCCTGGAAAAGAAGTGCAGTAAGAGAAAAGCCAAGGCTCTGTTCACAGTAGTTTCTGGGCTTCTTCCAGCTTCACTAACAGTGAGACGATATATTATTTGCTTTTCGTCATTTTATTAAGTATTAATAGAATCTAAAGCAGTAAACACTTAACTAAAAGGAACTTGTCAAAAGCAAAGTAAAGGTACTAAAATTACCAACCAGGATGTTCCCTAAAAGGTTTGTGGTTTTCTGTAAACCTAACCAAACAGGAAAAACTGTCTCCAAGTTTGGTTAAAACTGGTTTCTAGCAATCTGGCTGCAGTTACACACAGAAATTGTGACACAAGTGTACTTAATATAATAATAATAATAATAATAATTTTATTCATTTATATAGCGCTATTAATTCCACAGTGCTTTACATACATCAGCAACACTATCCATATTGGGGCTCACAATCTAAAGTCCCTATCAGTTTATTTTTGACTTAAATGGAATATATCCCCCAATTTTTGCTATCCCATCTGAGAGCAGCATAATGTAGAGACATAGAACCTAACTCCAGCACTTGCTGATACTGTTGAGGTAGTTTTGATAAAATCAGTGTTTTGGGGTTTTCTTGCTGTAGGTCTACCAGTTCTCTGAATGATGAGCTCTGTACAACCTCGCCCATCCCACTGATTGGCATCTTTTTGTGTCCTCTATTGATAAAACAGTGATTTTATTTAAAAAAATAAACAACAGCAAGTAGCCCCATGATATATTGGAATCAGGGTATCTGTATCTACATCATGCTGGTCACATTCCTATTAAGTTTTAGAATTTTATTGTACATTGTAAGAGATTACCCTGATAACGGGATTATTGAGAATCTATCATGATGTTTTAGCATGTTAAATTAAAGGCATGGCAATACAGATTCAATTGATACAGGATTCAGATTTCTTCAATAACAGTATGTTCCTTAACCCCCTTCATGACCTTGCCATTTTCCGTTTTTTTTTTTCCTCCCCTTCTTCCAAGACCCATAACTTTATTTTTCTGTCAATATTGCCATATGAGGTCTTATTTTTTGTGGGACAAGTTGTACTTTTTTATGTGATTATTTATTTTACCATATAGTGTACTGGGAAAAGGGGGGGGGGAAATCCTGGTGCAGTGAAATTGCAAAAAGTGCAATTTCTCAATTTGGGTTTTTTCTTTTTACTTACCAAGTTCACTATATAATAAAAATTGACCTGGCAGTTTGGTCATTTCTGAACTCAGTGATACGAAGTATGTGTTTGTTTTTTCATTTTCATTTTCAAAGGGACACATAGGTGGTGAATTTAACTTCTGTTTTTATTTTTTTCATGTTAAAAACTTTTTTTTTTTCTTCACTTGTTACTGTATTTACTAGTCCCCTCAGGGGACTTGAAGGTGCAATCATCCGATCACTTGTGCTATATGGAGCAGTGCATCAGCGCGGCTCTGTACAGCAGGAATCATGATCTCCTATGAATGCCGGCTCGTAGCCGAAATTCATAGGAAGATCATCAAGACAGACACAGGGGTCATCAGCTGACCCCAGACTGTCATGACAACCCATCAGCGACCTGTGATAATGTTATGGGTGCACCAATAGTAGGGGGGAGTGACACACTCCCTGTCTGTGCGTGTTAAATCCCACAGTCAGAAATTAACATCGCAATTTAAATGGTTGACAGCTACGAGTGGAACCTGTGATCTGATCAGCCGTCATATGCAGGGAAAGATGCGGGTCGGGTGAAACTGCATCAAGGGCAGGGACACTACCTCTGATACAAATATGTATCAAAGGTCGTGAAGGGGTTAATCCACCTATTTACGTTTGGGTGTAATAAGCTTTTGGTGCATTGGGGTGGAACTGGGTGTAGGGTCTTCAGCTCTGGTTCGAACCCTCTGCTTGCTTCCGTTATCTGTATGAGTCGCTGTTTTTAAAGTTTGCGCTGTTCTTGCTTGCAGTCCTTGAGCAGATTAATCTCCCAGCTGTCTTTAGTAAAATTGTGCCAATGGCAGTGCATTCATAGATTCATCTCCTGATAGTTTTCAGTAAAATAGTGTTGGTGGCAGCGCATATGCAGGTTGAGATTTCAGCTTCTCATTGAGCTGAAATCTGAATCTGCGCATGTGTCACCACCACAAAAGCGCCAGTATGACCATGCCGTTACTTTAACATCGTGACAACAGGTTCTTTCCAATACAGTATGTATCCACTTGAACACACACGCACACATATATATATATATATATATATATATATATATACACTAGCTGTACTACCCGGCTTCGCCCGGGTTAATAACTGCTGTTAACAAAGTAGAATGTATTAACAAAAATGTATTCTGCACACAAAAACCACAAAACAAATAGATATAAATGTAATTATCAAATTGTTGCCTATATTAACCAATCAGAGCTCAGATTAATTAACTGTAGCAAAATAGAAGCTAAGCTGTGATTGGTTGCTATTGGCAGCCTGATAAATCCCCAGGCAACAGAAAGCCCTCCCGTCTGACAGTATATATTAGCTCACACATACACATATAGACAGGTCATGTGACTAACAGCTGCCGTATTTCCTATGTGGTACATTTGTTGTTGTAGTTTGGCTGCTTATTAATCAGATTTTTATTTTTGAAGGATACCAGACTTGTGTGTGTTTTAGGGCGATTATGTGGCGAGGTTGGTGTATGTGTGGTGAGATGTGTGCTGAGGGTGGTATATGTGTTCAAGTACGTGGTAGTGTGTGGCGCATTTTGTGTGTGTGTTCATATCCCCGAGTGTGGTGAGTATCCCATGTCGGGGCCCCACCTTAGCAACTGTACGGTATATACTCTTTGGCGCCATCGCTCTCATTCTTTAAGTCCCCCTTGTTCACATCTGGCAGCTGTCAATTTGCCTCCAACACTTTTCGTTTCACTTTTTCCCCATTATGTAGATAGGGGCAAAATTGATTGGTAAATTGCAATGCACGGGGTTAAAATTTCGCCTCACAACATAGCACCCAGCGCTGCCCGGGATAGTAACTGTCTCTCTGTTTCTCTCCCATTCTCTGTCTGTCTCCCCCTCTGTATATATCTCTCTGTCTCTCTTTCTATCTCTTTGTCTGTCTGTCTCTTTCCCTCTCTGTCTCTTTCTCCGTCTGTCTCAATCTCTTTCCCTGTTTGTATATCTATCTCTTTTCCTGTCTGTCTATCTAACTCTGTCACTTTCCCTGTCTGTCTCTTTCCCTCTCTTTCCCTGTCTGTCTCTTTCCCTCTCTTTCCCTGTCTGTTTCTTTCCCTCTCTTTCCCTGTCTGTCTCTTTCCCTCTCTTTCCCTGTCTGTTTCTTTCCCTCTCTTTCCCTGTCTGTCTCTTTCCCTCTCTTTCCCTGTCTGTCTCTTTCCCTCTCTTTCCCTGTATGTCTCTTTCCTTCTCTTTCCCTGTCTGTCTCTTTCCCTCTCTTTCCCTGTCTGTCTCTCTTTCCCTCTCTTTCCCCGTCTGTCTCTTTCCCTCTCTTTCCCCGTCTGTCTCTTTCCCTCTCTTTCCCCGTCTGTCTCTTTCCCTCTCTTTCCCCGTCTGTCTCTTTCCCTCTCTTTCCCTGTCTGTCTCTTTCCCTCTCTTTCCCTGTCTGTTTCTTTCCCTCTCTTTCCCTGTCTGTCTCTTTCCCTCTCTTTCCCTGTCTGTTTCTTTCCCTCTCTTTCCCTGTCTGTCTCTTTCCCTCTCTTTCCCTGTCTGTTTCTTTCCCTCTCTTTCCCTGTCTGTCTCTTTCCCTCTCTTTCCCTGTCTGTCTCTTTCCCTCTCTTTCCCTGTATGTCTCTTTCCTTCTCTTTCCCTGTCTGTCTCTTTCCCTCTCTTTCCCTGTCTGTCTCTTTCCCTCTCTTTCCCCGTCTGTCTCTTTCCCTCTCTTTCCATGTCTGTTTCTTTCCCTCTCTTTCCCTGTCTGTCTCTTTCCCTCTCTTTCCCTGTCTGTCTCTTTCCCTCTCTTTCCCTGTCTGTCTCTTTCCCTGTCTGTCTCTTTCCCTGTCTGTCTCTTTCCCTCTCTTTCCCTGTCTGTCTCTTTGTGTCTGTTTCTTACCCTGTCTGTGTCTGCCTCTTTCCCTGTCTGTGTCTGTCTCTTTCCCTGGCTGCATTGTGACACGCCAACATTCCATATAAGGACGTGGCTGCGCATTCTTCTGAAGTTCTGGCTGCACTATGGCTCCCAGCTCCATTCGCTTTAATGGAGGCAGGTTTTTTGGTGACTAACTGTAAAGAGCGGTGTTAAAATTTCCCCTCAAAACATAGCCTATGACGCTCTCGGGGTCCAGAAGTGTGAGTGTGCAAAATTTTGTGGCTGTAGCTGCGACGGTGCGGATGCTAATCCCAGACATACATACACACACAAACACACACACATACACACATTCAGCTTTATATATATATATATATATATATATATATATATATATATATATATATATATATATATACACATATATATCAGTTTGCCTCACATTTTTTTTATTCCTTATATTATGCAATACTGTATATAACTTCATTTTACACTTGTATCTTACATTTTTATGTCTTCTGTTCCTCTTTCTTTCAAGCAACTGATGTGAAATAAAGGGAATCCTGAATATTTTATGGTGCTTGGCGTTCGTGAATGTCCATTTAATGGTACATTACTGCAGCTGAATTAGAGCAGAATTTGTTCTCGGAAAGTATAGCTTGATACATGGCCTTTTATATCTTTAATCGATTATTATAGAATCTGTGACTACTGCTTCTGTGCTGTTCTTCATAAACCTACAATATATATATTGCAACAAAAATAGAATCTCCTGACTTTATCCGACAGCTCGTACACTAATTTGCATCTGTTTATGCACACGGTTTTCTCTGCAGGATTGTTTGTAAATTATTTCCTAAAACCAACACCTATGATTTCCATATATCCAGTAAACATAAACTGTAAAGCTCTCTTCTCATCACAATCTGGGTATACCGTAAGTTGCTGTGACTTGATTTATAGAAAAGTGTAGCCTTCTCTATACAGCAAAGAGAAAAACAAGTGTACCTATGCACTCATTTGACCGCTGAAGGAAAAATGTGGGCTATGGCCTATGTTCAGATTGTGTCAATGGCTTTCTAGGTACACACACTGCAAGTGTTGACCTACAGAGTAAGTGGGTTAGCCTTGTTTAAGTCTCATTATTCACAATGTAATTTATTACTATCATTCAAAAACACTAAGGGTATGTGCGCACGTTGCTTTTTACCTGCTTTTTACCTGCTTTTTTGCTGCTTTTTCTTCTGCGCTGTTTAATGCCAAAATGGATGTGTTCTTCTATTCAAGCAAAGTCTATGGGAATTTGGGTTTCTTGTTCACACTATGTTGTTCAAAATGCTGCCTTTTTGAGGCAGAACTTTGGTCAAAAACTCAGCTTCTCAGTGCAAAACCCAAATGGCAAAAACAATTGACATGTTGCTTCTTTGAAAAGCTGAGTTTTTGACCAAAGTTCTGCCTCAAAAAGGCAGCATTTTGAACAACATAGTGTGAACAAGAAACCCAAATTCCCATAGACTTTGCTTGAATAGAAGAACACATCCATTTTGGCATTAAACAGCGCAGAAGAAAAAGCAGCAAAAAAGCAGGTAAAAAGCAACGTGCGCACATACCCTTATTTCAACCTGTGGAGAGGCAGCTTTTTTAAGGTTAGAGGAAATCTGTCATTAGCTTTTAAGGCCCAGTCACACTAAACAACTTACCAGCGATCCCAACAACGATACAACCTGATAGGGATCGCTGGTAAGTTGCTAGGAGGTCGCTGGTGAGATGTCACACTAAGCAACGCTCCAGCGATCCCACCAGCAACCTGACCTGGCAGGGATCGCTGGAGCGTCGCTACACGTGGAAGCATGCTGCGCTTGGTAACTAAGGTAAATATCGGGTAACCAACCCGATATTTACCTTGGTTACCAGCGCACACCGCTTAGCGCTGGCTCCCTGCATACCTAGCCACAGTACACATCGGGTTAATTACACGATGTGTACTCTGCTACGTGTGCAGGCAGCAGGGAGCCGGCTTCTGCGGACGCTGGTAACCACGGTAAACATCGAGTAACCAAGAAGCCCTTCCCTTGGTTACCCGATATTTACCTTCGTTACCAGTGTCCGCCGCTCTCACACTGCCAGTGCCGGCTCCCTGTTCCATGCACTCCTAGCCACAGTACACATCGGGTTAATTACCCGATGTGTACTCCGGCTACGTGTGCAGGGAGCCGGCACTGACAGCTGAGAGCGGCGGATGCTGGTAACGAAGGTAAATATCGGGTAACCAAGGAAAGGGCTTCTTGGTTACCCGATATTGACATTGGTTACCAGCGTCCGCAGAAGCCGGCTCCCTGCTCACTGCACATTTAGTTGTTGCTCTGTCGCTGTCACACACAGCGATGTGTGCTTCACAGCGGGAGAGCAACAACTAAAAAATGGTCCAGGACATTCAGCATCAACCAACGACCTCACAGCAGGGGCCAGGTTGTTGCTGGATGTCACACACAGCAACATCGCTAGCAAGTTGTGCCTCAGCAGCGATGTTGCTAGCGATGTTGCTTAGTGTAATGGTACCTTTTAGTTATCCCGTCTGAGAGCAACATAATGTATGGCCAGAGACCCTGATTCTAGCAGTGAGTCACTTAGGGCTCATTCAGACGACTGTTCCGTTTGTCCTGTTCCGTTTGTCCTGTTCCGTTTGTCCTGTTCCGTTTGTCCTGTTCCGTTTGTCCTGTTCCGTTCCTCTTTTTATTGCGGACCTACTGACAGGATCATCTTTTCAATGTCTTTTGTGTAGGATCGGATGACACACGTAAGCACTTCCGTGTGCATCCGACCCCACAAAAGAACACATCGGATGCCGTATGCCCGTTCTGTTATTGCGGATCGTGACACAATACAAGTCAATGGGTCCGCAAAATCCCCGGAAGCCACACGGAAGGACTTTCGTGTGACTTCCGTGGGGTGCCCGTGCAGTCTGTTGTCCCGCACCAGCCTCACAGCTGCCCGCACTGCAGTGTGTCAGCATCTGCTAGCACAGCAGTGTCAGTAGCTATGGGGATGACAAGCACTGCCATCAGGAGGTTAGGTAAGTTCAATACCTGAGGTGATGAAGTGCTGCACTCCTGACATCAGCGCTCGTCACTGACTTCCATGCCCGCCGCGTTTTCACATCAAGTATCGTGGGTGGCCTGAGACTGTGACTAGCAGTGACATCACAGGCCGCTTGCGATACTTCACTTGTGAAAGCGGCGGACAATGGAAGTCAGTGATGAGCGCTGACATCAGGAGTCCAGCGGCGTTCATCTCCCAGGTAATGTACCTAGCTAACCTCATGAAGTCAGTGCTCATAATGCCCAGTGGTGACCTGGGATGACCTATTGATGTTAGCTCAGATCACTGCACTGCTCTCCCAGCTAATGTGGAACATTCTGTTCTTCATTGACTGAGACAGTGAGTAGGATATGGATCGTTGTGGGACCCCCTTATTGGATTACACCGGACCCGGATTTGATTTTTCTTTCCAATAAATTGGTGAAAGAGGGAGTGTTTTTTCAAATAAAAAATTGTCGTCTATTTTTTATGTTTTTATTACTGGCTGGGTTAGTGATGTCGGGTATATGATAGACGCCGTGACATCACGACGTCTGGCCTTGATGCCCGGTGACATTACACAGCTGGTATCAACCCCATATATTAGCCCAATTGCCACCGCACCAGGGTATTCGGAAGAGCTGGGTTAAGTCCCAAGACTGTCGCATTTAATGGATGTGGCAATTCCGGTCGACTGCTGGATGATATTTTTAGGCTCTGGGGCTCCCAATAAGGTGGGTCTCCCCAGCCTGAGAATACCAACCCCCACCTGTGAGGCTTTATCTTGGCTGGGTATCAAAATTGGGGGAGGACTGCACGCTGTTTTTTTTTTTTAAAATTTATTTTACTGTATGATATAGACCCGCCCACCAGCAGCAGTGATTGGTTGCAGTGGGACAGCTGTCACTCAGCATGGGGGCGCGTCTAACTGCAACCAATCACAGACGCCGGTGAGTGAGGGAAGCAGTGAATATGTATGAGCCTAATGAGCGGCCGGCTCGGGAAGAACAAAGCTGTCGCGGGAGTAGTGTTACAGCCACCCGGTGATCGGTGAGTATGTAGTGCTTGCTCCTACCCTTTTACCCCGATCTATCAAAATATAAAATCACTTTATCTGATTGGTAAAGGGTGTAGCAAGAAAAAATAAATCAAAACTCCATAATTACCTTATTTTGGTCACCACAACATTGCAATAAAATGCAATAACAAGCGATCAAAACATCACATCCGTGCAAAATTCATATAATTAAAAATGTCACATCAAGACCCAGAAAGTAAGCCATCACACAGCACCAGATCCTGAAAAATGAGAATGCTATGGGTCTTGGAAAATGGCGCCAAAAGCACAATTCTTTTTTACAGACGCATTCTTTTTTTTTTTTTTTTTACCCCTTACATAAAAGTAAAACTATACAAGTTTGTATCTACAAACTCATACTGACCTGGGCAATGGTATTACCAGGTCACTTGTACCATATAGTGAACACTGGTGAAAAAAAAACAAACAAAATACATTTGAGGAATGGCACTTTTTTTCACAATTTCACTGCACTTGGAATTTTTTTCCCCGTACAATATGGGGCCGATATAGTGGTGTCATTCAAAAGTACAACTCCTCTCGCAAAAAAAACAAACCCTCATACAGCTATTTATATGGAAAATTAAGAAAGTTATGGCTCTTGGAAGACGGGGAGAAAAATACTAAAAAAGAAAAATCGCCTGGGGTTGAAGGGGTTAATAATGGCTTGGAAAACTTTCTATTCATTTCTATGGGAAATCCACCTAGCTGTTTATGAAGAGTTTTTAGTTGTGTACATGACCTTTTTTTCAGGCAGATTCATCCTCAAAAAAAAATGCTCAGAAGAATAAGCATATTAATTTCTACGTAAAAACAATTTGCTGATCATACGTTCAAGCTTTCGAACGTCTTTTAACCACTTCAGGTTTCTAACAATGCCAAGCAGTTAAAGGGGCTCTGTCAGCACAATCTGACCAGAGTACAGGCGCTCGGTGCTTCATGGTGTGGCCAAACATTGATGTGCACCTTCCCGGTCGCTTGTTCCTCCTCTATCTCCAACCTCCTCCCTTCATTGATTGACAGCTGTGCTTCATAGAGGCAAACAAGGGTAGAGATATAGTGAAACAAGCAGATTGGTAAGGTGCATAAATGCTTGTCCTCGCCATGATGCAACAAGCACCTGTAATTTAAAAAGTAATTTTGTGCTGACTGAATCCCTTTAAAAGAAGTGATCTGTCGGCTGGTATTTTCCATTAGTCTGTACTTTACAATACAAGTCAGTGGTAAAGCTGAAAAGATGCCAGGAACACAGCATGATGTCTCTTGGAATATTTTACCATAGTTTTTGCTTAAAAAATGCTAGTGGTTTCTTCATTATTTAATACAATGAAAATAACAAACAGAAAACTACAGTGAAAAAAAACAAGTCACAAAAACCATGAGCCCCTCCAAAGAGTGGTGAACTAAAGGAAAGATGCGGGAGTTCCTGCTTGAATGCTTTTTAATTTTTAAATACCTCTGGCCATATACCTAGACCCTAGTACTGGCATATAGCCATATACCAAGACCCTGGTACTGGCATATAGCCATATACCTAGACCCTAGTACTGGCATATAGCCATATACCTAGACCCTAGTACTGACATATAGCCATATACCTAGTCCCTACTACTGGCATATAGCCATATACCTAGGTCCTAGTACTGGCATATAGCCATATACCTAGACCCTAGTACTGGCATATAGCCATATACTTGGGTCCTAATACTGGCATATAGCCATATACCTAGACCCTAGCACTGGCATATTGCCATATACCTAGTCCCTAGTACTGGCATATAGCCATATATCTAGACCCTAGTCTAGATATATAGCAATATACCTAGTCTCTAGTACTGGCATATAGCCATATACCTAGTCCCTAGTACTGACATTTAGCAATCTACTTAGTCCCTAGTACTGGCATATAGCCATCTGCCTAGACCCTAGTACTAGCATATAGCCATATACCTAGGTCCTAGTACTGCCATATAGCCATATACTTAGGCCCTAGTACTGGCATATAGCAATATGAGAAAGAAGGACGGTGATCCAGCTCAACTGGGGCAAGGTCCGGCATGCAAGAATAACACTCTGGCAGTGCAAGGGTCCAATAGAAGAAGAAAAAAATCCAGCTTCCGGAGTTGTAATAAAACTATTGCAAAATTTTATTGAAGGACGTCAAAATTAATGTGATGACAAGGACAAAAATAGGGAGCCCATATACGGCATAAGGCTACGCGTTTCGAACGCTGCCTGCGTTCTTTGTCAAGCCAGAGTGAGCATATGTTACTCACAAGTATTTAAACTCACTCCTACCAATGGGAGGGGTGAGTTTAATCAGAAAGCACATGTGCCAGCATGGGGTAGATAACATACAAACACATAATACAAAAATCCAACAATGAGTGAACAAAAAAAATAAAAAAAAATTTATATACAAAAGAAAAGAAAAACATTTTTGTTATTAAAAATTTCACATAAAACACTCTTTCAATCGAAATGTACATGCAAGCATTATCTACCAAGATTTAATAATGGAACATGACATCTCGTCTCAGATTAAGACCATTGGGTATTCTAGTTCCCAAATAAAATATCCAAAAGGCTATGTGCCCACGCAGGACATTCCTCAGGAGCTCGCAGAAAACCGCAGCACAACTTTGTCTGTTTACATGCTGCGGTTATGCTGCGGAATGTCCTGCGGATATGCTGCGGTCATTCTGCATTGAGGATACGGTACCATGGCTTGGGTACTGCATCCTCAATGCAGAACAAGTGCTGCAGTGATCGGGGAGTTCATACTTTCCTCCATCATGCAGCACTTCACTCTCCAGCCGTGTCTGTCAGCGTCTGCACATTGCCGGAGAAGGTGGGCGGACCTGAACTAGCTTCGGCTGTCACATGACCGTAGCTCGTGCAGGCCCCGCCCACCTGCTTCCTGCTCCTGGCTCCACCATGCTCCAGTCTGCACCGGAAGAAGTGACTCCGGTGACTTCTATCAAGGCAGGTAAGTATGGGACACTGTGGAAAAATCCGCAGGAATAATTCACATGCTGCAGATTTTTCCGCAGGGAAATTCGCATTATTTCCGCTGCGTAAAAAAATGCAGCATGGGCACAGCACTCCCCAAATGCCATAGAAATGGCTGGGGACTCGCTGTACTGCAGATTTTTGAAAAATCCGCGGAATTTCTGCAAAAGAATCGCGGCAAATTCCGCAAATTTTCCACAGCGTGGGCACATACCCAAAGGCCTCACGTGTGAGAACCTGATGTTGGCTATCCCCACCACAAGGAGAATTTTTCACTTTTTTTAAACCAAAAACACACAAGGAGTCAGTATTGCAATTGTGATGTGAAATAAAATGCCTGGGTGCCGATGAGAAATTTCTGACTGGAATGACAGTGCCCTTAGAATTATAAATATCCTGGATATGTTCATTAAAACGCACCTTGAGCTTGCTCACTGTACAGCCAATATAAAGTAAGTTGCAGCTGGTGCAGTTAATGCAGTAAACCACATTTTCATATAGCAATATACCTAATTTCTAGTACTGGTATATAGCCATATGCCTAGTCCCTAGTACTGGCATATAGCCATTTATCTAGTCCTAGCATATAGCCATATACCTAGACCCTAGTACTGGCATATAGCCATATACCTAGACCCTAGTACTGGCATATAGTCATAAGCCTAGACCCTAGTACTGGCATATAGCCATATGCCTAGACCCTGGTACTGGCATATAGTCATATGCCTAGACCCTGGTACTGGCATATAGCCATATATCTAGACCCTAGTCTAGATATATAGCAATATACCTAGTCTCTAGTACTGGCATATAGCAATTTACCTAGTCCCTAGTACTGACATTTAACAATATACTTAGTCCCTAGTACTGGCAAATAGACATATGCCTAGACCCTAGTACTGGCATATAGACATATGCCTAGACCCTAGTACTGGCATATAGACATATGCCTAGACCCTAGTACTGGCATATAGACATATGCCTAGTCCCTAGTACTGGTATATAGCCATATGCCTAGTCCTTAGTACTGGCATATAGCCATATATCTAGTCCTAGCATATAGCCATATACCTAGACTCAAGTACTGGCATATAGCAATATACCTAGTCTCTAGTACTGGTATATAGCCATATGCCTAGTCCTTAGTACTAGCATATAGCCATATATCTAGTCCTAGCATATAGCCATATACCTAGACCCTAGTGTCACAAACCACCGGGGGGGGTCACTCAGAAATCCCCCGCGCTGGCTACCAGTACGTCACAATCGGGGGGTAACAAGTGGGGGTCACCCCTCCTTTATACCTCCCGACCGACAGACAGAGCACGTGACGCGCTCTCTAGCGCCCCTCTTATAGTCAGGCCAATTATGGAATTGCCCGACAATAAGCAAGGAGGCCGCTATACTACTTATGCCGATTATTGAAGGGTCCCCGGTGAGAGTAAGGTATATATTCCCCCGACCTCCGCGGGCGGAATATATAAAATCTCCCCGAATCTCACTGGCCTCCCCACAATAATCCTTGGCACAATTCGCTGCCACCAACCGATTTACGGTAACTATTAGCCGAACACACAGACGTGGGATTCAAGATCGAGATAACAGAACAGCCCAAGATTAATTATATAATTTAATCAGCCTAAAGCACACTAGAAACTACAATATATACAATAGGGAATCTACAGAATATACATATGTCAGAGTACAGTTACAATCAAAGCATGGGTTACAAACAGGCATACACAGTTCCAGCAGTTACCTTGTTGCGTCTGGCCACAGGGGGGCGCTGTACCCAGGTTTCTAGGATCCTTCCCACAGATGTTTCCTACACGTGCCCCCAGCGAAAAGAACCCTGGAAAATGGCCGAAGTAGGGTTATCAACCTGGGCAAATCCAGTTCCCCTCCTACCTTAGTGACCTCACAGGGAGCACTGCTCCACCCCTGGCTTGAGTTATGGACAATATCCCAACATGGAATATGGGCCATAACTTTGCCTGGGAGCGTCGTAGGCGGACGCCAACGCTCTCATTGTGACAGCTATGAATTTAGCCACAGAACGAGGGGACTCATGACCTGTCTGCCAGTTCCCCATTGGCTGATATCACGCCTGGGGCATTTCCCAATGTCCTGCTCCCATAAAAAGGGTGTGCCGGCATCGTCCGCATGCGGAGACACCATTTTTATGGTTGCCATATTTATCGGAAATATGGCTTGCGAGATATGAACCATCTTTTACTGGAGTCGTTCTGTCTGGCTATTTCCATAGCCTTGCTAACTAGCTAGCAGCTCCTACTACAGGGTGACGGCAGGGAGTCATCCTGTGTCCATTGTTCCCACACAACCTCATTTCCAAATCACAGGACATGGCCATGGAGGTGTAAGTGGAACACTGAGAACAAGAAGGGAGGGGGGCACTGCCAGGGAGTGATGAGGGATTATGACTGGAGTCATAATTCATCTTCATATCCCGGGATTTGCCTCACACCTCCCCCCTTTTGAGGGCGCTAGGGGGCAGCACACTCCGGTGTTCCCCCGTGCGCCCGTCCGCGACCTCTCCTTGTCGGGACAGCCCGTCTGCGTTACCGTGGTCACGGCCCCTTTTGTGGCGAATGGTGAAGTTGTATTGCTGGAGCGCAAGGCTCCATCGCAACAATCGCCCATTCGTCCCAGAGACGGTGTGCAACCAGCTGAGGGGATTGTGGTCCGTCTCCACGATGAAGTGGCGCCCGTATAGATAGGGTTGCAGACGCTGCAGGGCCCACACTATGGCCAGGCACTCCTTCTCCATCGTGGAATAGGCAACTTCCCTTGGTAACAGCTTCCTGCTCAGGTACAAGACCGGGTGCTCTTGGCTCGCAGAGTCCACCTGGCTGAGCACCGCACCGAGGCCGAAGTCACTGGCGTCGGTCTGTACTACAAACGGCCGCGTGAAGTCGGCTGCCTGTAGCACGGGCGGGCTGGACAGGGCGTCCTTTAGGGCCCGGAAGGCTGTCTCGCAGTCCATTGTCCAATCGACTGCAGAGGGCAGCTTCTTCTTGGTGAGGTCCGTCAAGGGCTTTGCCAGGCTACTATAGCATGGAACAAACCTCCTATAGTACCCAGCGGTCCCCAAGAAGGACATCACCTGCTTCTTGGTCCTGGGGGTGGGCCAGGATGCGATGGCTTCCACTTTCTCAGGCTCGGGCTTCAGTGTTCTCCCACCTACCCGGTGACCGAGGTACTGGACCTCGCTCATGGCCAGCTGACACTTTCCCGGCTTGATGGTCAAACCTGCCCGGTGGATCCGCCTGAGCACCTGTGCTAGATGCTCTAGGTGGTCCTCCCAGGTGGGACTGAAGACGGCAATGTCATCCAGGTACGCGGCCGCGTACCCTTCGAGTCCCTTGAGCAGGGTGTTGACCATCCGCTGGAAAGTGGCAGGGGCATTCCTCATCCCGAATGGCATCACCGTGGACTCGTACAGTCCAAATGGGGTAATAAAGGCAGAGCGTTCCCTGGCCTTGCGAGTCAGGGGGATCTGCCAATATCCCCGGCTCAGATCCATGATGGTCAGGTACTGAGCCCCGGCCAACTGATCGAGCAGGTCATCGATGCGTGGCATGGGGTACGCATCGGCGACCGTGACCGCATTGAGCCCCCTGTAGTCCACGCAGAACCGAGTGGTTCGGTCCTTCTTAGGGACGAGGACTACAGGCGAGGCCCAAGCGCTGTTGGATGCCTGGATCACCCCCAGCTTCAGCATCTCGTCAATCTCCTGGCGCATGTGTTGCTGCACCTCCAGGGAGACCCGATATGCTGAACGACGGATCGGGGGATGATCCCCAGTGTCCACGTGATGGACAGCCAAGTCAGTCCTTCCGGGCTGGTTGGTAAACAACCCCCGGAAGGGGAGGAGGGTGGCCCACAGCTGGGACCGTTGGTCTTCCAAGAGCTGGTGGCCAACCTCCACATCCTCAATGGATCCGCCTGCCCTAACCTGGGCTAGCATATCCAAGAGGGTTTCCGCTTCTCCCTCCTCGGGCAGGTTGCACACGGGGAGCGCACATGCCTCCCGCTCATGATGTGCCTTCATCATGTTCACATGGAAGGGCTTCCGCCTTCCACGGGCAGGGTCCAGGGTGACCAGGTACGTTACAGGGTTGAGCTGCTGGTACACGAGGTATGGGCCTTCCCAGGCTGCCTGAAGCTTGTCCTGTGGTACGGGGACCAGTACCCACACCTTTTGACCCACTTGGTAGGTCCTCTCACAAGCGTTCTGGTCGTACCAACGCTTCTGATCGGCCTGGGCTTGAGCCATATTGTCGTGTACCAGTTGCGTCAAGGCCTGCATTTTGTCCCGGAAGCGCATGACATACTCGATAACCGACACTCCAGGGGTGGCCAAATCCCCTTCCCAAGCCTCTTTCACCAGAGCCAGGGGGCCCCGCACACGTCGCCCGTACAGGAGCTCAAACGGTGAGAATCCTGTTGAGGCCTGTGGAACCTCCCGGTAAGCAAATAACAGGTGTGGGAGATACCGCTCCCAGTCACGCCCATGGGAGTCGACCAACATCTTAAGCATCTGCTTTAAGGTGCCATTGAACCGCTCGCACAGGCCATTAGTCTGTGGATGGTACGGGCTGGCCACCAGATGTCGCACCTGGACTCGCTTACAGAGGGCCTCCATCAGCTGGGACATGAATTGGGTCCCCCGGTCAGTGAGCATTTCCTGGGGAAAACCCACTCGGGAGAAAATCTCCAGCAATGCGGTGGCCACCTTGTCAGCCCGAATGGACGACAAGGCCACTGCTTCTGGGTACCGGGTGGCATAGTCCACTACCGTCAGTATGAAGCGTTTCCCGGAGCTGCTGGGGATGGCCAGCGGGCCGACCAGATCCACAGCCACCCTCCTGAAAGGCTCATCGATGATTGGCAGAGATACCAGTGGGGCTTTGGGGCGTGGCCCCGCCTTCCCCACTCTCTGACAGGTTTCACACGAACGGCAGTAGGCAGCCACATCGGCCCCCATTTTTGGCCAGTAGAAATGCTGGTTTAACCTGGCCTTGGTCTTAGCGATCCCTAGGTGTCCGGCCATCGGAATCTCATGTGCGATCCGCAACAACTCCGTCCGGAACGGATAGGGTACCACCAACTGTCGGTCCCTGGGCCACGCCTCCGGTGAACCCTGCTGGACCGTGGCCCGGTACAGCCGTCCTTGGTCCCAGACCACTCGCTCCGGGTCCGAGTCCGAGGGAGGCTGTGCCGCCTGCTCCTTAAGAGCTTTCAGGCTGTCGTCAGCTTCTAACGCTGCCTGAAACCCCTGACTAGATGTGGCCAGAATCGACGAGACTGTCACATCTTCAGTCAGTACCCCGGGACCTGTGTCCTGGCCTCCACCTGACTCGGCTGCCACTTGGTCAGAAGGGGAAGAGCTATCGGACCTCCGGGAGGCCCCTTGGCTTCCAGCACTCCCACTGCGGGTGACAGCGGCCACAGCCGCTGCGACCGTGGGTCGTGCCTGCTCCTCCTCCGTTCCTGACCAAGTCGCCGGTTCAGGCAGACCTACCTGGCTTCCTGACACCCCGGTTGTGGGGGAACCATGCACCGAGATCTTACCTGGGAGCACTTCCGCTCCTGGACCGGCCCCAATCTCACCTGCCTGTTCCCCCCCTGCAGCAACAGAACCCCGCTGTGAAATCTCTGGGGACCCCACATTTGCTGTGGTAGCCCCCACCCCACACACTGGTCCTCCCCCTGCAGCACCCTGCTCTCTGCTTATCCCTGCAGAGGGCAACAGATCCCAGCTCACAGGCTGGTTACTTGTAGAGGCATTGTCACACCTTTCTCTGACCCCCTCCCCTGTCACAGCTGCAGCTGAGTGTGTGTCTATGGTGTCTATGCAAGCAGAAATATCAGAGTTCACTCCCTCCTCCCTTACATCATTCATAGATAACACATTAACATTGTCAGGAGTCATGTCAGTACTGGCTGAAGGTTCAGCCCTTGGGGGGGGCCCAAACTGGGAGGTTATCTGCCCCAAATCTGTCCCAAGTAGCACGTTTGCAGGGATCCGATCAGTTACCCCCACCTCCCTCACCCCTCGCCCTGCGCCCCAGTCCACATAAATGTCGGCAACAGGCAGCGCCGGGTCAGTGCCTCCAATCCCGGAGACAGCGAGGGTTTTTCCAGGGATCAAGTCTTGGGGGGACACCATCTCAGGCCGCACCAGAGTCACCTCTGAGGCGCTGTCTCGCAGTCCTATGGTCACAGACCGGCCGACGGTGACAGGTTGGAAGCTGTCCAGGGACCTACCACCACCCCCACCCACACAATACACCTTGGGCGGCCCTTGGGACGGGGACGGAGCCGGGGCCTTGGGACGCTGAGGGCACATGGCCTTGAAGTGTCCAGGTAGGTTGCACTGGTGGCACCGTCTTGGTTCTGCCACGGGCCTGGAGAGGGGAGTTGAGGGGGACACCCCCTGCAGTCTAGGGGCAGGTGGGGCAGTCGCAGAATTCATCTTACCCCCTCTCCAGGTGCTGCTGGTGGCTGCTCTCCTGGCTTCCGGAGCCCGATTGTTGGTGTAGTCATCGGCCAGGGCAGCTGTAGCCGTGGACCCCTTTGGCTTCTGGTCTCGGATGAACTGGCGGAGATCCTCAGGGCAGTTCCACAAGAGTTGCTCCGTGATGACCAAGTCCAGGATCTCTGGTCCGGTGGAAAGCTGCAGGCCTTGGGTCCAGTGGTCGGCAGCTCGGGCAAGTGCCCGCCGGTGGTCAGCCCAGGAGTCCTTTGGTCCCTTCTGCAGGGTCCGGAACTTCTTGCGGTAGGACTCCGGAGTGAGGTTGTACTGTTGGATCAGGGCCCGCTTGATGGTGTCGTAGCCCTGATCTGCCTCAGCAGGCAAGTCCCCAAGGATATCCAGGGCCTTACCCCTTAAACGGGGGGTCAGGTATTTGGCCCACTGGTCCTTGTCCAGATGGTGCTGCAAGCAAGTCCGTTCAAAAGCAGTCAAGAAAGAGTCCAAGTCTCCATCCTTCTCCAGCACTGGGAAGTCCTCAACACGGACCTTTGGAAGTTTGGTGTCTCGAAGGTCACGTGTGGCTGATGAGGGCCGGAGCTGAGCTAGCTGCAGCTGGTAGTCACGGTCTGCCTGTCGCTCTCGCTCTCGCTCTTCACGCGCTGCCTGCCGCTCTCGCTCCGCAGCCTCACGCTCTGCGTGCCGCTCCGCAGCCTCAGCGTCACGCGCTGCCTGCCGCTCTGCCCTGCGCTCTGCCAGGAGTTCCTTGTAGCCCTTCTGGTCTCCAGCCTGGAGAAGGGCCATAGCCATTTGAAGAAGGCTATCCGAGCCTCCCAGGCTCGGTGGAATGGCACGTGGTGATCTGCGGCACGCTGCAGAGCTAGGCGATTCACTGTCCCTTTCAGAGCGGAGGGCTGGCATCTGGCTCGTTGAGGAACCTTGGGTGAGCTGCTCCTCATCTTGTCCATAATTGCCAGGTTGTGCAATGTCCTCGGCAGAACGGTTTTCTGGCGTCGAGCTCCTGGAGGACTCGTGGGCAACCTCCTCATTGCTGTCCACAGCACCGTCCTCCCTCTCTTCGGCTCCTGCCTTAGCATTGGCCAGTTGCATAGCTCTGCTCCTGGTGCCATCAGCCATTCTTGCAGACTTTTGGTCACTGACACAGAACTGACACCTGATGCCTCCACACACCTTACAGTATCTGCACTCTGACACTCTAGTGTTGAGCTAGTCTGAAGACCCCAGCAGCCACAGCTGCTGCAGGCAGTCTTTAGTGTCTGGGAGTATGGGTCTCACACTCACACACACTATTATCTCGATCCCACCGCTATGCCACCAATATGTCACAAACCACCGGGGGGGGTCACTCAGAAATCCCCCGCGCTGGCTACCAGTACGTCACAATCGGGGGGTAACAAGTGGGGGTCACCCCTCCTTTATACCTCCCGACCGACAGACAGAGCACGTGACGCGCTCTCTAGCGCCCCTCTTATAGTCAGGCCAATTATGGAATTGCCCGACAATAAGCAAGGAGGCCGCTATACTACTTATGCCGATTATTGAAGGGTCCCCGGTGAGAGTAAGGTATATATTCCCCCGACCTCCGCGGGCGGAATATATAAAATCTCCCCGAATCTCACTGGCCTCCCCACAATAATCCTTGGCACAATTCGCTGCCACCAACCGATTTACGGTAACTATTAGCCGAACACACAGACGTGGGATTCAAGATCGAGATAACAGAACAGCCCAAGATTAATTATATAATTTAATCAGCCTAAAGCACACTAGAAACTACAATATATACAATAGGGAATCTACAGAATATACATATGTCAGAGTACAGTTACAATCAAAGCATGGGTTACAAACAGGCATACACAGTTCCAGCAGTTACCTTGTTGCGTCTGGCCACAGGGGGGCGCTGTACCCAGGTTTCTAGGATCCTTCCCACAGATGTTTCCTACACGTGCCCCCAGCGAAAAGAACCCTGGAAAATGGCCGAAGTAGGGTTATCAACCTGGGCAAATCCAGTTCCCCTCCTACCTTAGTGACCTCACAGGGAGCACTGCTCCACCCCTGGCTTGAGTTATGGACAATATCCCAACATGGAATATGGGCCATAACTTTGCCTGGGAGCGTCGTAGGCGGACGCCAACGCTCTCATTGTGACAGCTATGAATTTAGCCACAGAACGAGGGGACTCATGACCTGTCTGCCAGTTCCCCATTGGCTGATATCACGCCTGGGGCATTTCCCAATGTCCTGCTCCCATAAAAAGGGTGTGCCGGCATCGTCCGCATGCGGAGACACCATTTTTATGGTTGCCATATTTATCGGAAATATGGCTTGCGAGATATGAACCATCTTTTACTGGAGTCGTTCTGTCTGGCTATTTCCATAGCCTTGCTAACTAGCTAGCAGCTCCTACTACAGGGTGACGGCAGGGAGTCATCCTGTGTCCATTGTTCCCACACCACCTCATTTCCATATCACAGGACATGGCCATGGAGGTGTAAGTGGAACACTGAGAACAAGAAGGGAGGGGGGCACTGCCAGGGAGTGATGAGGGATTATGACTGGAGTCATAATTCATCTTCATATCCCGGGATTTGCCTCACACCTAGTACTGGTATATAGCCATATGCGTAGACCCTGGTACTGGCATATAGCCATATGCGTAGACCCTGGTACTGGCATATAGCCATATGCCTAGACCCTGGTACTGGCATATAGCCATAAGCCTAGACCCTGGTACTGGCATATAGCCATATGCCTAGACCCTGGTACTGGCATACAGCCATATGCCTAGACCCTAGTCTAGATATATAGCCATATACCTAGTCCCTAGTACTGGCATATAGCCATATGCCTTACATGTCCTTAGAATATCACTTAGTGCTATGAATTGTTTGCTTGAAACAACTTTTAAAATATGAGATATTTAAATCTTTCACTGGCAGAAGTTTCTCAGGAAATTTTCTTGAGAAACTTCACATTTCTAGTGCGCACATAGCCTTAGGGTATGAGATAGTTTAGGGGCAGTTTGGGATCTCATTAGGTTTGGCATTGAGCTGGGTTTGCACACTGCGGCATCTCGAGCGACATCGCTGTGGCGTCGCCGGTTTTGTGACGCGATAGTGATGTTGTTTGCGATGTTGCAGTGTGTGAAACCTATCAGCGACCCGGCCCCTGCTGTGAAGTTGTAATCGTTACAAATCGTTCAGGACCATTCCTAGGTCCTTTGTTTCCCGCTGTGCAGCAAGCATCGCTGGAAAGTTTCAGTGTGTGAAAGACTTTGCAGCGACTTTGTTAGCAACTTCCCTTTGAAAAGGCTGCTTATCAACGTCCCCAACAACCAGCTAGGTCGCTCTGCAGGTCCGGATCACTGTTGAGTTGTTGGCCAGGTTTGCCTGTTTGACGGCTCACCAGAGACTTAGCAGAGACTTAGGGAGGTCGCTGTTGCGTCGCGGGACCGGTGACGTTGCAGCGATGTCCTTTGCTACGTTGCAGTGTGTGAGCCCAGCTTAAGGCTTAGACTGATACTAGATCTATGTTTCCAGTCACTGACAGCAAGCAGAGAAAATAATAAAACACAAAGTTTATCAAAATATGAGATATTTCTACTACCCCTGGAATGGTTGTTATCTGCTCACCTGTAGTGAACTCTGAGTTAACCATTCATAGGAAATACAATATATCACAAAAGTGAGTACACCCCATCACATTTTTCTGAATATTTTATTAGATTTTTTGGGAAACATGAGCCACTGGAATCCTGTGAGGATCTAAAAAAAAACTCCATGCCCAGGAGAGTTAAGGCAGTGCTTGAAAAGAATGGTCACACAAAATACTGACACTTCGGGTTCACTTAGGGGTGTACTCTTTTCTTCCCAGTGGTTTAGACATTAATGTTTTTGTGTTATTTAGAGGGCAGGCCAAATTTACACTGTTATACAAGCTGTACACTGACTACTTTACATTGTATCAAACTGTCATATCTTCAGCGTTGTCCCATGGAAAGATACGAAGTATTTACAAAAATGTGAGGAATGTATTCACATTTGTGATATACTGTATTTGTCCACATTGAACAGGAATATTCCTATGATATTCCTATGGTTAATGATATCTGTAATGCCAAAAACAGATGTCAGCATCTTATGTACATGTGTACATGCTCTGCCTGTGTGTTTTTTTCACAGAGCGATCACATACCATTATAGTCTATATTGCGTTTCACACACGTCTATTGCCTTATTATTTTTTCTTTGGGGGGGGGATAGTACCAAGTGTCTTTAAAATTAAAGCTGAGACATCTCCGTTTTTTATCTGAAGTCAGGGTAATCCCACAAGCGAGTCGATGTCTGCGATAAACTCGGACAGCGCACTGGTGACCTATTTGGTTGCGTTCCACTGCTGTCCACTTTTCACGTTACGCCTGGTAGAAGTTAGAGGGGTGTTTTTTTGCTTTTGAGAAAAACTAAAAAAACACTGGTAATTTAAAAAAAAAAAGGGGGGGTTTTCCATGCACAGGAAAAAAACCCAAAAACCAGACATCTGAATGATGTTTTAGATCTATTTCATTGTTTCGTGAATACAATAGAATTTGTCCAGTGTGGGTAAATCCACCATATGCACTGGGTGGGTGAAAACAGTCATGGTATGCTTCATATGTAACGCCTAGTGTTCTGCCATATGTCACGCCAAGCACCCTCGGGTCACCAGTCAGGTACATCTTAATGCTACAAAGTGTCACAAGTAGTAAGAAAGTGATGATGTGATCTGTCTTACCTCTTTAAGTCTGTTCAGCTGTCATCCACCACATGACTGTAGAGCAAAGAAACACATGTTAGAGATCTTGGCTCAGTGGACCCCGCCAGATGTTGTGCTAGACATCTTTGGAAGTAGAAGGGTTAAAGGGCTGCATTAATCCCTGCTAATCCCCATGATTTTAGACTGTAAAGCGGATCCAAGCTTTTAGCAATGTCTGCAGTCCATCAGCTCTCCTCATGGTAACTGGCAATACAGATGTGACCGGACATTACCTACCTCTACTTTTGCCCTTGCCATATTCTTCAACTTGTCCCGATCAATCTGGTAGCCCAACAAGGGCTGGATGAGGCCGAGCAGCAGCAGAGGTAGCCACATTTTGGGAATCAGCTGTTAGCCTGAGAGAGGAAAGAAATCAGTCACACAAGGAAGTAGAGGAAGGATGTGTGCCACGTCAGTGAGAATGGGAATGAGGAGGGGAGACGAGGGATGATACCCCCCCACCTCGCCTCCTCTGCCCCCAGGGGCGTACCGGCAGATAATGAATGCTCTCCATGGTACAGGCGCCACTTACATCATCCTGTGCCCATCTGTGCGCACACATTACACATATGTTACCATATTGTATCTTGGTGACACCTGCAGTTCTTTAAACAATCAGTCTGAAAATAGACTCGAGCAGCTTTTATAAAAAATAATGCAATATTATTATTATTTTTTAAAGCACTATTAATTCCAGGGTTCCTAAACAAAATACATAGATTATACAGTAAAAAGTATAAAGTGTAGAAAACAAATTCCTCATTCAGACGTCCTTATTTCACGTCCGTAATCTGTCCGTGGTTCTCATGTTCTTGTGAATAGAACCCATTACACTCTATGGAGCTGTTCACATGTCTAAGTTTTTATGCAGTCTGTGTCTCCAAAATAAATCATGGAGACGTGTCTATTTTTGGACCTCATCACAGATCAAAATTACCAATACAAACCTATGGGTCTGTAAAGTCATGGACAGCGCACAGATGGCGTCAGTGTACAATCCATGTGCTGACTGTGATTAACATTGTAATGGATAGGAGAAGCTTTGTCACTTATTTATTTTTATACAGTTGAAACCAAAGGTTTACATACACTATTTAAAAAGACACATCTGCATGTTTTTCTCACTATCTGACATGAAATCAGAATAAATATTTCATAATAATAATGTTTTTGGTCAATTAGGAAAATTATTTATATTTGCCAAATGCCAGAATAATTAGACAGAAAATGTTTTAAGGCATTTTTATTACTTTCTGCAAAGTCAAAAGTTTACATACACTAAAGCGGGCTTTACACACTACGATATCGCTAGCAATTGCTAGCGATATCGTACGTAAAAGCACCCGCCCCCGTCGTGCATGCGATTTCGTGTGATCGCTGCCGCAGCGAACATTATTGCTACAGCAGCGTCACACACACTTACCTGGTCGGCGGCGGCGCTGTGACTTCCGAACAATCCCTCCCTCAAGGGGGAGGGACGTTCGGCATCACAGCGACGTCACCAAGGGGCCGGCCAATCAAAGCGGAGGGGCGGAGATGAGCGGGACGTAACATCCCGCCCACCTTCTTCCTTCCGCATTGCCGGTGGAGGCAGGTAAGGAGACGTTCCTCGCTCCTGCGGTGTCAGACACAGCGATGTGTGGTGCCACAGGAACGAGGAACAACATCGATAATCAACCATTACCGATTTTTGGTTTTGGGATGACCTCTCCATGGTGAACGATTTTCACCATTTTTGAGGTTGCTTAAGGTCGCTGGGAAGTGTCACACGCTGCGATATCGTTAATGACGCCGGATGTGCGTCACTAACAACGTGACCCCGACGATAAAACATTAACGATATTGTAGCATGTAAAGCCCCCTTAAGAGTACTATACCTTTTAAACAATATAGAATAGCCCATATGATGATGTTATTTGGAAGCTTCTGATGGGTTTATTGCCAACATTTGAGTTAATTAGAGACACACCTGTGGAGGCATTTTAATGCACACCTGAAACGCACTGCTTCTTTATGTAGCATCATGGGAAAGTCAAAAGAAATCAGCCAAGATCTCAGGAAGAGAATTGTGAACTTGCACAAGTCTGGTTCAACCTTGGGTGTAATTTACAGATACATGAAGATGCCTCGTTCATCTGTACAAACAATTATATGCAAGTACAAACAATATGGGAATGTTCAGCCATTATACCGCTCAGGAAGGAGAGGGGTTCTGTGTACCAGAGATGAACGTGCTTTGGTCAGATATATGCATATCAATTCAAGAACAAAAGCAAAAGACCTTGTGAAGATGCTGGCAGATGCTGGTAAGATTGTGTCATTAACTACAGTGAAACGAATACTTATCGACATGGACTGAAAGTCTACTCTATCAGGAAGGAACTATAATTCCAAAAGAAACATAGAAAAGCCAAATTATTTTTTTTCAAATGTACACAGGAATAAAGACTTTAATTTTTGGAGACATGTCCTGTGGTCTGCCGAAACTAAAATTGAACTGTTTGGCCATAATGACCATTGTTACGTTTTGGAGGAAAAAGGGAGAAGCTTTAAAGACTAGGAACACCATCCCAACTGTGAAACACATGGGTGGCAGCATCATGTTGTGAGGTTGTTTTGCTGCAGGAGGGAGTGATGCACTTCACAAAATAGATGGCATCATGAGAAAAGAATATTATGTGGCAATACTGAAGCAACATCTCAAGACATCAGCCAGGAACTTAAAGCTTGGGCGGAAATGGGTCTTCCAAATCGACAATGACCCAAAGCATACTGCCAAACTGCTTACAAAGTGGCTTAAAGGGGTTGTCCACTTCTTTTACATGGGTAGCCTTTCCTTAGTTTAGGTCAACAATGTCTGATGAGCTGGGGTCCGACACCTTGCACCCCCACCATAGAGTCGTTCTTAGCCCTGGTAGCGGCAGCAGGCAGCCGGAAATGCTCAACTCTGCTGCTGTTCTGTCTTCTGAAGGTGGCTGCAGCCGGGTACTGCACATCCACCTCCCATTCAGATCAATAGGAGGTGGATGTGCAGTAGCCAGCCTCGGTCACTATCAGAAGACACGGGATTGACAACTACTGATCTGCGGCGGTGCGGGGTGTTGGACCGCGGCCAATCAGACATTGTTGACCTGTCCTAAAGATAGGCCATCAATGTAAAAGTAGTAGACATGAAACAAATATCCAGCTCACCCCAAGACATCAGCACTATTGGCGGTGTAGAAGCACGAGATCCCGCAGCTGTTCAGCGTCTGAGGCACAGGTGAACAAAGGAATGATCCAGCTTCACGTTTCCATAAAAACACAGCTTTAATTAAAAACTTTTTTAAAATACATAGAACATTTTTCTTGTAATAAAGATAAGCCACAAAAGTATACCATCTGAGTCAGGAAAAATCCAAAGGTTTAAACCGCACACCAGCCGCGTCTCGAGCACATGGCTCTTAGACCTTGCTCCAAGGTCTAAGAGTCATGTACTTGAAACGCGGCTGGTGTGTGCTTTAAAGAACCTTTGGATTTTTCCTGACTCAGAGATGGTATACTTTTGTAAGGCTGGAGTCACACGAGAATTGCATCGCCCAGACTGGCGGCCGGTTCTCCTGACCGGAACATGCAGCTGCATGGAAATACATGAATCTGACCCGCTCCTGCCAGGAGAGCTGGCGGCCATTCCAGGTGATGCGATGCAATCCTCTCTTGAGCCTAACCCTGATGGTAAAAACTGACTTACTGATGAACATCGGATGAAAATCACTAATGACACACGTTCAGTACTGTTTGTTGTTTGTTTGTTTTTTGAGTACGTGGAAATGTACCGCCCCGCGGGCTCGGCTGCGACCGCCAAGCCGCTCGGATCCGTGCTCGTACAGTGGGTGGCTCGGGCTCCTCACGGACCCGGGGGTCACGTCGCTCTGCAAGGGGGTTGGCGCTACACGCAGGGACTTCGGTGGGGAGTTCCACGGCCGGAGACACAGTGGTTTGGAAGGGATGTAAGTTCGTGACGCCACCCACGGGTTGTGGTGAATGGATGGACACCACCGCTGCCGTTAACTAGGCCTCCCGGGGACGGTGTTGCGCAGCTTGGTGTTGACCCCTCCATGGGTAGGGGAGTGATGGTCCCGGGGGCCCAAGGGAGGTGCTGAGGCGTGGGGACAGGTGCGTGTTGGATGCTGGTGCGGTGCGGTGCGCGGCCCGAAGGCACTGGTGTACTCACTATGACACAATACACTGGAGTCTCTGGTAAACCAAACGGGATGATGAACGGGGCCCGCAGCCAACTGCAGTTTCTCCCCTATCAGGTTGGTGGTTTCCGCCTTTCTCCTGCACCTCTTTGTGTGAATGTTTGACTCCTATGCCTAAGCAACGGTAGTCCGCTCCCCGGCTTGCTGGTTGCCGGTAGAGCCCTGTTTGACCACAGACGCTGGCCCTTTGGGTCTCTATGCCTTGGCGGTGGCTTTACCCTGTATGGTTGGGCTGTTGTCTTCTAACGGGTCTTGTGTGGGAAGGTCCTTAAGTCCAGTCCTCAATCAGTTGATTTGACTCGGCCTTTTCGGTTCAGGGCTTCATACTGGGTCTGAGTACCCCTTCTGGTGCTCCGGTTTCCAGTCGGTTCCCTGGTTCTGTACCGGCGGGCCACCGCCCGACCCTGGTCCCTACGGTTCCACCGGCTGTAATCCCAGCTTCTGCAGGCAGCCACCACCGTCTGCCTCCTTGCCAGAGGTGACTGGGCTCCGACCTAGACACCTGAGTAGACTATGGAAGGCCTGGTCACAGGTCTGCCCTTGAACTCGACCTCACTCCTTCACTGTCAAAACTCATCTACTCTAGAACTCGTGTCTTTTTCCCACCTCCAGGCCTGTGAACTCCTCGGTGGGTGGAGTCAACCGCCTGGCTCCACCCCCCCTGGTGTGGACATCAAACCTGGAGGGTGGTAACAAGGTTTTTAGGTTTGGCTGCTGTCACCTTTTTAGGGAGGAGGTGTGTGTGCATGGGACTACCTTGGACGACCTGACTAGTCCAGGGCGTCACAGAAAGTCAGAATGAGGCGTAATACAGAGGTGAAGCCCTCACAGGCTGTTATAATTTCTGGTCATTCAGGTCGTAGTTATATCTGTTTCTAAAACCACATTCACACATTAAGTACTTGGTGCGGGGTGTTTTTTTTTACCTCAGTATGTGATAAGCCAAAATCAGGAGTGGAACAATCAGAATAAAAGTATAATAGTAGAAATATGGGCACCACTTCTGTATTTATTACCTACTCCTGGTTTTGGCTTACAAACACTGAGGTAAAAACCTCACCAAATAGTCAATATGTGCATGCATGATAACTGTTACAAGCAGAAACTGTTAGACTATGTACGCACATTGAGTATTTGGTTGGCCATGTTCACACGTTCAGTATTTGTGTTTTTCACCTCAGTATTTGTAGCCAAAACCAGGAGTGGGTAAAAAAAATACAGAAGGGGGCACATGTTTCTGTTATACTTTTATTTTGATTGTTACACTCGTGGTTTTGGCTATAAATCCTGAGGTAAAAAACACAAATACTGAACGTGTGAACATGGCCTTAGAGAACTCGATTAACACCAGTTCAGCCAATGAGTCCTCATAACAGCTGCGGCTTGTGCTGTCACCCAGCTTTTCTTGTATCTGTCATGAGAAATCTGCTAATATGCAGTGACATGTTCCCCTAATGTCATATCTCCACATGGTGGCAGTTTTGCCATATTGATTGTCACTTGGTTTCCACATGAACAGATATAACAAGTGTCAGGTTGTGCAGCACTTTAGTGGTGGGTTTGTTTATTTTTTTTCTTGTTAGAAAAGCTGTGGCCAGTTGTTTTCTAGCTGAAGATACAGACTGCCCCAATGCTTTTTCCTTTGTAACCTTTTTTTTCTGTGCCTCTTTTTCTAAAATGCAAAAGGGTTTTAGTGTAGCATTTGATTAAAAAAATGCTATTTGCTTGTGTGATCTGTGTTGCAGTGTTTGAAGCTGTTTTTGGACTAATTTATACCAAATGTGTCAATTGCAATAAAAATATTGTTCAGCCTGTGAAGCGGTGAGGCTATCCCAGGAGTGGATATTTCTGAGAGGAGCTTTACCGTTCATACATTTCCTTCACAGAGGAGCAGCTTGGGGTTCCTAGCAGGGCATTGGGGAGGCTAGCAGGGCATGGCGGAGCTAGCAGGGCATGGGGGGAGCTAGCAGGGCATGGGGGGAGCTAGCAGGGCATGGGGGGAGCTAGCAGGGCATGGGGGGAGCTAGCAGGACATGGGGGGAGCTAGCAGGACATGGGGGGAGCTAGCAGGACATGGGGGAGCTAGCAGGACATGGGGGGAGCTAGCAGGGCATGGGATATTCGAAGACATCAAGCCACGGAGACTTCACCCTGGTAGTAGTAATATGTGAGAATATGTCGCGGGCGGGGGGTGCGCTGCTCGACCGCGCTTGCGGCTCGGGTCCGGCTGCTGCTCGGTGGCTCGAGCGGTGGGCCGGATCCCGGGACCTCAAGCGGCGCTCCTCGCCCGTGAGTGAAAGGGGTGGTCTGTTGGGGTTTGGGTTGTCGGTTTGTGACGCCACCCACGGTGTGTGGTGAGGTTGGGGTACCACCGCTGCTTTGTACGGGGATCCCGGGAGCGATGACAGGGAGCAGCTGGTATGTTTCTCTCCCCTCCGTGGGTAGGGGATTTTGGTAGTCCCGTGGCCCGTAGTTGTTGTCTGTAAGGTGGATTGCAGGGCTTGGCCAGGTGCAGGGTCGCGGGGGCAGCGCAGTGCCAGACGGCACGGTGGTACTTACTCAGCCAGTAACGTACACGGAGTCTCTGGTAAAACAAACGGCTGGATGGACGAGTCCCACAGACGGCTGCGACGGTCACTCCCGGTAGGTTGGCGGTAACTGTCTCTCCCTGCACCGGTGTTGTGTTCTCGGCCCCGATGGCTTCCCACCGGTAACCCGCTCCCCAGTGATATATTTGCCGGAGGAGCCCCTTTTGCCCGCAGGCGCTGGCCCTGGGAATTCTAGCTGTGGCGGTAGCTGTATTTCCCTTCATGGTTGAGCGGTTGCCTTTAGTCGGGTCTTTGCTGCTGGGAAACCCCGGAGGTTCCCGTTGCTGACGGATTTGACCGGTTTAACGGCGACTCCAAGCCTGGTCGGGGTCCGTAGGCCCTGCCGAATGATGCTGGCCTCTCTTCACTCCCCGGTCCGGTACCGGCGGGCCACCGCCCGTCCCCGGTCCTTACAGTTGTGCGTCAATCGGCCTCGCCTGCAGACGGTCACCACCGTCTGCCAACCTTGCTCGTAGGTGCCCGGGCCACATACCCGGACACGGTCAGTCAGCTCCTCCACTACTCCTTCCACTTCCCTCACGGAACTTCAACTCCCCAAACTCAACTGAACTCTTTTCCCACCTCCAGGACTGTGAACTCCTCGGTGGGGGGAGCCAACCGCCTGGCTCCTCCCCACCTGGTGTGGACATCAGCCCCTGGAGGGAAGCAACAAGGATTTTTGTGTGTGCGGCTGATGTGCCTAACCAGGGTGTGGGGTGTGTTGTTGCAGTACCTGTGACCACCTGGCTTGTCCAGGGCGCCACAAATACATGTTGTGTTTTGGTTTCTGCGTTTTCAGGGCCAGTGGAATTATTAATTATTATTATTATTATTTATTATTATAGCGCCATCAATTCCATGGCGCTTTACATGTGACAGGGGTGTACATAATAGGGACAAGTACAATAATCATAAACAATACAAGACACAGACAGATACAGGAGGATAGAGGTCCCTGCCCGCGAGGGCTCACAGTCTACAAGGGATAGGTGAGGATACAGTAGGTTAGGGTAGATTTGATTGTGCGGCACTGTATCAGACTGAGGGTTACGGCAGGTTGTAGGCTTGTCGGAAGAGGTGGGTCTTCAGGTTCCTTTTGAAGCTTGTCAAGGTAGGCGAGAGTCTGATGTGTTGAGGCAGAGCATTCTAGAGTATGGGGGAGGCATGGGAGAAATCTTGGATGCGATGGTGGGAAGAGGAGATGAGAGGGGAGTAGAGAAGGAGGTCTTGTGAGGATCGAAGGTTACGTGCAGGTAAGTACCGGGAGACTAGGTCAGAGATGTAGGGAGGAGACAGGTTGTGGATGGCTTTGTATGTCATGGTTAGTGTTTTGAACTGTAGTCGTTGGGCAATGGGAAGCCAGTGAAGGGATTGGCAGAGAGGAGAGGTCGGGGAGTAGCGGGGGGACAGGTGGATGAGCCAGGCAGCATAGTTTAGAATAGATTGTAGGGGTGTGAGACTGTTAGAAGGGAGGCCACAGAGCAGGAGGTTGCAATAATCCAGGCGGGAGATAATAAGGGCATGTACTAGGCTTTTTGCAGCTTCTTGGGAAAGGAATGCACGGATCCGGGAAATATTTTTGAGTTGGAGACAGCAGGAGGTGAAGAGGGCTTGGATGTGTGGCTTGAAAGAGAGATCAGAGTCTAGGATTACTCCCAGGCAGCGAGCACGTGGCACTGGGGAAAGTGAGCAGCCATTGATATTGATGGATATGTCAGGTGGGGGGGTTGAGTGAGGAGGAGGAAAGACAATGAATTCAGTTTTGTCCATGTCCAGTTTTAGGGATCGAGCAGAGAAAAAGGATGAAATAGCAGACAGACATTGTGGGATTCTGGTTAGTAGGGAGGTGATGTCAGGTCCAGAGAGGTAGATCTGTGTATCATCAGCGTAGAGATGATACTGAAAGCCGTGGGACTCTATGAGCTGTCCCAGGCCGAAGGTGTAAATGGAGAACAGCAGGGGTCCAAGAACTGAACCTTGGGGGACACCGACAGATAGGGGGCGAGATGAGGAAGTGGTGTGAGAATGGGAGACGCTGAAAGTTCGGTTGGTTAAGTATGAGGAGATTTAAGATAGCGCCAAATCTGTGATGCCCAGAGATGAGAGAATTTGTAGTAGAAGGGAGTGGTCCACTGTGTCAAAGGCAGAGGACAGGTCCAGGAGGATGAGGACAGAGTAGTGTCGCTTGGCTTTTGCGGTGAGTAGGTCGTTAGTGACTTTGGTCAGGGCAGTTTCAGTGGAATGATGAGGTCAGAAGCCAGATTGTAACCGGTCAAAGAGAGAGCTGGAAGAGAGGTGTGAGGATAGTTCAAGATGGACATGCTGTTCCAGTAGTTTTGAGGCATAGGGGAGAAGTGATATGGGGCAATAGTTTGACACAGAGGAAGGGTCAAGGGAGGGTTTTTTGAGGATGGGTGTGATTGAGGCATGTTTAAAACATGAAGGGAATACACCAGTTGTTAGTGATAGGTTGAAGAGATGGGTTAGGGTTGGGATGAAGACTGTGTTGAGATTGGGGATGAGGTGGGATGGGAGTGGATCCAGCAGGCAGGTTGTGAGATGTGATCTTGAGAGTAGAGTGGAAAGATTAATAAATTGCAGCCTGGTCTACATGGAGTTTATGACTATCTTTTCTCACACTCAACTTGTGATGAGCTAACACTTCCATTATATTTGGGTTCTCAGTACTTGTAATGAGCATTTGATTCTTGGATGGGCGAGACTCGAAGTACCGAGTATAATGGAAGGCAATGAGGAACTCGAGCATTTTTCCGGAAGATAAAAGCTTGAGTTCCTCATTACATCTATTTTACCCAGGTACTCGCGTCTCGCCTATCCTAGCATCAAGTGTCTGTTACGAATAATGAGCACCCGAGCATAGTAGTACTCGCTCATCACTAAATTCAACTTCTTTATAGTCTTTGGGAGAAAAATGGCAGCAGAAAATATCAGTAAATAAAAGAATATTTCAATTCTTGAATGTATATGACACATCCGCACCGGGGCCTGGGGGCACTCATTACCGAGCCATGGTTCTGTTCTGGGATGCTGCGGCGGCAGGGCCTAGTTTTGTGACCCTGGCAGTGTCATTCAATAAAGATGGTGGTTGTGGGGTAATATTTACAGGGGAGGTGTCGTGATGCCTCCTGTGGTATACGGCAAGATGAGTGCCGCCGCTGCTGTTCAGTTCTCCCTGGGATCTGTGGTGACGCAGCAGAGATGGAATAGCTCTCCACAGGTAGAGCTAGGCCCCAGGGCTGTTGGGAGTAGTAGTCTATAATGGCGGGGCGCAGGGAATAACCAGAGGACACAGGGATGCAGTCACAAAGTTTTTACTCAGAGTTCCAGGTTAGGACGTCCAGACAAATGCTGCCTTTGGAGTGCTGGGTCCTGCTGTGATGGGCTCCAGCCGATTCTGGATAGTTCGGAGGCACAACCCGGTACACACTTCTGTGTCCCTTTCCTGGTTGTCTTCCTGCGCTGACCTCTCCTGCCTGTCCCTCGCCAGCAGACACAGAGCCCCAAGCTGCTGTCCGCGGGCCCTCTTGGGTGGCTTGAAGCTCTATCCCTTTCGCCCTATGAGGTCACCTGTTCACTGGATGTGTGTAGATTTGGCTTCGGCACTTGAAGTAACCTCAGCCTCCGGTTAGCTAGCTGAGTCTTGAAGTTCTCCACTAGTTGAGGGGCCACCGGTCCCCTTCAGTGGCCAAGTCCCTCCACTCCAGTATGTCATGTGTGGAACGAACAAGGCCTCTGTTGTGTGCCTGGGCCGAGCTGCTGCAGCTCCAGACCACAGGTCTTGACTCCTCCACTGCTCCTTCTCGACTGACTGACTTTCTACAGGCTGCTCCCACTAACTAGACTCCACCCCCCCAACCTGGCCTTGGACTGTTACTATGCCCTTACCATGGTCTGATGAGGTGTTGCTGAGTGAGTGTCTGTGTTTTGTGTATACCGGTTTGTGACTCCCTCCTTACCCGGGAATGGGATACTACACCTCTGGCTGAGATGCAGTACCTCTGTGGCAACTGAAGGCTCAGGGGCGCCATATATAGATGTTGTGGTTTTTAAGCCAATTACATTTAAAGAGAAAAACATTACGGCATAAACAGTTAAAACATTCTTTTCTGTCTCATTCATATAAATGGGGCTTGCAAAAATTCTTTATGCTTGCTGCAAAAAAAACCCATAGGGTCACATGAGCGTTATTGCTCAGGATAGGGGCAAATATATCATTGGTGCAACCTGTGCAGCCACACGGGCCCAAGAAGTTGGGGCACTAATTTTTACCTTCAAAACAGATGGAATTGTCCATTTCGATGAGTTATTGGACTGATAAGGGCCTATAAAGTGCTCTTGCATAGGGGTCCTTTTCTGTCTGTGAAGCCTCAGGAGGTTTATGCCAGACAACCTTTATTCCAACTGCACGTACTCAGTGTGTACTTGGACTAAAACTGAATGTTCTGTTGCAACATAATTCTATCATAAATTAGCAGTACGTTAATTCACTCTAAGGCTATGTGTGCACGTTGCGTAATTTTATGCGTTTCCGCTGCATATTGCACTGCAACGTAAATGCATGCATCCTGAGTCCCCAGCACAATCTATGAAGATTGTGCATAATCCTTGCGCACGTTGCGTTTGAGAGTGCAGCGATTTGCATGCTGAAATTTTGATCCAAATCGCTGCGCTCAAAAAAGCAACATGTCACTTATTTTGTGTGCTTTGTATGCTGCTCCCACTCTGTCTATGGGAGAAACAGCATCCAGAGCGCAGGGAATCGGCATCTATTCTGCAGACACACTGCATCCATTACGCAGTGTTTCTGCAGCGATTTGAAGCGCACATGCACTGCCAAATCGCTGCGGATTTTTCAGCATGGACACTACGCAACGTGCGCACATAGCCTAAAGCCAAATTTACACCTGTTTTGTTTATTTTTCTTGTCCACAAATAACGTTGTTTGTGGTCTATTTTTTTTTAACATCCATATGTTATCTGCTTTTTCCATGTGCAGAAAAATAACTGCTTAAGGTGTTCGAAGGTTCTCCTAGCAATCAGTGAAAATTGGACTTCCTGTGGATACAGCTCACATATTATACATTTGCTGACCCAGTTTGCTGAGTTGAGTGGAGCCCAGTCGGCCATACCTGGCTCCTTCTTACATATATTTGGTCATATTAGACAGTATTCTAGTGTAGCATCTAAACTATGTATTTGCAGTGGACAATTCTTACATGTTAGTGCCACCACCCTACCAATATATGCAGTATTAGGGCTCACTCACACCAGCATATACAGTATATCAGACGAGTACTATCCAATTTTGTATATTGGATCACACTCAGACCAATGATATGTAATGGGGCAGTGCTGATCAGCATTTTTTCTCATACCGAGTCAGCATGAGAAAAATATTGCAGCATGCTGCGATTTGTCATGCAAATCGGTGCCACTCACGTATTCAAGTCTATGGGTGTATGAGTACCACCGGAATACACTTTGAAGACATCAGAGTGCCTTCCTAATTTCCGCGGACTCGCACAAGAGAGAAGATGGAGAAATCTTGTTCTCCGTCTTCTCCTCACAGTGTGCTCTGATTCTTTCATCCAAGAGAATCAGATCACACTAAGCTAACACTCTCATCAGCTTTTGATAAGAGTGTCATTAGAATAATCTACCCGATTCTCTTGCATGAGAGAATATACGCTCTTGTAACCCCGGCCTTACAATACGATCAGCTGACGTTACATAGGTTGAAAAAAGACTTAGGTCCATCTAGTTCAACCTTCCTCCACCAATTCTACATTTGGTCACTAAGTCATTTATAACCGACAATGTTGTGTGTAGTGAGGAAATCATCCAGCCTTTTTTAAAAGCTGTTATAGTATCTGCCATTACTACCGCTTGTGGTAGGGCATTCCACAGTCTGACTGCTCTAACAGTAAAGAACCCTTTCCTATTTAGATGGTGTAGAAATCTTCTCATCCACATGAATAGAAATTTCAGGCTGGATTGCAGATTTTCTTTAGTAATACTTTACTGCAGAGGCCAATGTTGGAAAATACATATATAATTTCTGACATTGATATTACGCACATGATATACTGAGCGAGTAAAAGCTGATGTGTCACCATAGACTAAAGAGTTAATCATACTTCTCCTTGTTTTTCGATGTCCAGAGCTTTCCAACCAGCTGTGATCAGATCACCAGAGAGGATTTATTTCAAGCCTGAAGTCTCGGCTTATGGTAAAAACAGCCATGTGATCCAAGAAAACTGTGGGAAAATAGGTCAGGCTATCTCCTCAGTTTATCATGGTATTCATTCTAGTGGGGGGAAAAATGACAAACAAGTCACTGGTTGCTAAGCAGCGATGCTGGGCAAGTGTAGTGATGATGGGTCAGTACCATTGTTCCAAACCTGATATCGATGATTTGCTAATGTAATGTGTGCATGCTGGAAATACAATGGCACAAAGAAACTAAGGCAATAAAAAATAGATTAGATGAAAAAAACCCACCATTTCTACATCTCATTTCTACACCTCTGAAAAAGAAATAATTAAAAGAAATGTATACGGAGTACTATGCTAAAGATTTAGTCATGTGTGAAAAAAAATGCACAGTAAGAATACTTTTTAAAAATATTTGGTATAGAGCATGTAGAAACTAAAATGGCTGAATTTGCAACATCACATAACAATCTGATAGATGCTAACACAGCTTTGGAAAAGGAGGTGGAGGCACTAAAACTTAAAATCAGTGATATAGAGGACAGATCCCGAAGAAATAACCTAAAAATCAGAGGGATTCCCTCATCAGTAGCAGATAAAGACCTCCAGGAATACTTCCACAAGTTTCTGCAGCTAAGGCCGGTTTCACACATCCGGCTTTTCGCCGGTTTACCGGATCCGGCGCTCTCCCATACAGTGACTACAGTACAGTGACAGCGCAACAAGCGCCGGTCACATGCTGTCATGTGACCAGCGCATGTGACCCGGAAGTTACAGCGCTGTCACTGTACTGTATTGTCTGTACGGGAGAGCGCCGGATCCGGTAAACCGGCAAAAAGCCGGATGTGTGAAACCGGCCTTATACTCCCTGGATGGGACACCAGAGACCTGATAGTGGACAGGATTCATAGAGTCCCTAAATCCAAAGGCATAGATCCAGCTCTGCCTAAAGATGTCCTGGCTAGACTTCATTTCTATAAAACAAAAGAAGCTGTGCTTCACACACTGAGGGGAAATCCAGCCCTGCCAGACACTTACATGGGACTAAAAATCTTCCCAGATCTTTCTGCTGCAACTCTTAATAAAAGAAGAGAATTTGCCCACCTTTCTAAACTCCTTAGAGATCAAGACATCAAGTACAAGTGGGGTTTTCCGGTGAAGATGATAATTTTCAAAGATGGAGGCACTCACATATGTCATACTCCTTCTCAGCTGGGCAAATTGCTGGATGACTGGGGAATAGCCCACCCACCAAACCCTGGTAAGTGGGAGAATCAAAGAGGCCCTCCAGACAGGATTAACACCCAATGGTCAGTAGCTTAGTTGGGACTCCTTCCTGCTTATGGCACCTGATGTCCCTGCTCCTGTGACACAGGATGTCACGTAGCCCCCCTGATGTTCTCGCCTATGGCGAGCGGTTATACACCAGGCACCCTACTCGGGGCAAACCGGTGTTGTTGGAATTTTTTTAGTTTTTGTTCCTCTTCTCACAAATTAATTTTTTTTGGAAATTTCTCTCAATTCCTTGCTGGTCTAGCCCCTCTCATCCCTGATGGCGTTCCTAGGAATTCAAACCCCCCTGCGGCTCCAATATGAGAATTAAGATATTGTCTATTAATGTGAATGGACTCAACTCCCCAGCAAAAAGGTCAATGATGTGGAGAGAGGTGAAGGCATCTAACTGTGATATAGCGTGCATTCAGGAGACCCACCTTCTTTCCACAGATAATAAACGGCTACTTCATCCAAGGTTCCAACACACCTTTTTTGCTAATGACTCAAAAAAAAAGAGGAGGAGTGGCCATTTTAATAAAGAACTCAGTGGCCTTTAAATTGATAAATGTCAGTTATGGAGCGGATGGAAGATATATTATTTTGTCTTGTTATATCAACAGCATCCCTTATACCTTGGCAACGGTCTACTCCCCAAATTCATTACAATTGACCTTTGCTAGGAAATTTTTCCAAGCATTCAAAGATACTGCCACAGGGGCGGAAATCATCTGTGGAGACTTTAATATACCTGTTATACGCTCCATGGATTGCTCCAACATCAGCCTCCCACATGCTAAGGAACTTAAGCATCTCACCAATGAATTCCATTTTCATGACTTCTGGAGATATTTGCACGCATCAGAAAGAGACTATACATTCTTCTCTTCCAGGCATCGCTCATACAGTAGAATTGATTTTTTTTTGGTCGACAGCAAATCTATAAGTAATTGTGTGGCAGCTGATATTGGTTTAATTACTTGGACAGATCATGCGCCGATCTCTTTGTCTGTTCAGGGTAGCTTTAATGTTCAAAATTCCCCTAGGTGGAGACTGAATACCAGCTTGCTTGGTAGGCAGAAGGTACATGATGAAGTAGAGTCAGTGTTAACAGAATATTTTAAACTTAATAATAATGGGAACATTTCTGACGAGACCCTGTGGGCTGCTCATAAAGCAGTAGTCAGAGGGCAGTGTCGCGGGCGGAGGAGGGGACGCTGCGCTCTCCCACTGCTCGGGTCCGGCTGCCGCTGCTGCGGCCTGCTGCTGCTTGGTGGCTCGAGCGATGGGCCGGATCCCGGGGACTCGAGCGGCGCTCCTCGCCCGTGAGTGAAAGGGGTTTGGTTTTTGGAATAGTTTATTGTCCGTGACGCCACCCACGGTTGTGGTGATTGTATGGACACCACCGCTGCTCTGTATGGGAATCCCGGGAGCGGTGACAGGGAGCAGCAAAGTTGTTAGTTCTCCCCTCCGTGGGTAGGGGGTGGTTGTCCCGGGGCCCAGTGATGAGTTGGGGGATGAGGGATGGCGGGGCCGGTGCAGGGCTTGGTGGGGTGCAGGGACGCGGGGGCAGCGCTGTGCCTCACGGCACTGTGGTACTCACTCAGCCTGAGACGGTGACACAGTTCTCGGTAGAACACACGGCTGGAAAGACGGTTCCCACGGACGGCTGCTGTTGCTTTTCCCCGGTAGTTGACGGTGACGGTCCCTTTTCCTGCACCTAAGTCTATGTTGGTAGCGATGGGTTCCCACCGGTAGCCCGCTCCCCGGCTTGGATATGTGCCGGAGGAGCCCCTCTTTGCCCGCAGGTGCTGGCCCTGAGAAACTGGTGCCTTTGGCGGTGGCGGTGTCTCTCTCTAACGGTCGGACTGTTGCCTTCAATCGGGACTTGGTTGTTGGGAGACCCAGAGGTCCCCTTCACTGACGGATTTGGCAAATTCACGGCGACTCCTAGCCTTGCCGGGATCCGAAAGGCCCCTGCCAATGGTGCTGGCTTCTCTTCGTATACCGCTCCGGTACCGCCGGGCCACCACCCGTCCACGGTCCTTTCGGCAACCTCCAAGCAGCCTCTCCTGCAGACGGTCACCGCCGTCTGCTAACCTTGCTGTTCTCAGTCCGGGGCACACACCCGGACCAACTTCAGGCTTTCTCAACTGTTACTTTCTCTGTCACTACTCTCACTGTCCTCCTTCTCCTTCCTCTCTGGCTCCTCTACCACTTCCTTAGCTTGACTCTCCTCTCCAAACTCTAACTCTATCTGCCCGGTTTTCCCGCCTCCAGGGCTGTGAACTCCTCGGTGGGTGGAGCCAACCACCTGGCCCACCCCCTGGTGTGGACATCAGCCCCTGGAGGAAGGCAACAAGGATTTTTGTGTAGCTTTGGTGTACCTATCCGGGGTGTAGGGTGTGGTGGTGTTATGACCTGTGACCCCTGGCTTGCCCAGGGCGTCACATTCCCCCTTAGCAAAATGCAGACCGTCCGCGGGCTGCCCGTCCAACACCGGTTTTATTTTTCTGGAAAAGATAAAAACATAAACACAAGTATAATAACTTCATCCCACAGCGGGAGGTACTTTTTCTTAAACGTTACAGAACATTAAAACGGTTGCTGCTGCCGCTCTATCCCACCCAAGTAACCTGGCCCTGATGCTGCCTCTAAGAAACAGGCAGCACCCCTTGACCCCAGTCCTGAACCAGTTTCCCGAGCGGGATCTGTCCTTCCCCTCCAGAGGGTAGCCACCGGTCCCGGTGGTGGCTGGGCCCCAGCCTGCTCTAGTGCGGGCCCTCCCTCCAACCTGCCTCTCCGGAGGCGGTAACGGTGCTGCAACAAACATATTTTATTTACAAGCCACTTAACGTTTGTGGTTGCCCTGCAAGTTCACGGGCTTGTTCATAGAGAGCTCCCTATGCAACTTTTTGAAGGGTCCCTACGGGGACAACAATGCCGGCAACGGCCGGTTCCAATCACAGTTGACAATCAGCTGAGGCTTCGGTTGATTACTTTCATTTTATCTCTTTCAAAACTTTTAAACACAGTGGGGGTCCCAACGGGGACGGTGCAACGGTGCTCCGCTGCCATTACTGTGCACTTTCGTCCTCCTCACCCGGCTCTGGGTGGAAGAACACGGGCACCAGCCCCTCCAGTGCATAGCAAGCACGGCGAGGAAGGGCCGCCCTATACCCGTTATTTCCACTTCGGGGGATATATGTGGCCTCCGCGCCATGCAGGGCGATGACTCCTTCATCCTCTTCCGAAACGGGCTCGGTATCAGGCCCGGAATCACTATCGTCCGTCCCTGCGTCAGGCGGGTTGCCGCCAGCTGCCGCAGCTTCCAGGCTTGCCACTCTCTCTGCCACTGTTACGGAGGGGTATACGCCCGACAGGCCAGGCGCAGTGCGGTGCACGAGCAAAAAGGACGGAGGTGGCATGGGGGCCAGGGGTAGACCGGGTCCCTCAGCCGCAGCGGCCGGTCCCTCGGGGACACAGGGGCGTGGGTTACTCACCAGCTCCTCCATCATGGCCTCCATTCCATACACTCGTGCAACTGCAGCTGCATGCTCCACCTCTGCGGTCCACTGTTCCATCAGCCTGCAGATCTAGCTCCGGTAGTGTCGGCAGATCCCTGCCGTTCGGGCCCTCAGCCATGCCGCTGTCCCGGGCACCGGCTCAGTAGCCTCCGCATAGCTAGGTGGAACAGACATCTCTTTGCAAGGCTCGGCAAATCGCAGGGTCCCAGCGTCCTTGCTTGTATAGCCGCGCGTTGCATACATCCAGTCGCCATTTCGTCCCCCTTAGCCTCTTTCCGGCCCCTCTTCTATCGGGGCGGGGTTTTGGCCTTCGCGCCTCCGCTACTCGAGAAGACGCTCGAGCGGGAACTCTTCGCGCCAAAGATGGCGACTTCTCAAATTTTCCGGCCGGACACCTCCGGCGGTCACAAGGCGCACCTCTACCCAACGGCAGAGTGGTAAGATCCTGTTCGTGACGCCAAGTTGTCGCGGGCGAAGGAGGGGACGCTGCGCTCTCCCACTGCTCGGGTCCGGCTGCCGCTGCTGCTGCGGCCTGCTGCTGCTCGGTGGCTCGAGCGATTGGCCGGATCCCGGGGACTCGAGCGGCGCTCCTCGCCCGTGAGTGAAAGGGGTTTGGTTTTTTGAATAGTTTATTGTCCGTGACGCCACCCACGGTTGTGGTGATTGTATGGACAACACCGCTGCTCTGTATGGGAATCCCGGGAGCGGTGACAGGGAGCAGCAAAGTTGTTAGTTCTCCCCTCCGTGGGTAGGGGGTGGTTGTCCCGGGGCCCAGTGATGAGTTGGGGGATGAGGGATGGCGGGGCCGGTGCAGGGCTTGGTGGGGTGCAGGGACGCGGGGGCAGAGCTGTGCCTCACGGCACTGTGGTACTCACTCAGCCTGAGACGGTGACACAGTTCTCGCTAGAACACAAGGCTGGAAAGACGGTTCCCACGGACGGCTGCTGTTGCTTTTCCCCGGTAGTGAAAGAAAAAAAGAGAGAAGAGGGCGCTCCTGTGTGTAAGAGTAAACTTTATGTGGTGAATAATGAAACAATTCCACTCACCTATGAGTGTTGTACTCCAGGTACAACACTGTCTGTTAGCACTGACAGAGAGATCCAGGTTACCCCTTGGCTGGCCGACACAGATCCTGCTGAGGATAATCACACAGCAGCCTTACATTTCACTGCTGCTGGCGCTCAGAGCTCCTGCAATCCTCCTGTTTGGGTCAGCGTCTCACTCCTGGATCAGATAAGAGGAATTCCGTTCCCACAGAGCCAGGCTAATCTGATGTTTGAGTCAATATAATTAGATCTCCTAAAGGCCCCGTCACACTAAGCAACATCGCTAGCAACATCGCTGCTAACGAACAACTTTTGTGACGTAGCAGCGATGTTGCTAGTGATGTCGCTGTGTGTGACATCCAGCAACAACCTGGCCCCTGCTGTGAGGTCGTTGGTTGTTGCTGAATGTCCTGGGCCATTTTTTAGTTGTTGCTCTCCCGCTGTGAAGCACAGATCGCTGTGTGTGACAGCGAGACAGCAACAACTAAATGTGCAGGCAGCAGGAACCGGCTTCTGCGGAGGCTGGTAACCACAGTAAACATCGGGTAACCAAGAAGCCCTGTCCTTGGTTACCCGATATTTACCTTTGTTACCAGCCTCCGCCGCTCTCACTGTCAGTGACGGCTCCTGCTCTGTGCACATGTAGCTGCAGGACACATCGGGTTAATTAACCCGATGTGTGCTGTAGCTAGGAGAGCAGGGAGCCAGCGCTAAGCATTGTGCGCTGCTCCCTGCTCTGTGCACATTTAGCTGCAGTACACATCGGGTAATTAACCCGATGTGTGCTGTAGCTAGGAGAGCAAGGAGCCAGCGCTAAGCGGTGTGCGCTGCTCCCTGCTCTGTGCAGCTGCACCCTGTACTCTATACCCTATATATGTACCCTGTGCAGCTGCACCCGGTGTGCGCTGCTCCCTGCTCTGTGCACATTTAGCTGCAGCACACATCGGGTAATTAACCCGATGTGTGCTGTAACTAGGAGAGCAGGGAGCCAGCACTCAGTGTGCGCTGCTCCCTGCTCTCTGCACGTGTAGCTGCGTGCGCTGGTAACCAAGGTAAATATCGGGTTGGTTACCCGATATTTACCTTAGTTACCAAGCGCAGCATCTTCCATGCGGCGCTGGGGGCTGGTCACTGGTTGCTGGTGAGCTCACCAGCAACTCGTGTAGCGACGCTCCAGCGATCCCTGCCAGGTCAGGTTGCTGGTGGGATCGCTGGAGCGTCGCAGTGTGACATCTCACCAGCAACCTCCTAGCAACTTACCAGCGATCCCTATCGTTGTTGGGATCGCTGGTAAGTTGTTTAGTGTGACTGGACCTTTAGGCTGGAGCTGCGGCACCCCGTGGACTCCCAAAGGAGAGATAAGGTATTCAAAGAAGAAGAAAAAAATCCACGGTATAAAGGGCGCTGCTCACAAAGGAGATAGGAGATAAATAGTTAAGATTTATTTGAGCTACAACGCGTTTCAGGGATACAATAAAACAATAATAATTTCCCCCTTCCTCAGGATGCTACCTGAGGAAGGGGGAAATTATTATTGTTTTATTGTATCCCTGAAACGCGTTGTACCTCAAATAAATCTTAACTATTTATCTCCTATCTCCTTTGTGAGCAGCGCCCTTTATACCGTGGATTTTTTTCTTCTTCTTTGTTTTCCCCGGTAGTTGACGGTGACGGTCCCTTTTCCTGCACCTAAGTCTATGTTGGTAGCGATGGGTTCCCACCGGTAACCCGCTCCCCGGCTTGGATATGTGCCGGAGGAGCCCCTCTTTGCCCGCAGGAGCTGGCCCTGAGAAACTGGTGCCTTGGCGGTGGCGGTGTCTCTCTCTAACGGTCGTACTGTTGCCTTCAATCGGGACTTGGTTGTTGGGAGACCCAGAGGTCCCCTTCACTGACGGATTTGGCAAATTCACGGCGACTCCTAGCCTTGCCGGGATCCGAAAGGCCCCTGCCAATGGTGCTGGCTTCTCTTCGTATACCGCTCCGGTACCGCCGGGCCACCACCCGTCCACGGTCCTTTCGGCAACCTCCAAGCAGCCTCTCCTGCAGACGGTCACCGCCGTCTGCTAACCTTGCTGTTCTCAGTCCGGGGCACACACCCGGACCAACTTCAGGCTTTCTCAACTGTCACTTTCTCTGTCACTACTCTCACTGTCCTCCTTCTCCTTCCTCTCTGGCTCCTCTACCACTTCCTTAGCTTGACTCTCCTCTCCAAACTCTAACTCTATCTGCCCGGGTTTCCCGCCTCCAGGGCTGGGAACTCCTTGGTGGGTGGAGCCAACCGCCTGGCCCACCCCCTGGTGTGGACATCAGCCCCTGGAGGAAGGCAACAAGGATTTTTGTGTAGCTTTGGTGTACCTATCCGGGGTGTAGGGTGTGGTGGTGTTATGACCTGTGACCCTTGGCTTGCCCAGGGCGTCACAGCAGCTCATAAAAATAGCCTCCATCCAAAAAAGGCAAAAAGACGCAGATATTAAATATATATTAACCCGTATTCATCACCTTGAATCCCTGAATAAAGCCAAAGTAACCCCTAACTTGACTAAAGAAATTGTAACCCATAGATTCCAACTAAGATCCCTACTCCTGCAAAAATACGAACATAATCTAAAAAAAAATAGATCGACATTTTATGCTATGGGGGATAGAGCGGGTTCCTTATTGGCAAGAAGGACGAAAAAACGTGAGATTCAAAATAGAATTCCTGAGGGACCCAAACGGAACAATCACTAGACATCCCATTGAAATAGCAGAAGCATTTGCGAGATACTATGAGGCCCTGTATAATCTAAAATATGATTCCAATACGTCACAGCCGACTCAAGTGGATATACAGGGTTTCCTAGACACCCTGGATCTTCCCTGGGTCTCAGATGAGCAATTAGAGGAACTTAATCTTCCCTTTACTACACATGAAATCCTAAGTGCCATCAAAATTACTAAGTCTAACTCCGCCCCGGGCCCCGATGGGCTGCCATACGAATATTACAAACAATTTACATCCACTCTGTCCCCCTTTATGTCAAAAACCTTCAATTTTTGGCAAAATAAAGGGTCAATTTCCCCAGACAACTTAGAAGCGATTATTATCACGCTACCCAAGCCAGGGAAACCTGCAGACACCCCGGGTAATTTTAGGCCCATTTCACTCCTAAATTGTGATGTTAAAATTTATGCTAAACTAGTGGCAGATAGACTTCATAAAGTGATCCCGACCTTAGTGGCTCCAGACCAAGTTGGGTTTGTGACAGGCAGGCAATCTAAGGATGGCACCAGACGGATGCTTGACTTGATTGGACTGGTGGAGATATCGGGTGAACCCAGTGCATTCCTGTCTCTTGATGCTGAAAAAGCCTTTGACAGGGTGCACTGGGGATACCTGGAGAGAGTTCTAACAAAATTCGGGCTCTTGGGGAAAATCAAGTCATCCATTCTAGCCCTCTACTCTTACCCAAATGCGTCAGTGTTGGCATCGGGGTTTCTGTCATCTAAATTTCAAATAAGTAATGGCACCCGCCAGGGGTGTCCATTGTCTCCCGCTATTTTTGCTTTAGTGGTAGAACCTCTGGCGGAAGCTATACGAAAAAACATAGCCATTTCTGGTATAAGAGTTGGGGAATTTGAACATAAACTTGGTTTATACGCAGACGATGTGATAATTTCCTGTTCTAACCTTGCAGTGTCGATTCCAGCAGTGGTGAGCACATTATCGAACTTTTCTAAAGTGTCGTATTATAAGCTTAATGCGGCAAAGTCTTTGATACTGCCGTTTAATGTACCGGTGGAGGCCAGGAGTGCGCTGGAGGGGGCCTTTCAATTCAAATGGTGCGACAGGGGGATACCTTATTTGGGTATTAAGCTGACACCATCGCAGATGTTAATTAAAGAAAATTTGGAACCTCTGATCCAAAATTTAGAAAAGGAATTGGGAAGGTATGGAAAAATATCATTGTCCTGGATGGCCAGGATACAGTCCTTTAAAATGGTTTTCTTACCCAAAATATTGTATGTGCTCAGATGCCTTCCCATCAAAATTTCTCACAAAACCCTGATGAAACTTCAATCGTTGACTAACAAATTTGTCTGGGGTAATAAAAGGGCTAGGGTCGCAGGTAAAGCTTATACCCCCCATATGACTTAGTGGGATTGGGCACCCCAAACATATCGGCATATTATAAAGCCTTACTAATTGAATCACTAAAGGAATGGTGGCGTCCAGGTAATTTACATAGATGGGCTCAGATTGAAAATTTCCTGTCCCGCCAGGGCTCGGTCAGAATAATGATGGAAGCAGAATATTTGAGCCGTTCACGGTTCTCCCCGTGTGTCCGTGTGTTCCCACCATGTCAGCCTCCCTGGAGGTCTGGCGAAATGACTTGATTCATAAGATTCAGATTCCTCTTTCAGAGATTTCCCTCAAGTCGTTGGAATCTCAAATCCCCTTTTTGAATCTGTCCAGGTGGGAGGGATCGGGCATTACAGTGCTGGCGGATCTATACTCTGATTTGGGTGTTAACCCCTTTAATGAAATAGTACGGGAACACCCCTCTTTAAAGGGCTGTTTCTATCAACACATCCAAATTAGTCATTTTCTGGCCTCTAAATTTCCTCCAAAGTCGAAGCCTCTGTTACCTACAACAAAGGCTTTAGTATTTAAAAAGATAATTAAATCCAAAGGTATCTCCTCGACATACAAATGGCTCAATAACCCCCCCCGAAGAGCAAAAATCTCCTTATATGAATAAATGGGACGTGGAGTTGAGTGTCTCTACCTCTCCTTCAAACTGGCACACGGCATCAGCAAATATCCAAAAATATTCCAAGTGTATAAATCATCTGGAACAACTGAAAAAAGTACACCTGTGATGGTATCGGTCCCCAGCCAACTTAGCACAGTTCCTCCCAAATTATTCGCCACATTGTTGGAAGGGCTGCCTCCAAAGGGGTACTCTTGGTCACTGCTGGTGGGCTTGTCCCAAGGTTTTCTCGTTCTGGTTGGAGGTGTTTGGCCTGATGGGTGAGCTGACAGGCAATCCTATTAATCCGAATCCAGGTCTGGCAGTGCTAAACTTGGGTATAGAGGAGTTCTCTTGGGAATCCAGGGGTTTATTAGTTCACATTCTAGTAGCTGCCAGATACTGCATAAGTTTGCACTGGAAATCCCCAAAGACGCCTACATTAGTTGAACTATATAACCAAATTAATCTCCAATGCCAATACGAGTTCTGTCTGGCTCACTCCATCCGCGCCAAAAACAAAATACTTCAGATTTGGGACACGTGGCTAAACTCTGTATATGCATCCCCTGTCAGGCATCGGTTTCCAGGGAAAACTGTTGATAATTAAAAATGGGTCAAATAGGGTCAAAGAGAGTGTTACGCAGGGAGTTCACCCATACCACATGTCAATATTCAAGGTGTTTAAATCTCTGTTGTTGTTACTGCTCGGGCTACCCCGAAACGCCATCCAATTCCCTCCCTAGCCCTCCCCCTCCCTGGTTGCTTCCTTGCAACCATCCATGGTTCTCCCCCTCTCCCCACCTCTCCCTCCCCTCTCTTTTTTATCTTCCTTTCTTACTCTCTGGTTCTGGTTCTTTGGAACCCTCGTTTTGAGGAATAAAGAGTAAATTGGTAGGTTGACTCTATACGTATTGGGTATTGATTAACCTAAAAAAGTTGCAACTTGCATCAGACACGATTGTTGGTGGTGTGACAGGAAATGTGAATCATAATCAAAGGTGATACTACCACATGTTACAGCATTGTTTTCTTTGTGTATTATTGCCAATGATACCTGAATTTCTCCTTTTTGTAATGTAACTTCCTACAATAAAAAAATTGATTGGATTAAAAAAAATATTTGGTATAAATGACCAATGGAGAGAAATGTACTTTAAATTAATGCATAATGTGACATATCCATGTGACCTCTCCTTTCACGATTCACCAGCCCACTACCTAACAGCATGCTCGAAATGTCATCTAAATAAAGCAAACCCATTTCACTGCAGGTGGGATGCCCTGATATCCAAGATATGAGGGGAGAAATTATTGAATATATAAAAAAGATTTGGAACATAGAAAACAAACAAATCTGACAATAAATAGGCGCTGTTTTTTTTTTTTTTGTTTGTTTTCTCTTTTTAACTTTACATCCCTGGATTGGGACTGATGCTGTGCTGCAGTCCTGTCTATGCCCTCATCAGTGTTGTGCCTGAGTGTACACAAGCGGCCCAAGTGAACCTATCAAATATCTACTAGCAACTTAAATTCTATCTTGCTGATCTGCACCAGGAAAGAGCCTCTGTGGTTTTTTTTTTCGCCTTAGATTTGGAACATAGTCCCAAGACTCTACATTTTGCATTTTTCATTGCATCACTTTGCAAGAAGAAGGTAATAGTGATGGCGGATTCACAGATAACTAGGAATGGTGGATTTAACCGGGTAAAAAAACCAAAACGGTACCAGCCCGGGATTGATCCCAGTTATCTGGCCAGATGCCGGTCCCCATATAAGTCTATGGGGACTAGAATCCGGTGATTAAAAATGGTGATAGAAGGGATGGAATAGGAGCAAGCCCTTCATACTTACCTAGTCTCTGGCGCAGCTGTAGCTGCTTCCTAGCTGCTCACTCACTTCTGGGGCCGCTCATTTACCTTTATGCATATACACTGCTTTCCCCACCTACCAGCGTCTGTGATTGGTTGCAGTCAGATGCGCCACCACCCTGAGTGGCAGCATATCAGCGGACTCTTTCCAATCACAGATGCTGTGTGCGTCTATCATGGTATAAAAATAAATAAAACAATTGGTGTAGGTTTCCCCCATATTATGATACCCAGCACAGATAAAGCATATGGCTACAGGCTGCAGCCCCCAGCCGTGCACTTATCTTGTCTGTGTATCAAAATATTTTTTTTATTATTATTATTATTATTATTATTATTAATAATAATAATAATAATAATAATAATAATAATAATTATTATTATTATTTAAATAAATATTTTTTTTAAAAAAGCATTCGGTCCCCTCAATTTATATATAGGTGCTGTATACTACATGAAGGTGCCTAATGCTATCAGGGTCTGCACTGTGTTATATAGGTGCTGTGTACTACATGAAGGTGCCTAATGCTATCAGGGTCTGCACTGTGCTATATAGGTGCCGTGTACTACATGGAGATGTCTAATGCTATGTGGGTCTGCACTGTTCTATATGGCGGCTGTATACTACATGGAGGTGCCTAATGCTATGTGGGTCTGCATTGTGCTATATGCAGCCTGTATACTACATGGAGGTGCCTAATGCTATCTGGCTCTGCTCTGTGCTATATGTTGTCTGTATACTACATGAGGTTGCCTAATTCTATCTGGGTCTGCACTGTGCTATATGGCGGCTGTATACTACATGAGGGTGCCTAATGCTATCTGGGTCTGCACTGTGCTATATGGCGACTGTATACTACATGAAGGTGCCCAATGCTATGTGGGTCTGCACTGTGCTATATGGCCGCTGTATCCTACATAATTGTGCCTAATGCTATCTAGGTCTGCATTGTGCTGTATGGCGGCTGTATATTACATGAGGGTGCCTAATACTATGTGGGTATGCATTGTGCTATATGCAGCCTGTATACTACATGAAGGTGCCTAATGCTATCTGAGTCTGCATTCTGCTATATGCGGGCTGTATACTATATGAAGGTGCCTAATACTATCTGGGTCTGCATTGTGCTATATGGGGGCTGTATACCACATGAGGATGCCTAATGCTATATGGGTCTGCATTGTGCTATATGGGGGCTGCTTAATGCTATATGGAGGTTGCATAGTGCCAAATGGGGGCTGCATAGAGAACTATGGGGGCTTCATAACACTATATGGAGGAATATGGGGCTGCATACTGCTATACCCCCAGAGTTGTATGTCACCTCCACCCCAATGTTGTATACCCCCTCAGAGCTGTGTATACTCCCAGAGCTGCATACCACCTCCCCACCTCAGAGCTGTTTGTCCCCCGACCCAAGAGCCAATGCCCCCATCTAGAGCTGTATGGCCCCCATTGCTGTATATCCCTTTCCTCAGTAATATGTATACCCCCAAGTAATATGTATGTCCCCAGCCTCTCTTGTGATGTACTGTATATACAGCAGTGTTAGTGTTCTCTATGTGCGACCATGTCTGTTAGTGATGGCCACCAATCAGCGTGGCACAGACACATGCCCAGGAGGAGCTGGATGGACACAAGCGGGGAGGTGAACGAGGCTGTTGCCGGCTTCCCAATATTAGAAATATCTCTAATGTGTCAGTGTGTACATGTATGTCAGTGTATATGACAGTGTATAGATGTTTGTCTATTTATGTGTTTTTGTGAATTTCCCTTTAAATATGTATGTGTACGTATGCCTGTATGTGTATGTATCTGTGCATGTCTATGTCGCGGGCGGGGAGGAGGGTGTCAGCACACTACGCTCACCCCTTCTGCTCGGGTCCGGCGGCTGCTGCTCAGTGGTGGCTCGAGCGGTGGGCCGGATCCCGGGGGTTCTCGAGCGGCACTCCTCGCCCGTGAGTGAAAGGGGGTTGTTGGGTGTGGGAATTGTTTATTGTCCGTGACGCCACCCATGGTTGTGGTGATTTCACCACCGCTGCTCTACAGGCCCGGGGACGATGGTGTGTAGCAGCGAGATGTTGCGTTGCCCCTCCGTGGGTAGGGGTTGGTGATCCCGGGGCCCGGTGATGGTGAGGGAGGTGCAGGGCCTGGTGGGCGCAGGGACGCGGGGGCAGCGCTGTGCCTTGCGGCACTGTAGTACTCACTCAGCCTGAGACGTTGACACAGTTCTTACGGTAAACCAAACGGCTGGAAAGACGGTCCCACGGACGGCTGCACTTGCTCTCCCAGTAGGTGACGGTGATGTCCCTCTTCCTTGCACCTTTGTTTACTTGTTGGTTGCGATGGGTCCCCACCGGTAACCCGCTCCCCGGCTTCAAGCTGGACCGGAGGAGCTCTACTCTTTGCCCGCAGGCGCTGGCCCTGAGAAACTGGTGCCTTGGCGGTGGCGGTGTCTCTCCTACACTGGTTGGGCTGTTGCCTTCAATCGGGACTTGGTTGTTGGGGGATCTACGTCCCCTTCACTGACGGATTCGGCAAATTATGGCGACTCCTAGCCTTGCCAGGGTCCGAGAGGCCCCTGCCCTGGTGCTGACTGTCCTTCGGTACACTGCTCCAGACCGCCGGGCCACTACCAGTCCGCGGTCCTTCCAGGAACTTCCACACGGTCCCCCTCCAGACAGTCACCGCCGTTGCTGACCTTGCTGACCTGTCCTGCACACAGCTGGACTACTTCAGGCTTTTCTCTCTGTCACCACTCTTGCTTTCCTCCTTTACCACTTTTCTACTTTCTACTTTCACTTCTCGTTTACTCCACTTAGCTGTTTACTCAAGCTCTTCCCTGAGCTGACTGCACTTGAGCCCTCCCTGGGCTAATCTGCCTGGTTTCTTCCCGCCTCCAGAGCTGTGAACTCCTCGGTGGGCGGAGCCAACCGCCTGGCCCACCCCCTGGTGTGAATCATCAGCCTCTGGAGGAAGGCAACAAGGATTTTTGGTTAGCTTTGGTGTTCCTAGCTGGGATGTAGGGTGTGGTGGTGTGTGACCTGTGTCCTCTGGCTTACCCAGGGCGACACATCTATGTCTGGATGGGGCCTACTGAGACTCTTTTGCCCAGGGCGCACAAAAATCTGGAGCCGGCCCTGCTCGCAGACAAATCTTCTGGTTTGTAAGACGTACTTTTGTTCCCCCAAAAGTGGGTGAAAAATGGGGGTACATCTTACAAACTGCATATGGCTTACCGGGGAGGCAGTGGTGGCGCAGGGTCGGCGATACTGCGGGCTTTTGGCGCCGTTGATCTGTGGACTGCTTTGAATTTCCCACAGTTGACGAGACTTCAAGAAAATGGCCACAGAGGCGGTGCGTGCACAGATAGGACTCTGTGGCCATATTCTTGAAGTCCATCGCCTCGATCTGTACACGCTGATCTGAACACATGCCACAACCATTTTCTTGAAGTTAATCTCGTCAACTGCGGGAGATTCACACAGCACGCTGGCAGATCAATGATGTGTCGCCCTGGGTAAGCCAGGGGACACAGGTCACAACACCACCACACCCCACACTCCAGGTAGGCACATCACAGCTAACCACAAATCCTTGTTGCCTTCCTCCAGAGGTTGATGATGCACACCAGGGGGTGGGCCAGGCGGTTGGCTCCGCCCACCAAGGAGCTCACAACACTGGAGGCAGGAGGAAACCAGGCAGATGAGTCCAGGAGGAGGAAGTGAAAGGAGTAACGGCAGAAGAGCTCAGGGAGAGCTGGAGTGAGGAGTCTAGTCAGGGAGGAGGAAGTGGAAGGAGTGGAGTAGTAGTCTAGACAGGGCAAAAGTAAACAACTAAGTGAAAGTGAAGGAAGGAAAGTAGTAAAGGAGGAAAAGCAAGTAAAGTAACAGAAGAGAAAGACAGCCTGAAGGGTCCAGCTTTGTGAGGGCCAGAACAGCAAGGTCAGCAACGGCGGTGACTGTCTGGAGGGGGACCGTTTGGAAGTTCCTGGAAGGACCCCGTTGGCTGTGTGCCCGGTGGTCTGGAGCAGTGTTCCAAAGGACAGTCGGCACCAGGGCAGGGGCCTCTCGGACCCCGGCAAGGCTAGGAGTCGCCAGATTTGCCAAATCCGTCAGTGACGGGGACGCAGATCCCCCAACAACCAAGTCCCGATTGAAGGCAACAGCCCAACCCGTATTGGAGAGACACCGCCACCGCCACGGCACCAGTTTCTCAGGGCCAGCGCCTGCGGGCAAAGTGTAGAGCTCCTCCGGCCCAGATTGCAGTCGGGGAGCGGGTAACCGGAGGGAATCCACCGCTACCATCAGTCAACACAGGTGCAAGGAAGAGGGACATCACCGTCACCTACCGGGAGTGCAGGTGCAGCCGTCTGTGGGACCGTCCTACCAGCCGTTGGTTTACCGTACAAACGGTGTCCGTGTGTCAGGCTGAGTGAGTACCATAGTGCCGCAAGGCACAGCGCTGCCCCCGCGTCCCTGCGCCCTCCAGGCCCTACACTTTACATCTCATCACCGGGCCCCGGGATCACCAACCCCTACCCACGGAGGGGCAACACAACACCTGGCTGCTCCGCATCACCATCCCCGGGACCCCCACACTGAGCAGCGGTGGTGCAATCACCACAACCGTGGGTGGCGTCACGAACTATAACAATCCCCACACCCAACAAACACCCCCTTTCACTCACGGGCGAGGAGTGTCGCTCGAGACACCCCGGGATCCGGCCCACCGCTCGAGCCACCACTGAGCAGCTGCCGGACCCGAGCAGAAGGGGTGAGCGCGGTGTGCTGACACCCTCCTCCCCGCCCGCGACAACTTGGCGTCACGAACAGGATCTTACCGCTCTGCCGTCAGGTAGAGGTGCGCCTTGTTACTGCCGGAGGCATCCGGCAGAAAAATTTCAGAAGCCGCCATCTTTGGCGCGAAAAGTTCCCGCTCGAGCGTCTTCTCGAGCAGTAGAAGCGCGAAGGCCAAAACTCCGCCCCGAGAGAGGAGGGGCCGGAAAGAGCTAAGGGGGACGGAAACAAGATGTCTGCGCCCGACGGAGCCGCTGGAGGAGCGGTGGTCGCAGCCGCAGCGGCACCCGCGGATGGGAATGGGCCTGCCCAGATCCCGGTCGTACCGGCGGGAGGTGCCGCGGCCCCCGCGTTTGCTCAGGTCATGCCATTCTCCTTGCCCTATGCGCCCGGAGCTGCCTGGCTACCGCGGTATGACGGGAAACCGGATGCCCTACAGGCCTTCCGGAAAAAGCTTAACCCGTTGCTAGAGCTGTATCCCCTGACTGATAAGCAACGTGCAGCGATAGTGCTAGGCCAGTTAACCGGTGCGGCGGAGCAGGAGGCGGAGACCTGGGCCGAGGGGGACCGGCTCTCTGTAGCCACCATCTTCGAGAAGCTACAGACTGCCTTCGAGACCCGGACTGAAGCTGAGCTGAGGATGCAGTTTTACCAGTGCCGGCAACGAGCTGGAGATAGCATTCGGGACTATGCTCTACGTCTGCAGACCGCCCTCCGCACGCTGAAGCGGGTGAACTCTATTAACGAGGCGGATAGCAACAAGATGTTAGTGGAGCAATTTGCGCAGGGGATGAGGTCCCCTGAGGATCGTAAACAACTCCGGCTGTGGGCCCTGGAACACCCTGATGTGGACTTTGCTGTGTTGAAGGAGCGGGCTATCAAGGCACTACAGCCCCCAGCTGCTGAAGTCCTGGAACCCGTCCCGTGGCCCGTTGAGACAGCTCCCGTTGTGGCGGCCCCGGCCAAACCAACCTCCTTAATACCTGCAGCCTCGAGCAGCACCGTGGAAGAGCTGGCAGCCCAGGTCCGTCGCCTGGACGGAGACCTTGCCAAGATCCTTGCTGCGCTACAACCTCTGACCAGATCTAAGCCTCCAGCGCAGATACAGCTTGCTGACAGTCCCGAAGATGTTCCCTGGATGCAGCGGAGAAGCGCTAACTACCCGCGGAGCAGACCTCCAATCTGCTACAAGTGCCGTAAGCCGGGCCATTATTACCGACAGTGCCCGTTAAACGAGCAACCCCTGGGGCCCCGGGCCAATCCTCAGGAGTAGAACACCGTGGCCCCCCGGACTGGCGAGACCGATATGTCGGGGCCCGCCCTATCATCCCTGTGGCTGTGGACGGCATACCAGTGATGGCTCTCTTGGACACTGGATCACAGGTAACTACCATACCGTACACGTTGTATCGGCAGTATTGGGCCACAGACGAGCTGGCGCCTCCAGACAATAGTATAAATTTGATTGCCGCTAATGGACTTCCATTGACCCAGGTGGGGTATAAACAAGTGGCTATGACAGTGGGGCAAGCTGAACTGCAACACCAGGGTATGATTGTGATCATGAATGAACCCAGTGATCATAACCCGAAAATAGTGCTGGGAACCAATGTGATGGAACACTGCATGGCTGATGTGTTGAACCTATTGCAACAGCTAGCCGCCACAGCGGCGGGGAGCCGGCAGAGGGCTGTGCAGCGTGAGATCCGCGCCCTGATGTACCGCCAGCATGTAAGCTCAACAGGAGGGGAGATTGGTGGAGTGAGAGTGATGGATGTTGCTCCATTGACTGTGCCCCCTAGGAGTGAGATGATGATCTGGTGTAGGGCAGCAGTAGGGCCTCAGGGGCGTGACTACCCTGCGATGATGGAGCCCATGCCCTCCGAGCACTGGCCCACTGTAGTGGCCGCCCGAGGGTGGTAGATGTGAAGAAAGGGAGAGTGCCCGTGAGAGTGTTGAACTGTGGGGAGGAAGAAGTCAGGCTCCCCCGGTATGCCACCATTGCCAAGCTGCTCACCCTGGACCCTCACACTATCCAGGAAGCCCGTCCATCCACACTCCCACCTACCCCCAGCACTTCCCCACCCCAGGGGGACACAAAGGAGCGGCACCAACAGCTACATGTAGGCACTGATGATACCCCTACACATCACAGGGCCGGGGTACACAGGGTGGTGCAGGAGTACGAACAGGTTTTCAGTAAGCACCCCCTAGACTTTGGGCGGATCAAGGGGGTTCAACACCACATTCCCACAGGTGAACATCCCCCTATCAAAGAGAGGTATAGACCTATTCCCCCTGCACATTACCAGTGTGCCAAAGATATGTTGAGGAATATGAAGGAGGCAGGGGTTATTCGGGACAGCTGTAGTCCCTGGGCCGCTCCGTTGGTACTGGTCAAGAAGAAGGATGGTACCATGCGGATGTGTGTGGACTACCGGAAGATCAACCAGATAACCCATAAAGATGCCTATCCCTTACCTCGTATTGAAGAGTCCTTGGCTGCACTGAGAACCGCAAACTACTTCTCGACCCTTGACCTCACCAGCGGATACTGGCAAGTGGCCGTGGCCCCAGAAGACCGGGAGAAGACCGCCTTCACCACCCCGATGGGACTCTGCGAATTCAATAGCATGCCGTTTGGGCTGTGCAATGCCCCTGGGACCTTCCAACGGTTGATGGAGTGCTGTCTGGGACATTTAAACTTCGAGACCGTCCTGCTGTATTTGGATGATGTGATTGTTTACTCCCAGACGTATGAAGCCCATCTGGATCACCTGGCCGAGGTGTTCGCGTCCCTTGCCCAGTACGGGATGAAGTTGAAGCCCTCAAAATGCCACCTGCTGAAACCCAGAGTGCAGTATCTAGGGCATGTGGTGAGTGCGGATGGTGTCGCCCCCGACCCTGAGAAGATTACTGCCATCCAGAGCTGGCCGAGACCAACTACAGTGAGGGAAGTAAGGCAGTTCCTGGGTCTAGTGGGGTACTATCGGCGGTGTATAAAGGGATACACGAAGATGGCTGCCCCCATGCAAGATCTCCTCGTGGGACAGACCAAAGGTGGTAGACCCATTGGGGCCCCACTGTCGTGGGAGGACAAGCATGAGGAGTCCTTTTGCCAGTTGAAGGCGGCCTTGACCGGAGAAGAGGTCCTGGCGTACCCTGACTATGGGAGCCCGTTCATCCTCCACACGGACGCCAGTAATGTGGGGCTAGGAGCGGTCCTATCCCAGGTCCAGGATGGAAAGGAGAAGGTGATTGCCTACGCTAGCCGAAAACTCCGGCCGACCGAAAGGAACCCTGAGAACTATAGCTCCTTCAAGCTTGAGCTATTGGCGTTGGTGTGGGCTATCACGGAGCGGTTCCGCCACTACTTGGCGGCAGCCAAATTCACAGCGTTTACGGACAACAACCCGCTGACTCACCTGAACACGGCCAAGTTGGGCGCGCTGGAGCAGCGGTGGGTAGCCCGGCTAGCCAACTATGATTTCACCATAAAGTACCGAGCTGGTCGTGTCAACATAAATGCTGATGCACTCTCCCGGATGCCCCATTTGTCAGAAGAGGGGTGCGAGGATGACGACCTCGAGGAGATCGAGTTGCCTGCGTTTCACCAGCTGCCTACTGAGAGGGTACAAGTCTGTCAGCAAAGGGTGGATCTGGACCCGCGGCCCAGTCAAGAGTGGCAGGACGCCCAGGACCAAGCGCCGGCTGTCCGCCTTGTTAAGGCTCTGGTGGAACAAGGTGCTATGGGAATAGACCCTGCCGCTCCAGCCGAAGCTCAACGCTTGTGGAAAGAACGAAAACGGCTTTACCTACACCAAGGGAGGCTGTACCGTGAGCTGATCAACCCGAAGACCCATGAGAAGATATGCCAGTTGATCGTTCCTCAAGCTGAGGTCGCTACTGTCCTGCGGGCATACCATGATGGTGCTGGCCACTTCGGGTGGAAGAAGCTGGAGATGCTGTTGAGGGAGCGGTTCTATTGGAGTGGGATGCGTGAATCGGTGGAAGCCTGGTGTCGAGAGTGTGGTCCTTGTACACTGAGGAGAAAGGACGAGACTAGCCAGAGGGCACCGTTACATCCCATAGTCACCCATCAGCCGCTGGAGCTGGTCGCCCTGGACCATGTCAAGCTCGCCCCTAGCCGAAGTGGGTACACCTACGCATTGACCATGGTAGACCACTACTCAAGATTTATGGTGGTAGTCCCCGTTAAGGACCTAACTGGTCGAACCGCTGCTCGAGCGTTCCAGGCTTATTTCTGCCGACCCCATGGGTACCCCGAGAAGGTGCTGACTGACCAAGGCCCGGCTTTTGAAGCAGAGGTGTTTCACGAATTCTGCCAGTTGTACGGCTGCAAGAAGATCCGGACCACTCCGTACCACGCCCAAACCAACGGCATGTGCGAGAAAATGAATCACTTGGTCCTGGGGCTCCTCAAGACGCTACCGCTGGAAGAACGGAACATGTGGCCGGAAAAGCTACCTGATTTGGTCGACATGTATAATAATATCCCGTCCAGCTCGACGAAGTGCACCCCAGCGTATCTGATGAGGGCTCGGCCTGGCCGCCTGCCGGTGGATCTGGAGATGGGGTTGGAAGCCCCGGAAGCACTCCCCTCAACGGCAGAGTGGGAAAGTCGGAGGAGGGCACAGTACCGGCAAATCCAGGAGTATGTGGAGAAAAACCTCAGTCGAAGTCGAGAGCAGCAGGAGCACCGGTTCAACCAGAAGGCGCCCGCAGGTCCTTTCCAGCCAGGGGATGTGGTGCTGAAACGGAAGAGGAAAACCCACAAGCTGGATGATCAGTGGGAGCAAGTCCCTTATGTCATACAACCCACAGAATGGGGAGACGGGAAGACTTACCAGATCAGTCGTGACCAAGGGGACACCCTAGCCACAGTTTCCCGGGACCATCTAAAAAAATGCCCCCCAGCGCTGAAGGCAGAGGCTGAAGTACCGGTTCCTCCACCAGTGGAGAAGGCAGCAGAGGTAATCCACACTGTAATGGGTGACTTCCCAGCAGACTGGCCTACACAGGACGGCGCGGTGATTCTTCCAGTGATACTGTTCCCACAACCCGTGGATGAAGGAGTAGTGGAAGCGGTCAACCGTGAGCCAGAACCAGTGCTGGTGCCCAGGGATGAACCTGTACCCAGCCCCCCTGCACCTCCGCCTGCTCCACACTATAGCAGGGAGGAGGAACCGATTGTTCCCTCTACCCCACTGTCTAGCACCACTGACACCGGGCCCCGAAGGTCTACCCGTTCCAACCTAGGTAGACCCCCACTTAGGTACAGGGAGACCGTTCTATGAATGAAAGGGGTCCGCAAATGTAAGAGTGTTGCAGTTTGTTTGAAAAAGTTAGAAAGTTGTTGAAAGAATGATAAGTGAAATGATACCGAGTACTTCACCTGATTTGTTTGTTGATTTGCTTTTGTGATTGAACCGGCAGGAGCCGGCACCGTTGTCCCCGTGGGGACCGTTTAAAGTTTATATGCATGGGAACTATCCATGGACAAGCCCGTGAACTTGCAGGGCACCACAAACGTTAAGTGGCTTGTAAATATGTTGGGTACCGTTACCGTTTCCGCAATGCCGCCTCCGGAGAGGCAGGTTGGAGGGAGGGCCCTGAGCAGAGCAGGCCAGGGCCCAGCCACCAAAGGAACCGGTGGCCACCCTCTGGAGGGCAAGGACAGATCCCGCTCGGGTAACTTGTGCTGGACTGTGGGTCAAGGGGTGCTGCCTGGGTTTTAGGGGCAGCATCAGGGCCAGGTTGCTTGGGTGGGAGAGAGCGGAAACCGTGACCGTATACCGTTGCAACGTTTAAGTAAATGTGCCTCCCGTCTTGGGAAGAGTTTTTGATTAAAAATGTATTTATGTTTGCTTAACCCTGTTATCCCCTTTTTACAGAAAAATAAAACCGGTGTAGGACGGCAGCCCGCGGACGGTCTGCATTTTGCTAAGGGGGAATGTGTCGCCCTGGGCAAGCCAGGGGACACAGGTCACAACACCACCACACCCCACACTCCAGGTAGGCACATCACAGCTAACCACAAATCCTTGTTGCCTTCCTCCAGAGGTTGATGATGCACACCAGGGGGTGGGCCAGGCGGTTGGCTCCGCCCACCAAGGAGCTCACAACACTGGAGGCAGGAGGAAACCAGGCAGATGAGTCCAGGAGGAGGAAGTGAAAGGAGTAACGGCAGAAGAGCTCAGGGAGAGCTGGAGTGAGGAGTCTAGTCAGGGAGGAGGAAGTGGAAGGAGTGGAGGAGTAGTCTAGACAGGGCAAAAGTAAACAACTAAGTGAAAGTGAAGGAAGGAAAGTAGTAAAGGAGGAAAAGCAAGTAAAGTAACAGAAGAGAAAGACAGCCTGAAGGGTCCAGCTTTGTGAGGGCCAGAACAGCAAGGTCAGCAACGGCGGTGACTGTCTGGAGGGGGACCGTTTGGAAGTTCCTGGAAGGACCCCGTTGGCTGTGTGCCCGGTGGTCTGGAGCAGTGTTCCAAAGGACAGTCGGCACCAGGGCAGGGGCCTCTCGGACCCCGGCAAGGCTAGGAGTCGCCAGATTTGCCAAATCCGTCAGTGACGGGGACGCAGATCCCCCAACAACCAAGTCCCGATTGAAGGCAACAGCCCAACCCGTATTGGAGAGACACCGCCACCGCCACGGCACCAGTTTCTCAGGGCCAGCGCCTGCGGGCAAAGTGTAGAGCTCCTCCGGCCCAGATTGCAGTCGGGGAGCGGGTAACCGGAGGGAATCCACCGCTACCATCAGTCAACACAGGTGCAAGGAAGAGGGACATCACCGTCACCTACCGGGAGTGCAGGTGCAGCCGTCTGTGGGACCGTCCTACCAGCCGTTGGTTTACCGTACAAACGGTGTCCGTGTGTCAGGCTGAGTGAGTACCATAGTGCCGCAAGGCACAGCGCTGCCCCCGCGTCCCTGCGCCCTCCAGGCCCTACACTTTACATCTCATCACCGGGCCCCGGGATCACCAACCCCTACCCACGGAGGGGCAACACAACACCTGGCTGCTCCGCATCACCATCCCCGGGACCCCCACACTGAGCAGCGGTGGTGCAATCACCACAACCGTGGGTGGCGTCACGAACTATAACAATCCCCACACCCAACAAACACCCCCTTTCACTCACGGGCGAGGAGTGTCGCTCGAGACACCCCGGGATCCGGCCCACCGCTCGAGCCACCACTGAGCAGCTGCCGGACCCGAGCAGAAGGGGTGAGCGCGGTGTGCTGACACCCTCCTCCCCGCCCGCGACAATGGCACCCACCGCCGTGACTCCCCACGAGCCCACAGGCGTATCTCCGACCATCCGCACCCTGACCCTCCTCGCCACACCTCCTCCTCCGTGCCCGCAACATCGCCTTCCCTGCCTTCTGGGACCTTCTGAGCCGCTCCGCCACCGCCTCTCTCCCTGGTGAGTATGGCTCTAACGCAATTATATTTTAAAATATGTGGCGTTCATGGCTCTCTCAGCCAAAAAGGTTCCCGACCCCTGATCTGACTTGTGGGAGCTGGAGCAGTTTTGCTTTGAGGAATGGGCAAAACTCCCAGTGACAAGATGTGGAGGAAAGCTCAGACATATATCCAAAGCGACTTGCAGCTGTAATTGCCTCTAAAGGAGACTCTACAAAGTACTAACTTTAGGGGGGTGAATAATTATGCACACTGAATTTTTCAGTTATTTTGTCCTATTTGTTGCTTGCTTCACAATAAAAAAACAAAAAAAACAAAAATGTTTCCAGTTGTAAGCATGTTCTTTACATGAACTGATGCACACTCAAGAAAAAAAAAATCAAAAAAAAAATCTATGGAATTCTAGGTTGTGATGTGGCAAAACATGAAAAATACCAAGGGGGGTTGAGTGGGGGGGGATACTTTTGCAAGGCACTGTACATGACTGTCTGTGAAATAAAAGCCTTTTGTGTCTCAGCTCTGGTTCCTATTCTGTATATTTGGACCTTAGTTGCAATTTTCTCCTTTCTCATCCTCCCCTGAGACTAGATAATTATTGCATTAGCAGATTGCAGTATATTACTGCATATTACCCTGGAGTAATTGTGAATAGAATAAATACAACTCTAAAGCCTGCTTTACACCTTACAATTAGGCATACGATATTGTATGCGATGTGACACGCCCCCATCGTATGTGCGACACGTTCAATTTGTTGACCGTGTTGCACAAACGATTAATTGCCGTCACACGTACTTACCCTTCTATATGACCTCGATGTGGGCGGCGAACATCCACTTCCTGGAGTGGGAGGGACGTTCGGCATCACAGCGACGTTACAATGCGGCTGGCCAATAGAAGCGGAGGGGCGGAGATGAGCGGGACGTAAACATCCCGCCCACCTCCTTCCTTCCGCATAGCCTGCGGGAGCCGCGGGACGCAGGTAAGATCTGTTCATCGTTCCCGGGGTGTCACACACTGCGATGTGCGCTGCCTCGGGAACATTGAACAATCCGACGTGCAATTTTTAGCAAATGAACGAAGTGTATGCGATGAACGGTTTTACGTTCAATCGCAATCGCACGTAGCTATCACACGCTAGAACAACACTAGCTATGCCGGATGTGCGTCACTTACGACATGACCCCGCTGACATATCGTTAGATATGTTGTAGCGTGTAAAGCCCACTTTACCCTGAAGCTGTCGCAGTACCACCCCTCTGTAACCAGCCTGTCACTTGGTAGACCTCTCCAAAGATCAGTTATCACAGTATGGATCACACCTGGCCCATTATGGAAAATCCCACTTAGCACTTTACGCCTATTGATGCCTTGGCCTCAAATTGTAAGTTTTTTGGGGGTAAAAAAGCGAAATATTTCAGGTGTGTCCAACCCAAAAAAGCAGATACACAATAACTTATAAAATAATAGTTTTAGTTGACCAGAGTTTACATATGCTCCATATATCTACACCAAAACCAAATTTATAAGTCATCTCCATGATCCGGATGACTGTGAATAATTTGTCATGGGTCCTGATGAAACAGGGGAAACATGATATTTATCTACATGTATTACTCCTTTAATAGAGAAATAAGTTCCTGTTTTCCTCCCGGTCACTGGAGGGTGTACCGACAAAGATGTGCAGCTTCCCCTTTACCATCCGTTCCTTACACATACTCAGAAACAGGAAGAAGCGCTGTCTTTCAATTGTTGTCAGACTGCTTTAAACTGGGGAGAGTTTGCTATAAAATGCCTACGTAGTAAGTCCAGAGCTCCCACTTGTGGTGTCTGCAGACCGCCAATAATGTTTGTTTATGACGTCTATGAAAGTCTGCATTTAATTGACTGTAGGCTTCAGAATCTTTAGCTCTCATGCACTACACACTGTCGGGATCTTCCAATATTACAGGCGAGAATGGGTGGTCATGCGCTGACTAGACGTGCTCGACCTCACTCAACTTTAATTGTATTGAGTGAGGCCAAGCAGGTCTGGCAAGAATGTGGCCAGAAGAATGCAAATCAAATTCTTTTAGTCACATGACTGCCCAATCTCTCCTGCAACACTGGAGCATCTTCACAGCGAGCGTGCTCAGTACAGATTCTGAAGTGCACACTTACATAGAGTGTTACAGGTGCCAGACAGTCATGTGGTTTCTGGCAATAGAAAGTCACAGTGTTTAACTGCGCAAAATGCTCCCTGACTTTCTATTGTATCTGCCGTTAGTATTCATTGCAATGGATAGCTTTCCTGCTGGATTTTCATCCCTCCCCCTTTTGGACCCAGCAGGAGCTCGCCTTCCACCCAGCTGCTGATCATCAGTATTTTCCTGGTGCTTAAATACTCCCTTCTTCCCTGGACTGATGCTGGTGATATTATTCAGTTAATTCTAGCTCTGATTGCAAGCAGAAGGCTTGTACTCATCTGTGGTATAGTTACTGAATCTTTGCTGAACTTCTGCATGAGTCATCTGTGTATTAGTATTTCATGCTTTAACCCCATATGTCCTCCTTGTGTCTTCCTTTAGCGTTTAGTGGGGTTAACTAAGAGCTCATTCCACCTGTTCTGTATTTAGGGTCCAGCACTTGGAATACCTAGGGTCAGGTATCCAGCTCTGCGCATAGGTATGAAAACTATCTAGCGTGGTGAGGGTCCCCAAGGACCAGCAGTAGGTTTGGTCATCGGTCACCATCTCCCCCTTCCCTAGAAGCAGGGGTTCCCTTCCTTTACCTTTCGCCGCTCACTTGGTAGTTCTCCATACCTAGCGTGACATAGAGTGACCAGACTTTAAGCATAAGACTCGACAACCCCTTTAAAGAAAATCCTCTCACTTCTCTCTATACATCTGGACCAATATTATCTATTAATTCTGCATTCTGCCATTCCTCTGGTAGTCCTGGTAGAAATATATGAATAAATTGATAACTAGGTGCAACCAGCGACATTGACTAATACTGTCCAATCACTGATAAGATTACCGGACTGCACTCACACACCACTTTGATATTAGGGATAGTGTTTGTTATTCCTCCTGGAAATGTATTAGTAAATAAAGCAACAACATAAAGCAAAGTTACAGGACATAAAGCTCCAGAAATGTTACCTGAAATTGTGTCCTCTGTTGAGAGTACAGCCTTGTGCATTGAAGAACGGGATTTCCAAACATGTCTGCTGTTTCTTAGGCTGCTTTCACACATCCGGTTTTAGCAGTGCGGCTCAATCCGGCTCAAAACCTATGCAACGGATGCGGCGAAAAAACGGATCAGTTGCATAGGTTTTTCCATGCGGCCCGTCCATATGACGGGTGTGGCTTGATACTCAGCATGCGCAGTGCAAAAAACCGCATCCGGCTGCCAGATGTGTTTTTTGCCGCATCCGGCGCCTATAGGCTTGTATTGTAAATTGCGCCGGATCCAGCACGATGCGGTTTCTTCGCCGCACAAAAAAACGTGCCAGGCAACGTTCCATCCGGCCGCTGCATGGGCTAAATATGCCGCATCCGGCAAAATACGGACGCAGCGCAAGGCCATGCGGCACAATACGGCGCTAATGCAAGTCTATGCAGAAAAAAAACGCAACCGGCGGCAAAAAGAAAACGGTTGCGTTTTTTCTGCAAAGTACCGTATTGTGCTGCTCAACGAAAACCGGATGTGTGAAAGCAGCCTTACCTGCCTATAGGTTTTATACAATTGTGTTGAAATGGAATATTTATCTATGCAATAAAAAAAAACATACAAGTATATCGGAAAACAATCTGTTACCATTTGGGTCTTAGTGATTATTCTCATTAACCTTTTCCTGTGCACTGTACATATATTAATAATGGATAAGACCTGGGGACCATGTTGTTTGCGAGAGATAAGTCCAAGGAACAGATAGATCTACAGTACATTATGCCACAGACGAAAAGGTCGGCATCAGTCATGAGGCTATTTATAAGTACTTGTGAGGTGGAACACAAAGCTCTCTGGTGATTTTTCCGGCTGATTGTTTTTATAGCAGACAATATGCCTTGAATCCAACAGATGTCTCATACATAAAATAATAAGAGATGTTGATGTTTTTATTGTTGTCATTGTTTTCCGTGAGATCCTATAAACGAGGTGATTATTTGCCATTAGATCCTGAAAAACAAAGATGTCATTCTACCAGTGATCCGACAGTGCTGGAGTGATGCATCTCTCCGCAGTGTACCATACAGTGCTTATAAAATGCTGCACCCTGTACTGTCATCTTCTATGGTATGCCAGCATTGAATCCTGGTGGAAATATTAGGCGTTTTGCTACTGATCACTATAAAAAACATTATTTTAGGATCCGATGAGGTTACACTGCCAAAAGATATGATGAGACCCCCAATGTGTGACTAGAACAAGGTGAACAAAAAACTAGTAAATAGTCTACATCTACTGAAATGATTACATGCCACAGTAACTGAATGTGATCACCCTAAGGCCTAAAGGGGGCTTTACACGGTACGACCAATTGTGCAATTTCACAATCGATCGTACCCGCCCCCGTCCTTTTTGCGTCACGGGCAAATCGCTGCCCGTGTCACACAAAGTCAGTAACCCCCGTCACACATACTTACCTCTCGTGCGACCACGCTGCGGGCGGCGAACGTCCACTTCCTGGAGTGGGAGGGACGTTCGGCGTCACAGCGACGTCACACGGCCGCCGGCCAATGGAAGCGTAGAGGGGCGGAGATGAGCGGGACGTAAACATCCCGCCCACCTCCTTCCTTCACATAGCCGGCGGCGGCCGCGTGACGCAGGTGAGCTGCTGTTCATCGTTCCTGGGGTGTCACACGGAGCGACGTGTGCTACCCCGGAAACGATGAACAACTAAATTAAACGATATTATGGAACCTAACGAGCAGTACATGACTCACGATTTGTGAGCGATACTGCGTCGCTAGGAGGTGTCACACAGGCCGGCATCGCCAGCGATGCCGGATGTGCGTCACAAAAACCGTGACCCCGACGATCTATCGCACGATAGATTGTCTGGTGTAAAGCAGCCTTTAGACACACGGCATGAAAATCGGAGCGAGTAGAATGCGATAAAACATCGCATTCCACTCGGACCAATATTAGCCTATGTGTCAGCACCCATGAGCGATTATTTTCTCAGCCCTAATCGGACCGAGAAACAAATCGCAGCATGCTGCAACTGTAATGCGTTTCTGGTTTCTCTCGCACCCATTCAAGTCTATGGGGCGAGAGAAAAATCGCACTGCACTCGCGGTACACCGGTGTAATACAGGGCGAGAATGGCAATAGCCAGCAATGGAGGAGAGAGGGAGATAAATCCCTCCCCTCCGCAGCTCCAGCCCTCCCCTCCTCGGGGCCGGCCCGCCCCCCGCAGCTGAGGTCCAATCGCATGATCGGACCTCAGTCACAGTGACACTCGCATGATGCTCAGCTCCCGCTGTGCTGCCAGCGTGAGCTGAGTGTCAAGCGAGGATCGCAGTAGATCCCCGTGTGGCCCTAGCCAAAAAGTGACCCCATTAATGTATCGCCTGTATACACAGACTAATGGCTGCCTCAGATAGGGTTGGGGGACAAGATATAAGTAGTCCCAAAATTGCTAAATTCTAATAGACCATTTCAGAACCCCGATGTTGTCACCATGGGGGCCCAGTGGTCAGACCCCCAGCGATCAGCCAGTTTTCTCCTATCCAGTGACTATTTGAAAACATGCTCAAACAACCCCTTTGAAATGTTTGTATTCAGGAGCACATCACTCCGCCTCCCTGCTTCCTTGAAGGTTTGGATGGGCAGCATTGCCGTACCACGGGCCTGAAATGTGCACAAAGGTAGTAACAAAACAAAAAATGGCAATAGCCAGCTCACTGCCTTAGAATCCAGTGTGCATGGAACCGAAGTCGGACCAGAAGACAATAAAGGTTCTAGCTCCTTAATACATTCTTATTTATTATTTTTCTTAAATTAAAATTAATGCCAAATGGTGAAAAAAAATAGAACAAAGTTACATGTTTCGAACTCTATCAAGGCTTCCTTATCAAAGCATGAAAGTTACCCTCTATTTACAGGATACGGTATAACTTTCTGATCACTGTGGCCCCCTGCGATTCATAGAATAGAATAGGGTCCATCAAACTCTAGTTACACTGTGCATATTATACAGTTGAAATCAGAAGTTTACATACACTATCTAAAAAGACTCATCTGCAAGTTTTTCTCACTATATGACATGAAATCAGAATAAATCTTTCCCATTTTAGGTCAATTAGGAACCAACATTATTTATATTTGCCAAATGCCAGAATAATGAGAGAGAGAGAGAGAGAGAATGTTTTAAGGTATTTTTATTACTTTCTTCAAAGTCAAAAGTTTACATACCCCAAGAGTACTATGCCATTAAACAATATGGGACAGCCCATATGACGGTCATATTTTTTAAGGTTCTGATAAGTTTATTGGTAATATCTGAGTAAATTAGAGACATACCTGTGGAAGTATTGTAATGCACACCTGAAACACACTGCTTCTTTGTGTAGCATCATGGGAAAGTCAAAAGCAATCAGCCAAGATCTCAGGAAGAGAATTGTGAACGTGCACAAGTCTGGTTCATCGTTGGGTGCACTTTCCAGATACCTGAAGGTGCCTTATTCATCTGTACAAACAATTATACACAAATACAAAAAAGATGGGAATGTCCAGCCATCATAGCGCTCAGAAAGGAGACGGGTTCTGTGTACCAGAGATGAATGTGCTTTGGTCAGATGTGCATATCAACCCAAGAACAAAAGCAAAAGACCTTGTGAAGATGCTGGCGGAAGCTGGTAAGATTGTGTCATTATCCACAGTGAAACGAATACTTATCAACATGTGCTGAAAGGCCCCTCTGCCAGGAAGAAGCCATTACTCCAAAATAAACATAAAAAAGATGGATTAATGTTTGCAAATGCACACAGGAAAAAGACCTTACTATTGAATTGTAAAGTGCTGCGAAATATGTTGGCGCTATAGCAATAAAGATTATTATTATTATTTGGAGACATCCTGTGGTCTGATGAAACTAAGATTGAACTGGTTGGCCATAATGACCGTCGTTACATTTGGAGGAAAAAGAGAGAAGCTTTGAAGCCTAATAACAAAATCCCAATTGTGTAACATGGGGGTGGCAGCATCATGTTGTGGGGTTGTTTTGCTACAGAAAGAACTGATGCACTTCACAAAATAGATGGCATCATGGCATCATGAGGAAAGAGGATTATGTGGCAATACTGAAGCAACATCGCAAGACACCAGCCAGGAGCGTAAAGCTTGGGCGGAAATGGGTGTTCCAAATGGACAATGACCTGAAGCATACTGTCAAACTGGTTACAAAGTAGCTTAAGGATAACAAAATCAATGTTTTGGAGTGGCCATCACAAAGCCTGATCTCAATCCTATTGAAAATATATGGGCAAACTGAAAAGGCAGGTGTGAGCGAGGAGACCTACAAACATGGCTCAGTTACACCAGTTCTATCAGGAGGAATGGGCCCAAATTCCTACCAACTATTGTGAGAAGCTTGTGGAAGGATATCCAAACTGTTTGACACAAGTCATACAGTTTTAGGGCAATTGAACCAAATACTAATGAAATGTATGTAAACTTTTGACTTTGCAGAAAGTAATAAAATTGCCTTAAGGCTATGTGCCCACGCTGCGGAAAATGCACGGATTTTGCCACGGATTTCTGGCGGAAGAACCGCGGATTTTCCAGAAATCTGCAGCACAGCTACTCCCCAGCCATTTCTATGGCATTTGGGAAATGCTATGCCCACGCTGCGGATTTTTCAGCAGCGGAAATCGTGCGGATTTTCGTGCGGAAAAATCTGCAGCATGTCAATTATTGTTGCGGATTTTCGTGCGGATTTTGCCTATTCAATTGAATTAAAAAAAAACAAATGCAAAATCCGCAACAAAATCCGCGTCAAATCCGCACCTATGAAAAGGTGCGGATTCCGGGGGAAAGCTGCGGATTTTGATGCAGAAAAATCGCAGATACAGAGTCCCGTGGGCACATAGCCTAAAACATTCTCTGTCTCATTATTCTGGCATTTGACAAATATAGATAATTTTGGTAACAACAATTGATCTAAAACGGGAAAGGTTTATTCTGATTTAATGTCAGATAGTGAGAAAAACATGTGTGTCTTTATATATATATATATATATATATATAATATATATATATATATACTGTATGTAAACTTCTGGTTTCAATTGCATATGTATGTGTGTATTGGCACCCTCAGCCTAATACTTGGTTGCAAAACCTTTAGCCAAAATAACTGCGAACAACCGCTTCCGGTAACCATCAATGAGTTTCTTTCAATGCTCTACTGGAATTTTAGACCATTCTTCTTTGGCAAACTGCTCCAGGTCACTGAGATTTGAAGGGTGCCTTCTCCAAACTGACATTTTGAGATCTCTCCACAGGTGTTCTATGGGATTCAGGTCTGGACTCATTGCTGGCCACTTTAGTAGTCTCCAGTGCTTTCTATCAAACCATTTTCTAGTGCTTTTTGAAGTGTGTTTTGGGTCATTGTCCTGCTGGAAGACCCATGACCTCTGAGGGAGACCCAGTTTTCTCACACTGGCCCCTACATTATGCTGCAAAATTTGTTGGTAGTCTTCAGACTTCATAATGCTATGCACACGGTCAAGCAGTCCAGTGCCAGAGGCAGCAAAGCAACCCCAAAACATCAGGGAACCTCCGCCATGTTTGACTGTAGGGACCGTGTTCTTTTCTTTGAATGCCTCTTTTTTTTTCCTGTAAACTCTATGTTGATGGCTTTTCCCAAAAAGCTCTACTTTTGTCTCATCTGACCAGAGAACATTCTTCCAAAACGTTTTAGGCTTTCTCAGGTAAGTTTTGGCAAACTCCAGCCTGGCTTTTTTATGTCTCGGGGTAAGAAGAGGGGTCTTCCTGGGTATCCTACCATACAGTCCCTTTTTCATTTAGACACCGACGGATAGTACGGGTTGACACTGTTGTACCCTCAGACTGCAGGGCAGCTTGAACTTGTTTGGCTGTTAGTCGAGGTTCTTTATCCACCATCCGCACAATCTTGCGTTGAAATCTCTCGTCAATTATTCTTTTCCTTCCACATCTAGGGAGGTTAGCCACAGTGCCATGGGCTTTAAACTTCTTGATGACACTGCGCACTGTAGACACAGAAACTTTCAGGTCTTTGGAGATGGACTTGTAGCCTTGAGATTGCTCATGCTTCCTCACAATTTGGATTCTCAAGTCCTCAGACAGTTCTTTGGTCTTCTTTCCTTTCTCCATGCTCAATGTGGTACACACAAGGACACAGGACAGAGGTTGAGTTAACTTTAATCCATGTCAACTGGCTGCAAGTGTGATTTAGTTATTGCCAACACCTGTTAGGTGCCACAGGTAAGTTACAGGTGCTGTTAATTACACAAATTAGAGAAGCATCACATGATTTTTCAAACAGTGCCAATACTTTTGTCCAGCCTCTTTTTAGGTTTGGTGTGGAATTATATCCAATTTGGTTTTATGACAATTTTTTTTTTTCATTGAAGACAAATTAAATGAAGATAATAATACCAAAGAATTTGTGATTGCAATCATTTTCAAGAAGAAACTGAGCATTCTCTGACAGAATTGCAGGGGTGACAATACTTTTGATTATATATATATATATGTGTGTGTGTGTGTGTGTATCATTACATTGGTAAGTTCCTCAGATCACAATACCTGTCTTTGGAAGATGATGGGTTCAGTATCAGAGTGGTGGGAAGGACTCAGGGGTGCTAATACTTCAGTCTCTAAAGCTGGGTTTACACACTGCAACATCTCAAACGACATCGCTGTAACGTCACCGGTTTTGTGACGCAATAGCGATGTTGTTTGCGATGTTGCAGTGTGTGAAACCTATCAGCGACCTGGCCCCTGCTGTGAAGTTGTAATCGTTACAAATCGTTCAGGACCATTCCTAGGTCCTTTGTTTCCCGCTGTGCAGCATGAAGTTTCAGTGTGTGAAGACTTTGCAGCGACTTTGTTAGCAACTTCCCTTTCAAAAGGCTGCTTATCAACGTCCCCAACAACCAGCTAAGTCGCTCTGCAGGTCCGGATCGCTGTTGAGTTGTTGGCCAGGTTTGCCTGTTTGACAGCTCACCAGCGACTTAGCAGAGACTTAGGGAGGTCGCTGTTACGTCACCAAACCGGTGACGTTACAGCGATGTCCTTTGCGATGTTGCAGTGTGTAAACCCAGCTTAAGGGGCACAACAGACCCGCTCTGCCTGGGGTTGCCAACCTAATTTTTCTGGACAACTTATCAAAAAATCATGGACACAATATTTTGTACACACAATGTAAAACCATAACAAATCATTCTGTGAGGGGTCTTCAGCCCATAGCGATATAGGACATTGTGTGACTGTAGAATGATGAGAACAGAGAGTCCTCAGTGGTTGATACCTTTTAATGGCTAACTGAAAAGATGGTAATAATTGCAAGCTTTCGAGACTACTCAGGTCTCTTCATCAGGCATGGTATAACACAAAATCTGAAGAGTCACGTATTTATACACAACAGGACTTAGAATAGTGCAGTAAAAAAAAAAAAAAAAAAAAAAAAAAGAACAAGTTATATGAAACAGAACTATCTCTATGGCAGGGGGACAAGCTGTTCTAGCCATAAATACTGCTGCAGTGCCTGATGAAGAGACCTGAGTAGTCTCGAAAGCTTGCAATTATTACCATCTTTTCAGTTAGCCATTAAAAGGTATCAACCACTGAGGACTCTCTGTTCTTTTAAACAATTTTTTTATCTCTACTGGCTAACACGGTACAAAGATATATTTTATTAGAATGATGAGTACAGACATAATGTTCTGTGTAAGATTCTACAACTTAAAAAAAAAAATCATGAGCCTGTAATGTTTTTAATTTGTTGCACACAGGGCAATATAAAGTGCCTCATTGTACGGAGTATCTGGATGGTTGGCAGCCCTGGCTCTGCCCCTGGCTCTGCCATCCCACCTGAGCAGTATCCGCCACCACACCTGCCTGGCTGATTCCAGTCTATGGTAATGCAGTGTTCCTGCCTCTCTTCCTGTCCTGCCAGTCTCCACCCCTGCCGCTGCGGGGGGCATTTACCGGGCAAGGTAACGCTGTAGCCGCTCCTGGTTAACCCCTGAGGGTGCAGCATGCCTTTCTAGGCTGAGTGCTGCAGTAAAGCGCGGGTTAATCATTATCACGCTATGTTGCTATTATCAGGGACACAGCATCACGTCGGGTGGCGCCTCCGGCAGTGACAGCCGCCTGCCCCTTACTGTGCTCCTGCAGGTTGATGCCCTGACGTCACCTGCTGGTGAGGGGCTGCCAGGCTGAGGAGGAGGAGAGCATCTGCTGAGCAGCTATGGCAGAGCACAGGGACCGCGGGAGGACACCCAGGGCACAGCATGCGGGCTCACAGGTAACGTGCCAGGGCTGGAATGTGGGGGCACACGGGGGCAGCAGCCTGGCGCTATGTGCACCCTCATATCCAGGGACGAGCAGCGGGCGGCCGGGGATGGGGGGCTGCACAGTATCCAGGGTCCTGGACACATCTGCTGCATGCACTGACCTTGTGCCGGCGACTGACCCAGGAGAATGCCGGAATTAACCCTTACTGCCGCCGTGTCCCCTTATCACACCCTCCTAGTGTCCTCCGGAGCTCCCTGTCACCCCTCTGCAATGTCACCGACCCCCTGCTTAGTGTGCCAGTCTCGTGCCAGTCAGATAAATGCACAGAAAGCTGGCAGTTTATTTATAGACCCATTACTATCTGTGGAGGACAATGTGACTCCGATAAGGGGAGTAGTAGTACACTGCTCTAATGTATGTCCTCTAATAGGAGTAGTAGTACACTGCCCTTATGTATATGTCCTCTGATAGGAGTAGTAGTACACTTCCCTTATGTATATGTCCTCTGATGGGAGTAGTAGTACACTGCACTAATGTATGTCCTCTGATAGGAGTAGTAGTACACTGCCCTTATGTATATGTCCTCTGATAGGAGTAGTAGTACACTTCCCTTATGTATATGTCCTCTGATAGGAGTAGTAGTACACTGCCCTTATGTATATGCCCTCTGATAGGAGTAGTAGTACACTGCCCTTATGTATGTCCTCTGATAAGGGCAGTGTACTACTACTCCTATGTATGTCCTCTGATAGAAGTAGTAGTACTCTGCCATTATTTATATGTCCTCTGATAGTAGTAGTACACTGGCCTTATGTTTATGTCCTTTGATAGGAGTAGTAGTACACTGCCCTTATGTATATGTCCTCTGATAGGAGTAGTAGTACACTGCCCTTATGTATATGTCCTCTAATAGGAGTAGTGATACTCTGCTCTAATGTATATGTCCTCTAATAGAAGTAGTAGTACACTGCTTTAATGTATATGACCTCTGATGTGGGAAGTAAAAATACACACTTATGTATATGCCCTGATAGTGGGAGTAGTAGTACCTTGTATGTACAGTACAGACCAAAAGTTTGGACACATCTTCTCATTCAAAGAGTTTTCTTTATTTTTATGACTCTAAAAATTGTAGATTCATATTGAAGACATCAAAACTATGAATGAAAACATGTGGAATAAAATACTTAAAAAAGTGTGAAACAACTGAAAATATGTCTTATATTCTAGGTTTTTTAAAGTACCCACCTTTTGCTTTGATTACTACTTTGCACACTCTTGGCATTCTCTTGATGAGCTTTAAGAGGTAGTCACCGGAAATGGTTTTCCAACAGTCTTGAAGGAGTTCCCAGAGATGCTTAGCACTTGTTGGCCCTTTTGCCTTCACTTTGCGGTCCAGCTCACCCCAAACCATCTCGATTGGGTTCAGGTCTGGTGACTGTAGAGACCAGGTAATCTGGTGTAGCACCCCATCACTCTCCTTCTTAGTCAAATAGCCCTTACACAGCCTGGAGGTGTGTTTGGGGTCATTGTCCTGTTGAGAAATAAATGATGGTCCAACTAAACGCAAACTGGATGGAATAGCACGCCGCTGCAAGATGCTGCCTTCAATTTTGAATAAATCCCCAACAGTGTCACCAGCAAAGCACCCCCACACCATCACACCTCCTCCTCCACGCTTCACGGTGGGAGCCAGGCACGTAGATTCCATCCATTCACCTTTTCTACAAAGACACTGTGGTTGTATTCAAAGATCTCAAATTTGGACTCATCAGACCAAAGCACAGATTTCCACTGGTCTAATGTCCATTCCTTGTGTTCTTTAGCCCAAACAAGTCTCTTCTGCTTGTTGCCTGTCCTTAGCAGTGGTTTCCTAGCAGCTATTTTACCATGAAGGCCTGCTGCACAAATTCTCCTCTTAAGGCTCTGTGCGCACTGGGAAATGGAATTTTCTTGAGAAAATTCCGCATGCTCTCAAAGATTGCCGCACCCGCGGTAAAAAAACCGCGGCAAACCGCACCCGAAAACCGCATGCGGTTTGCTGCGGTTTCACCGCGGTATTGTTCGCGGTATTGCCGCGGTTTTGCTGCGTGCGGGTTGGGATGTGCTTTATTGCATTCAATGCAATAAAGCACATTGAAAAAAAAAAAGTCATTTAATTCTGAGATAGTAGATAGATAGACAGAAGAATAGATAGAGGGATAGATAGAGGGATAGATAGAGGACAGATCGCTGCATTTCCCACGGTCGGCAGTGAGTTCACATTACCGGCCGTGGGAAATGACCGGTAATTACCTCTGCTGTCTGCTGCATTCATTCAGCGCTGTGTCTGTGACAGTCGCGGCTGGATGTAAGCAGCGCAGGACCTGTGGATTACACCGGAGCTTTGGTGCGGGAGGGGTTAATAAAATGGTGAACGAGGCTTGTTTGTTTTATTTAAAATAAAGGATTTTTCGGTGTGTTTTATTCACTTTACTTACGGGTTGATCATGTCAGCTGTCACATAGACGCTGCCATGATCAAGCCTGGAGTTAATGGCGGTGGTCCCCCACCATCATTAACCCCTTGTATTACCCTGACCACCACTGCTACACGGCGGCAGGAAGAGCCGGGGACACGCCGGTGCTGCCGCATAATGCATGCGACAGTGCCGGGGCAGCTGTGGCTGATATTCTCGGCTGCGGCAGGGGGAGTGAGGCGGGGGACATTAACCCTGCCCCTCTCCCTCCACAGCCTGAGAATACCGGGCCGCCGCTGTGTGCTTACCTCGGCTGGAAGGTAAATATAAAGCGGAGCCCACGTTCTTTGTTTTCTATATTTCCGTTTTCTTTCTATGTGTCTGTGTCCTGTGTCTGTGATCTATGTCTGTGATGTCTGTGTGAGTGTGATCTGTGTGTTTACTCTCTGCACGGCTTCCTCTTCCTGTAATGACATCACTTCCCTGCAAAACCGCAGACAGGCGATGTACATTACCGGAGGTAAACCGCGAAATACCGCAGGGAATAACGCAGGAAAACGCAGTGAACCGCACAGAATTTGCTGTCTGCGTTATTCCCTGCGGGATTTCACAATTACATTGGAGTCAATGGAGTGAAATCCCGCAGCGACGTGCGGAAAAGAATTGACATGCAATTGTTTTTGCTGCGGGAATCCCGCAGCAAAACATGCAGCTGTCAAAATCCGCCTAGTGCGCACAGGATTTTTTTTGCCCATAGGTTTTGCTGGTGATTCACTGCAGAGATGTTATGAACATTTTCTGCAGCGAAACATGCAGCAAAACCGCAAAAAATCCGCGGCAAAATCCGGTAAGTGCACACATAGCCTAATAGTTGTTCTAGAGATGAGGTGTGTCCAAACGTTTGGTCTGTACTGTATATGTCCTTTAATGATAAGGGTAGTAGTACACTGCTCTTATGTATATGTCCTTTGATGGGCGGGTAGTACACTGCTCTTATGTATATGTCCTTTGATGGGCGGGTAGTACACTGCTCTTATGTATATGTCCTTTGATGGGCGGGTAGTACACTGGTCTAATGTATATGTCCTCTGATGGAGGGCTAGTAATACACTGCTGTAAGGTATATGTCCTCTGATGTGAGGTAGTAGTACACCGCTTTTATGTATATGCCTCATAGTGTAAGTAGTAGTACCTTGTATGTATGTCCTTTGATAGTAAGAGTAGTGAACTACTACTCCTCCTACTATTATATGTCCTCTGGTAGACATAGTAGGACACTGCTCTTATGTACCAAAAGATTCAGAAATATTTGGACAGTGACACAAATTTTTGTCATTTTATCTGCTTACAAATATATATTCAAGATCCAGTTATATAACCAATATGGGCTAATAGTGCAGACTCAGCTTTAATTTGAGGGTATTCACTCACATCGTAATTGGTATTAGGGTTTAGGAATTCCTCTTTAATATGTAGCTACCCATTTTTTAAGGGACCAAAAGTAATTGCACAATTATCTCTAAAGCACTTTAATGGGCTATATGGGCTATTCCCTCGTTAAACCATCATCAGTTAAGCAGATAAAAGGTCTGGAGCTGATTCCAGATGTGGTATTTGCATTTGGAAACTGTTGCTGTGAACCCAAAACATGCAGACAAAGGAGCTCTCAATAGAGGAAAAACAGACCATCATTAGGCTGAAAAAAAAGAAAAAAATCCATAGCACAAATGTTAGGAGTGGCCAAATCCAACAGTTTGGTACATTCGGCAAAAAAAAAAGCAAACTGATGAGCTTGGGAACTCAAAACGGCCTGGACATCCTCAGAAGACAACAGTGGTGATTGCAGAATCCTTTCCATAGTGAACAAAATGCCCTTCACAACATCCACCCAAGTGAAGAACACGCTCCATGAAGTAGGTGTTTCTTTCAGGAGCGCATACATTTGAACAGTGCGGCGACAGGACTGAGGCAGAGAAGCTCCTCAGCAAAGCACCAACATGCAGCGGCCGTCATCATCTGGGCTGAGGCTGCAGAGAAGAGCAGGAGGAGGCGCAGGTACAGGTAAGCGTTCCAGGAGGAGCCGAAGTGGACATGTAGGCAAGGGCGTAATTACCACGGTCGCAGAAAACGCCACTGCGACCGTGCCCAGGCCTGCCCCAGCCCCTGATTCAGATGATGTGTGTCCGAGTGCACACATCCAGCTGAAATACATCACAACACAGTGACCCGTCGGGTCCCTGCACTGAGATGTGCCTGCCGCCGATTAAGGCCATGAATATTCATTGCTTCCCACGCTCACCATCGTGGGCATGGGGAGCAGAGAATACGCTGACAGCTGCCGGTGCTGTAAGTAACCGCGCATCACACTGATGTCATGCGCTGCGCCGCTTACATGCTGGTCAGTTGCCAGTCCAGTGTCGCAGGAGGATGCCGGGGTAGATGAGTACAATTGTTTATTTTTTTTTTTATTACTGTGTGCTGGGGTGGGACTGTATGCCAAGAGGATGGGGAGGCTATATACCAGGAGGATGGGGAGGCTATATACCAGGAGGATAGGTAGGCTATATACCAGGAGGATGGGGAGGCTATATACCAGGAGGATGGGGAGGCTATATACCAGGAGTATTGGGAGGCTATATACCAGGAGGATGGGGAGGCTATCTAGCAGGAGGAGGGGGAATCTATCTACCAGGCTGCGGAGGCTATATTCCAGGAGGATGGGGAGGCTATATACCAGGAGGATGTGGAGGCCATCTACCAGAATGATTGGGAGACTATATACCAGGAAGATTGGGAGGCTATCTACCAGGAAGATGGAGAGGCTATTTACCAGGAAGATGGGGAGGCTATATACCAGGAAGATGGGGAGGCTATATACCAGGAAGATGGGGAGGCTATATACCAGGAGGATGGGGAGGCTATATAACAGGAGAATGGAGAGGCTATATAACAGGAGAATGGAGAGCTATATATCAGGATGTGGACATGCTTGGGACATGTACCAGGATGGGGCTATATACCAGGATGGGCACATAATGGAGCCATATAAACCAGGATGGGGGTCTGATGGGGCCATATATACTAGGATGGGGCCATATATACTAGAATGGTGCCATATATACCAGAATGGGGCTATATATACCAGGCTAAATCCATGATCAGGAATATGATACCATATGTGGTCTGGTCATAGTGTTGCAGTATTTCTAATTATGGTGTGGTGGTATTACTCTCTTGTATATGGTTGTATTTGATCACTATGTGTTGGTAAAATGTTATCTGGTCATAGTGTCGCGGTATTTCTCCCTTGTATGTGCCTGTATTCGGTCACTATGTGGTGGTAATATGTTGTCTGGTCATGGTGTGGTGGTATTTCTCCCTTGTATGTGGTATTATTGTTCTTGGTATAGTGGATTGTGTTGTGTATGGAGGTCAGTTTTTCTCTCTGATGTCAATATAGAGAAGATTCTTTATGTCCAATTGTTGTTTCATGTTTTCTACTGCTAATTTGGCATTGGCTACAACTTCATCTCTACAATGTGGCTCTCAAAGTAAAAAAGGATGGGGACCCCTGATCTAAAGCATGCCACATCCTCTGTAACACATGGTGGAGGTAGTGTGATGGCATGGGCATGCATGGCTTCCAATGGCCCTGGGCAACTAGTGTTTATTAATGATGTGACTGAAGACAGAAGCAGCCGGATGAAATCTGAAGTGTACAGGGCTATAATTTCTGTTCATATTCAACCAAATGCAGGAAGATTGATTAGACAGGGCTTCAGAGTGTCGATGGACAATGAGCTAAAACACACTGCAAAAGCAACCAAGGAGTTTTTAAGGCAAAGAAATGGAATATTCTGCAATGGTCGAGTCAATCACAAGATCTCAACCCCATTGAGCATGAATTTTACAGGCTTAAAACAAAAATCTTAAGTCAGAAAGACCAAGAAACAAGCAACAACTGAAGTCAGCTGCAGTAAGGGCCTGGCAAAGCATCATAAAGGAGGAAACCCGGCGTTTGGTGATGTCCATGGCTCCCAGACTTCAGGCAGTCATTGCCTGCAAAGGAGTCTCTACAAAGTAATAAAAATGAACATTTTATTTATGGTTAAGTCAATTTGTCCAATTACTTTTGAACCCCTGAAATGAGGAGGCTTTGGATAAAAATGGTTGCAATTTCTAAATGTTTCACAGGATATTTTTGTTCAACCCCTTTAATTAAACCTGAAAGTCTACACTTCAATTGCATCTCAGTTGTTTCATTATAAAATAAAAAATAACGGCACGCAGAAGACAAATCACAAGGATTCGGTCACTGCCCAGATCTTTCTGGACCTAACCGTATATACTCTATGATAGGTGGAATAGTAGTACACTGCTTTTATGATTATGCCTATTGATAGGGGGAGGGATTGGCTGATAAACTCCTAACATATTATAAGGGATAAGTTTTGTACTTTGATAGTGGCATGCTAAGTCTGGAATACCGGTATTAGGAGACTTAAAGGGAACCTGTCAGGTGCAATATGCACCAAGAACCATGAGCAGTTCTGGGTACATATTGCTAATCCCTGCCTAACTGTCCCTGTATACACTAGTATGGATAAAGGGATCTTTAGAAAGAATATTTTATCGTATGCTAACGAGTACAGGGACTAGTCCCCGGGATATTACCTCCCTTGCTAGTCGGCCCCATTAGCATGTTAGTATGTCTTTGTGGATGTGCTAACATGCTAATGAATGCACAGCATCAGAGGATGATCTCACTCACCTCTCCGCTGCCATCGCTGCCCGATGCTGGATTTCGGCTCAGTGCGCATGACCCTGGTGTTTCGGTCATACGTTGTACGTATACGGTGTACGTACCCCGGCTTCAAACTGAAGTAGTGCGCATGACTGAAACTCTGGGGTCATGCGCACTGAGCCGAAATCCAGTGTTGGGCGGGGATGATAGTTGAAAGGTGAGTGAGTTCATCCTGTGATGCTGCGCATTCATTAGCATGATAGCATGCCCACAGGGGTGTACTAACATGCTAATAGGGCCAACTAGCAAGGGAAGCAATGTCCTTGGGACTAGTGCTCGTGCTCATTAGCATACTATAAAAGATCTTTAGAAATACTTTTTCTAAAGATCTCTATATCTATGCTAGTGTATACAGGGACGGTTATGCAGGAATTAGCAATATGCGCCCAGAACCGCTCGTGGTTGGCATTTTGGACCTGACAGGTTCCCTTTAAACGCCTTGCAATGCTCCTCTAGGAAATTAAATATGCAAATTGCCTCTTGAGAGAGGAAGAGGACTTGAGCTTAAGTGCCACGTATTGGAAGTAGCAATCCTAAAAGTCAATATCAACCCTTTAACAAGCATTGCTATATGAGTTAGAACATTATATACACTTCTCAACATTGAAATTGCACACCAAGATGGAAAAGTCATAGTGTTATGGAAATCACAGGATGAATAGACATGTTAATGATATGCAAATGATGAAAAAAATCGAAACAACATTTTCAAACTATCTCAATTATTTCAAATCGAGCGTGAGCGCCACATGCAGAAATATAGGCACTTATACGCATTGGCATGTTATCAATGAGGTTATTAATGGTTGTCTGAGGAATGTTCTACCACGCTGAGTGCATCAAGATCAACTGGCTGATACTGGCAGCTGTAATTGCCAATAAATGACATCCCAAATAATAATCATTTATTTATATAGCACCAACATATTCTGCAGCACTTTACAATTAACCTCTTGATGCCCGAGGACGTACCAATACGTCCTAAATCATGAAAGGGTAATCACCGCCGGCTATTGCGGTGAGCCTGCTGCACTCCCTGCACATGTCTGCTCATTTGTACTCCAGACGTGTGCCTCACAGGCGCAAGTGGATCCATGATCCACCCACTCCTGTTAACCCCTTAAATCATGCTGTCAAAATGTGACAGCGCAATTTAAATGCCCGGAGGAGGTAATGCGCACTTACCCGCTGCCATCGGAAGCCCTGTGACGTGATTACAGGAAGTCGATGGTTGCCATGGCAGCACAGGGTCATGTGATGACTCCTGTGCTATTATGACTCGAATCACTTCCTGTTTCAGCCGGCAGAGAGCAGGCTGTTACAGACGAGCATTTCTCCTGGTCTGAGCTGTGCAGCTCTAATCAAGAGAAATGAATGAGCGATCAGACTGCTGATCCTTATAGTCCCCTAGGGGGACTAGTAAAATAAAAAAAAAACAAAAGAAAAACCTAGAAGTTCAAATCACCCCCATTCACCCCACTGAAAATCAAAGGGTTTAAAAAAATGAAAAAGTGACACACATTTGGTATCGCCTGATCTATCAAAATATAAAATCAATTAACCTGATCAGTAAACAGCGTAGCGGCAAAGAAATTCCAAACATCAAAATTACATTTTTTGGTTGTCGCAAATTATATACAAAATGTGATAACAGGCGAACAAAGGATAGCATCTGCGCAAAAATTATACCATTAAAAACGTCAGCTCGAGATGCAAAAGATAAGCCTTCACTGAGCCATAGATCCTGAAAAATGAGAACGCTATGGGTCATGGAAAATGGCACAAAAAGAGCGCCACTTTTTTTGGACAACCTTCAGAAATTTTTTAACCCCTTAGATAAAAGTAAACCTATACATATTTGGTGTCTACGAATTCGTACCGACCTGAGGCATCGACACATCAGTTTTACCATATAGTGAACATGGTGAATAAAATATCCCAAAAACAGTCATGCAATCGCTCTTTTTTTGCAATTTTTCTCATGGCTTTATTTAAAAGTACAACTTGTCTTGCAAACAGCAAGCCCTCATATGGCATGATTGATGGAAAAATAAAAAAGTTACGGGTCTTGGAAGAAGAGGGGCAAAAAAAAACCAAACTAAAAAAGGAAAATTGCCTGGGAGTGAAAGGGTTAGGCTGGGACGTACTGATAATAAAGATAATATAAAGAAACACGCAGTTCACCAGTTACATGAGGAGTGAGGACCCTACTAACAAGCTTACAATCTATACGGAAATAGGGCGACCAAAATAAGTAGACGTGCTTGTCATGTATGGACCAGGCATCATTACCATAAATAGGATAGATGTATGTGATAGGAGACAAGTCCGGAGATACTGCAGGCCATAGTAGTATGTTTAGGGCATGCAAGCTGCTCTTAGTAGCACAAGGAACATACGGCCTTACGTTGTTAGAAAAATGGATCCTAGGACACTTTGGAGATCTTGCCATAAAGTAGTTCCACGATTGATTAATTCAATATTGAAAGTGAAATTGGACGTCAGCAAACCTAAGGCATCAAACAGTTTCTGCTCAAACCATCAGAAGGTGTTTGCATGACATTGGGCTATGAACCAGACGCCCTGCTACAGGTGTTCCATTTACTTCATGCCACCACTGTCAAAGTCTATCATGGAGCAAGACGGCACTGAAATTTGTCAAAGAGATCTATCCTCTACATCTACAGCAATGAAGTACACTTCTGAATGCAATAATAACCGGGAGTCTGGAGACCATGTAGGCAACGCCATGTGGAGGCCTTCATGAGTGAATGTCACACTACTCCCACTCCCAGGATTACGCTTTCTCTAGTCTTCATTTCAGGTACACTAACAGAGTGGCATTGATTTGGTCGTGAGATTAGTGATATGGTCATTTCTGGTGAAGGAAGAAATGATCCAGCTTCCGGTCTTTTAAGTAAAAATTACTTAATGAACAATGTTTTAAAACCAACGATCCATATTAATAAGCAAATGCACATAGAACATCTCCAGGTCCTTGGAAAGTAAGTTTAAAGACCTCATCAGACGCGTTTCGAGCGTATGGCTCTTAGACTTTTGTGAATGCTTATTTACATGGATCGTTGGTTTTAAAAGATTGTTCATTAAAAGTCATTTTTATTTACAAGACTGGAAGCTGGATCATCTCTTCATTTGTGGTTCTAACGCTGAGCAGCAGCAGGATCCTCTGCTTCCATGGCGCCGAAAGTTTGGACGGTTCTGGGGTGAGGTGGTGGTCTCTTTACTTCAGTACGGTCATTTCTCCAAAATGTCCCAGGGGCCGCATGTTGTTCTTGCACTGTGAACAGCCTGCATGGCCTAAATCTGCTACTGTGGCCTGCAGCTTTTCTGGACTTGTCTCCCACTGTGCACACCTAGAATGTCATTGGTTGGCAATTACAAAGGGAGCTGCCAGCAGAGGATCTTGATGATCTGTGCTCCTAAGTGCATTCATCAGCATGGCAGACCATTCCTGAGACGACCCTTAACAAATTAATTGATAACATCCCAAGACATGTAAGTATATTTATTTATGCACATCATTCTCATATTTGATACTGAGTAAATCAAGATGTTTTGAAAATGTTATTTGTATTTTTTCATCATTTGCATATTATTAACATGTGTATCCATCCTGTCATTTCCAGAATGCCATCATTTTTCCTTCTTAGTGTTGCAATTTCAATCTAGAGGAGTGTAATATCACATTTTAAAATATTTTACGATTTATTTTAATGATTATAAATACGGTAGTGTAATTGAAGTAGAAAGTAGTCAGAAGCTGGTCCAGCATAGCCATTAATCTGTTGTATCCTGCTGTTTTTGGCAAATTTCACCAATTATCTAATGTACTTGATACGTTGGGCAGCCACATTGTTGGACATCATCTCTCTGGGGAAAACTGATTGATATTACTTGCTGACTCCTGTTTTCCCTTGAGATGAGCAGTGTTGGCAGCTAGTCAGTTCTTGCCTTTCTTTCGGATTTATATATACATTCAGAAGGTTCACATGGGAAATCTACACAGTTGTGTATATACTTCTATATATACAGTATAGGCCCCAATTCATTAGTGTTTTCCACCAGAAATATGGCGTAGTCGCAATTTTTTTGTGCAACGCGAAGTTTGCCAAGCGATTTGCAACTTTTGGCTTTTTCACCCCAGTTTTAGTTAGCCCTACAAAATGGACAGAGCTGGGGCAGGATGAGTGGGCATGGCGATGCCCACTCATCTAATTCATGATGAGCTGTGGTGTTCCTTACTAGAGATGAGCAAACCTAAGGTTGGGTTTTCAAACCGAACACCAAATATAAAAATCAAAGTTGAGGTTTGTGGATCGGATGCTGTACGTGCAAACAAAACTTGTGTGGGCAACGTTGTGCTCAGGTACGCTTGGTTCTCAGCCCTGTGCGAACCGCGTGCAGTGTTTGAATGGCGTACACTGGGGATAACAACAGCGTGCTCTGATGTAGTTTGCAAAAACAAAAGTTTGAAAAAGCCCGTCCACCCTCCCCCAGAAATATTCTGTGTATAGCTGGCTGTATGTGGGCGGACACTCAAACTGCCAATCAGTGACTTGATCCAGGGTTTGAGTCACGCTCGAGCCAGGGTAGCTAGGCTCATTTGCTGCTAGCGAAGAGAGCCTTGATGGAACCGCTCATCTCTACTCCTTATGTCACCAATCTTACTCCATTCTCTCAGATTTGTGGCACATACCACTTTTAAAGGGAACCTGTCACCACTTTTTTGGCCTATAAGCTGCGGCCACCACCACCGGGCTCTTATATACAGCATTCTAACATGCTATATATAAGAGCCTGGGCCGGGGGTATAACATAAAAAACACTTTATAATACTTACCTAACGGTCGCGCTGTGGGCCTTATGGGCGTCTCCGTTGTCTGGTGCTGGCGACTCCTCTTTCGGTGCATGACACACTCGCCGATCCTGCGCAAGCTCACTACAGTACTTTGATCTGTCCTGCTCAGGGCAGATCAAAGTGTGCCTGCTCAGGACCTGAATGCCAGCGAGTGTGTATAACGTCGGACCTGTCATGCACCGCGGCTAGAGAAGGAGAACAAGGGTGGCCAAAAGAGGTGGCGCCGGCACCGGACAACGGAGACGCCCATAAGGCCCACAGTGCGACCGTTAGGTAAGTATTATAAAGTGTTTTTTATGTTATACCCCTGGCCTGGGCTCTTATATACAGCATGTTAGAATGCTGTATATAAGAGTCTGGTGGTGGTGGCTGCAGCTTATAGGTCGAAAAAGTGGTGACAGGTTCCCTTTGAGAGGAGCTTGATTTGTTAAGACTCCAACATGCCCCTCATCAAAACTGGTATGAACAACTCCAGTCTTGATTATTCAGGGCCATAATTTGTATCTTCTATCTATAGGGCTTCATACACAATAGATAGCTGTCAGATGAATGAATCATTGATTGCCTGACTGTTTTCTATTCTAATTTAACCACAGCAATGCTCAGGTGAATGATTCTGTGTTATGTAACAGATAGCAAATGACAGATTTCGTTGAAATCCTCAGTACCTTATATTTTCTATCTGCTAAGGGGTACTTCAGACACAGCGAGATCGCTACTGAGATCGCTGCTGAGTCACGTTTTTTGTGACGCAGCAGTGACCTCATTAGCGATCTCGCTGTGTGTGACACTGAGCAGCGATCTGGCCCCTGCTGTGAGATCGCTGCTCGTTACACACAGCCCTGGTTCGTTTTTTTATTGTTGCTCTCCCGCTGATAAGCACACATCGCTGTGTGTGACAGCGAGAGAGCAACAATCCTGAATGTGCAGGGAGCAGGAGCCGGCATCTGACAGCCTGCGGTAAGCTGTAACCAAGGTAAACATCGGGTAACCAAGGGGGTTACCCGATATTTACCTTCGTTACCAGCCTCCGCAGCTCTCACGCTGCTAGTGCCGGCTCCTGCTCCCTGCACACGCTAAGCTAAGCGGTGTGCGCTGGTAACTAAGGTAAACATCGAGTAACCATACCCGATGTTTACCTTAGTTACCAGTGTCCGCAGCTTCCAGACGCCGGCTCCGTGCAAGCGCAGCGTCGCTTGCACGTCGCTGCTGGCTGGGGGCTGGTCACTGGTCACTGGTGAGATCTGTCTGTTTGACAGCTCACGAGCGACCATGTAGTGACGCAGCAGCGATCCTGACCAGGTCAGATCGCTGGTGGGATCGCTGCTGCGTCGCTAAAGTGTGACGGTACCCTAAGAGTTGGGAGGCCCTCATAAAAATTTGAATCCGGCAATCCCACTAAAATTGTCAGGGTCAGATAACTTTTATCTATTTGTAAACAATCCTATCTTTTGACTTAAGGCCCCGTCACACTAAGCAACTTACCAGCGATCCCAACAACGATAGGGATCGCTGGTAAGTTGCTAGGAGGTTGCTGGTGAGATGTCACACTGCGACGCTCCAGCGATCCCACCAGCAACCTGACCTGGCAGGGATCGCTGGAGCGTGGCTACACGAGTTGCTGGTGAGCTCACCAGCAACCAGTGACCAGCCCCCAGCGCCGCGTGGAAGATGCTGCGCTTGGTAACTAAGGTAAATATCGGGTAACCAACCCGATATTTACCTTGGTTACCAGCGCACGCAGCTACACGTGCACACTGAGCGCTGGCTCCCTGTTCTCCTAGTTACAGCACACATCGGGTTAATTACCCGATGTGTGCTGCAGCTAAATGTGCACAGAGCAGGGAGCAGCGCACAATGCTTAGCGCTGGCTCCCTGCTCTCCTAGTTACAGCACACATCGGGTTAATTAACCCGATGTGTCCTGCAGCTACATGTGCACAGAGCAGGGAGCAGCGCACAATGCTTAGCGCTGGCTCCCTGCTCTCCTAGTTACAGCACACATCGGGTTAATTAACCCGATGTGTCCTGCAGCTACATGTGCACAGAGCAGGGAGCAGCGCACAATGCTTAGCGCTGGCTCCCCGCTCTCCTAGTTACAGCACACATCGGGTTAATTAACCCCATGTGTCCTGCAGCTACATGTGCACAGAGCAGGAGCCGGCACTGACAGTGAGAGGGCGGAGGCTGGTAACAAAGGTAAATATCGGGTAACCAAGGACAGGGCTTCTTGGTTATCCGATGTTTACATTGGTTACCAGCCTCCGCAGAAGCCGGCTCCTGCTGCCTGCACATTTAGTTGTTGCTGTCTCGCTGTCACACACAGCGATCTGTGCTTCACAGCGGGACAGCAACAACTAAAAAATGGCCCAGGACATTCAGCAACAACCAACGACCTCACAGCAGGGGCCAGGTTGTTGCTGGATGTCACACACAGCAACATCGCTAGCAACGTCACAAAAGTTGTTCGTTAGCAGCGATGTTGCTAGCGATGTTGCTTAGTGTGACGGGGCCTTTCCTGCCTAGGGGCATGCACTTCAGACATCTAGGGAAGAAGGGAAGAATACTTTGGAAAAACGGAACACCCAAGTGTATAAAAAAAACTTGAATCTATCATTTTTATTTAATTTAGGCTACATTCACACATCTGTTGTAGATGTCAATGTGCCGTCTGATTTTAAAGGGAACCTGTCATGTGCAATATGCACCCAGAACCACAAGCAGTTCTGGGTGCATATTGCTAATCCCTGCCAAACCGTCCCTGCATCTGGTAGCACACATAAAGAGATCTTTAAAACAAAGTATTTCTAAAGATCCTTTATGATATGCTAATGAGCGCAGAGACTAGTTGCACGGGCATTACTCCCCCCGACTAGTCCGCCCTCCTAGCATATTAGCACACCCACGGGGTATGAATAAAAGCCAAGATTACTTACAAATTGCTGGGTGTGCACATGGGAGTGTGTGGGAGAAATATTATGCAGAGGGGAAGTGTGTGTGGGAGAGATATAATACAATAATACATAAGGGCAGTGTGTTTGGATATTATACAGAGGGATAGTGTGTGTGGATGTTATACAAAGGGGCAGTGTGCGTGAGGATATTCTACAGAAGGGCAGTGTGTGAGGGAATATTGTACAGAGAGCAGTGTGTGGGTGGGAATATTATACAGAGGGGCAGTGTGTGGAGAATATTATATAGAGGGGCAGTGTGTGTGGGGATATTATACAGAGGGGCAGTGTGTGTATGGGTATATTATACAGAGAGGCAGTGTGTGTGTGTGGGGATATTATACAGAGGGGAAGTGTGTGAAGTGACATTGTACAGAGGGACAGTGTGTGTGGGGATATTATGCAGAGGGGCAGTGTGGGAGAGATATTATGGGGAGGGGTGTTGTAGAGGGTGTATTATAGAGAGGGGTGATGTAGGAGGTGTATTTTTATGAGGTAAATGCTTCATTTTCTGGAACTTCAAATGTCCTAACACTTTCGGAAATTAAGGTGTGTATGTATATACAGTGCCTTGCGAAAGTATTAGGCCACCTTGAATTTTTCAACCTTTTCCCACATTTCAGCCTTCAAACATTAAGATAAAAATGTTAATGTTATGGTGAAGAATCAACAACAAGTGGGACACAATTGTGAAGTTGAACGAAATTTAATGCTTATTTTAAACTTTTTAAAAAAATAAATAACTGAAAAGTGGGGCGTGCAATATTATTCGGCCCCTTTAAGTTAATACTTTGTAGCGCCACCTTTTGCTGAAATTACAGCTTCAAGTCGCTTGGGGTATGTCTCACATCGAGAGACTGAAGTTCTTGCCCATTCTTCCTTTGCAAAGAGTGAACAGCAGTTTTGAGCTCTTTCCCCAGATTCTCGATTGGATTCAGGTCTGGACTTTGATTTGGCCATTCTAACACCTGGATACGTTTATTTGCGAACAATTCCATTGTAGATTTTGCTTTATGTTTTGGATGATTGTCTTGTTGGAAGACAAATCCCAGTCCCAGTCGCAGGTCTTTTGTAGACTCCAACAGGTTTTCTTCAAGAATGGTCCTGCATTTGGCTCCATCCATCTTCCTATCAATTCTTCCCTATCCCTGCTGAAGAAAAGCAGGCTCAAACCATGATGCTGCCACCACCATGTTTGACAGTGGGGATGGTGTGTTCAGGGTGATGAGCTGTGTTGCTTTTATGCCAAACATATTGTTTGGCGTTGTGCCCAAATAGTTCGATTTTGGTTTCATCTGACCCGAGCAACTTCTTCCACATGTTTGGTGTGTCTCCCAGGTGCCTTGTGGCAAACTTTAAACAACACTTTTTATGGATATCTTTGAGAAATGGCTTTTTCCTTGCCACTCTTCCATAAAGGCCAGATTTGTGCAGTGTACGGCTGATTGTTGAGCTATGGACAGACTCTCCCACCTCAGCTGTAGATCTCTACAGTTCATCTAGAGTGATCATGGGCCTCTTGGCTTCATCTCTGATCAGTCTTGTCCTTGTTTGAGATGAAAGTTTGGATGGTCGGCCGGGTCTTGGTAGATTTGCAGTGGTATGATACTCCTTCCATTTCAATATGATCATCATAAATATAGAACGGAGGGCACTCACCACTTGAAGGCAGAAATCTTGTAATTATTTTTTACATGGAGCAGGCATAAAAGGACGGAGGAGAGAGGGACCGACCACACACGGACGACAGCTGTTTCGCACCGGCAACCGGCGCTTTAACAAGGGACTTGTCCCACCCTCATAGATCCTTTGCTTGATGATACTCCAAAGGTTCTCTATAGGGTTAAGGTCAGGGGAAGATGGTGGCCACACCATGAGTTTATCTCCTTTTATGCCCATAGCAGCCAATGAAACAGAGGTATTCTTTACAGCACGAGATGGTGCATTGTCATGCATGAAGATGATTTTGCTCCTGAAGGCACGTTTGTGCTTTTTGTACCATAGAAGAAAGTTGTCAGTCAGAAACTCTATATACTATGCAGAGGTCATTTTCAAACCTTCAGGAACCCTAAAGGGGCCTACCAGATGTCTCCCCATGATTCTGGCCCAAAACGTGACTCTTCCACCTCCTTGCTGACGTCGCAGCCTTGTTGGGACATGGTGGCCATCCACCAACCATCCACTACTCCATCCATCTGGACCATCCAGGGTTGCTCAACACTCATCATGATGTAAACAAGACTGTTTGAAAATTAGTCTTCATGTATGTCTGGGCCCACTGCAACCGTTTCTGCTTGTGAGCACTGGTTAGGGGTGGCCGAATAGTAGGTTTATGCACCACTGCAAGCGTTTGAAGGATCCTACACCTTGAGGTTCGAGGGACTCCAGAGGCACCAGCAGCTTCAAATATCTGTTTGCTGGTTTGTAATGGCTTTTTAGTAGCTGCTCTCTTAATCCGATGGACTTGCCTGGCAGAAACCTTCCTCATTCTGCCTTTATCAGCACAAACACGTATGTGCTCAGAATCAGCCACAAATCTCTTCACAGTACGATGATCACGCTTAAGTTTTTTTTAAATATCTAATGTTTTCATCCCTTGTCCAAGGCATTGCACTATTTGATGCTTTTCGGCAGCAGAGAGATCTTTTTTCTCTCCCATGTTACTTGAAAACTGTGGCCTGCTTAATATTGTGGAACATCCAGTTTTCCTTTTATTGGGCTCACCTGGCAAACTAATTATCACAGGTATCTGAGATTGATTTCAGTGATCCAAAGAACCCTAAGACATAATACCATCAATGAGTTTCATTGAAAAAAAAATAAAAAAATAATCGCTATGACAATTTACATAATAATTTGGAACATGGTGTAATAAAAATATATGTATACCATATATATAATATTGTCATCCAGCAGATGGGGATTGATGGGAACTATTAATGTGTCATTGGTGAGGATGTGGTGCATAAGTGGAGTTTTTACAAGAGTGGCGGTGAGACTGGAAGCTTTGAGTGTTGGAGGTAGAGCTGGGATGGAGCCTGGGCGGAGTCTCATGGAGCCCCCAAAATTCTGCCAGTATGGGGCCCTGAAATTCCTAGTGGCAGCCCTGCAGAGCAGTTACAGATACAAATGCCGATGATACAGTGGCTTAGTCAACAGAGTGGAGGCTTATCATGCTGACGTCTTGTTGATTGACCACTAGGTCCCTGCTGCCTAACTGGCTGTTAATCAGAATCTCGTTGGCTGTCTCGCCTTATTTACATAGCAGAGAAGCCGCTGCTCTGTTGTCACATCAGTAGAAGCAGTTAGGCTATGTGCGCACAGTGCGTTTTTCGCAGAGTTTTTGCGCGTTTTTCGGGTGTGTTTTTGGGCTCAAAACTGCATGATTTTGCTTCCCCAGCAAAGTCTATGAGTTTTCATTTTTGCTGTCCACACAACTTTTTTTTTAAGCTGCGTTTTTGAGCTTAAAAAAAAAATGGACATGTCAATTCTTTCCTGCATTTTTCTGCGATTTCCACCCATGCAAATTTTTTTTTCAAAGACACAGATATACTCTTTAAGTTAAAGTTCAGACAGTCTACCACCTACCGTTCTTAAAAACCAATGAGAAAAAAACCCGGATATAACATGGAGGCAGAACAGATTACACGAAAGATAAAAACGGTCCATTTTTGGGGGGATGTGTGGCGCCCTGGACTAGCCAGGTCGTCACAGGTAACACACAAACACCCCCACCCCCAACTAGACAGTAACATTAGTCAAACACAAAACCCTTGTTGCCTCCCTCCAGGGTCTGATGTCCACACCAGGTGGGGTGGAGCCAAGCGGTTGGCCCCACCCACCGAGGAGTTCACAGGCCTGGAGGCGGGAAAAGTGTCAGTTAGAAGTTGGAGTTTGAAGTGTGAGGAGTAAACACTTGGGTGTCTGGGTTTGTGGCCCAGGCACTGACAACAAGGTTGGCAGACGGTGGTGGCCGTCTGCAGGAGTGGTGAAGCAACGCGGAACCGTAGGACCGGGGTCGGGCGTTGGCCCGCCGGTACCGACCGGGGAGCGAAGTGAAGCCAGCACACACAGGCAGGGCCATCGGACTCCGACCAGGCTTGGAGCTGCCGACAATAATCAAATCCGAGTGTGACCGGAACCCCAGGGGTTTCCTAACAGCCAAAGACCCGATAGAAGGCAACCGCCCACACCGTGAGGATATACAGCTACCGCCTAAGGCTAGAGACCCAAGGGCCAGCGCCTGCGGGCAAACGGGCTCCTCCGGCATCCGTACACCGGGGAGCGGACTACCGTTGGGGATCCATCGTAGTCAAACAAGTACACAAAGGTGCAGGGAAAGACAGCCGCCATCACCTGTCCAGGGAGAGACACTGCAGCCTGCTGCGGGACCCGTCCATCCAGCCGTTTGGTTTACCGAGGACTTTGTGCATCTCTTACTGAGTACACCCGTGCCATCCGGCACCGCGCCGCGCTGTCCCTGCAACCCTGCACCTCACCAACCCTGCCTCCCCATCACACCACCGGGCCCCGGGACCACCGACCCCTACGCACGGAGGGGGAAAACAACATCCCAGCTGCTCCCCACCATCGCTCCCGGGATCCCTGTCACCAGCAGCGGTGGTGCCCATCTTCACCACAACCCGTGGGTGGCGTCACGGATTAAATTCCCCAAACCAACCACCCCTTTCACTCACGGGCGAGGAGCGCCGCTCGAGTCCCCAGATCCGGCCCACCGCTCGAGTCACCGAGCAGCAGCAGCCGCAGCAGCGCCGGACCCGAGCGTTAGCGAGCGCGCGTGGCGGCGTCCTCCCCGCCCGCGACAGATGTACAAAATGAAAACATATGTGTGAGTGTATTATATGGATATGATCATACCATTTTACCCTTTTTTATTTTAAATGCATTTGCATGCTATTTTTTTTTTTTCTAAAATAGGAAACTAGATAGACCCCTTAATAATCAAAGTAGTCACGGCTTCCGTTTTGCAGCAGTAGTGCAACAGATCTGTTTTTTCACACGAATACCATTTATCTATACCTCTAAATAGAATAGACAAATGTAATATGCAAAAGAAAATGTGAACATTATACGGTAAACGTTTGTATACATTAAGTTGTCTTTTTATCTCTATCTAAATTATGGGAAGAAAAATAAAAAGATAATCAAAATCCAAATATACACTTTTTTTGCCCCATATGAGTGCATTACTGTATCTACGTGTATACGTGTAAATGTATACATAAGTATGTGATGAAGTATTGGCCAAATGTGGTGTAAAGACAGACTAAGTAGAAGTATCCATATATTAAATTGCTGTTCCCATTAGAAGGGTTTTTTGGTTTATGGTATATCAGTAAATTTTATGGTTATTCCTACCCGTTCATTGGTGTGACAGGAATATCCGCATCCAAACATTGCCCACACCAAGTGAGTCTGAGCTCCACTGTCTCTGTAAAGTCCATAGTGTGCAGCGGCGTTGGCCATATTTGTTGCCCCACCTCCTGTGGCCTGCACTTGGATGCAAATATTCCCATTTTACCTATAAATGACCATTTAAAGAACAACCAGAATGTTTTAGTTTATTTCTTAGAATTAGATTATGATTATTTTAGACTTTATTTTCAGATATTACATAACATTTTGGTCTGTGAGGGTACCCTCTAAAAATCAATGGAATACGATCATATACTTAAAGTAAAATTATGGTATTTAACAGATGTGCTTCTTGACTAAGTCTTCTTTTGTCTAGTGATTTTGATAATGTTGACACTGTATGTTTTGTGCTTGCTTCCTAAAGATGGATTCACAACTTGTGTTTGTTGCTCCACCATCTCCAGAGTTGTCAACAAGGCCTGTGTCTTTGACTTCTCCTCGTCTTAGTCCTGCAGGATCTGGTAGATCCCAACCTGAAGGTTCTAGCTGTTCACATACTTCACTTCCGGTAGGACAACTGTCTATTCGTCCTTTAGCACCTGTGGGATCTTCTGCTCCTGACCGGTCTCAACCAGAAGGATCCTTGAGACTTCTTCCTTTGGGTTCTCCGTACAGTCCGAAAGATGAATCTGGCAGATCACAACCTGAAGGATCTTGTCCAGGTCTTTTATCTCCAAGTCATCAATATAGGCCACTTCCTCCTTCACCATCCTCTCCTCGTCGATCGCCAGTTCCAAGCCCAAGAGGATCACCACAGCCTAGCAGATCCCAAGCTTCTCCACGCCCAATTAGATCTCAGGAACCTTGTGTGAGATTTAATTCTAATCCATCACCTCAAGTTGAAGTAGACAAATCATTTTTTAATAGTGCTGAACTAAGCAAAGCAGGAGAGGATTTTAGGTAAATTAATTAAAATAAATCAGAAAGTGCAGCGATAGAACAATATTAATAAAATGCACTCATTTGGTCTAACTTCATTATAATAGCTGAAACCTGATTATATCAGTCCTGAAGTTACTAACCCTGTGTTTAATTTCATTTTTTATTTCATTTTTATTTTTTTTATACATTGTATTTGATCCTTTTCTTCAGCAGTACCTCCAACAAAAGGCTCTTACCTCTTCTAGTATATAGGCACACAGTGACATCTTTTGACCCTAGGCTAAAATGAAAGAAAAATCATTTTCATTTGCGATGTCTTTACTGTGCATTTTACCATGCTTTTATATACAATCAGATCTGGCCTCGCTTTGTCTGAATGATAGATGTGTTTGACGCATACACAAAATGTAGAGGTCCATCGCAGTATGAGCCTTTCTTCACTCCTTGCTCCTCCTATTGTTACTTTACATGCAGAAGGAACGCACTAAGGCTATGTGCGCACGTTGCGTACAAGCCCTGCAGAAATTTCTGCAGCGATCTGAAGAGCACATGTGCGCTTTAGATCGCTGCAGAAATGTCCGTAGTGAGCGCCGATTCCATGCGCTCTGCCTGCAGCTCCTGCCATAGACAGAGCAGGAGCTGCCGGCAAAGCGCAGGAAAGAAGTGACATGTCACTTCTTTTTGCGCAGCGCTTCGGCAGTAGCCGAAGCGCTGCGCTCTTAAACGCCACGTGCGCACGGCCCCTGCACAGTCTCCATAGACTGTGCAGGGGACGCAGGACGCATGCAGTTACGCTGCGCTACAAAGCGCAGCGTAACTGCATGTTTTTACGCGACGTGCGCACATAGCCTTAGACATTATTGCACAACGAGGGTTTGATTGTAGCCTGTCACCATGGAGAAAAATCTGAATCCAAGCCGTACAGTACAGTAGCCTAATATTAATTGCAGAACTGCAGTCTTTCTGTAGAACATCTCAGCAGGTAGAAAGTATCTAATGTATTCATAAAAAGACCAAAAGGGTGAATGGACACACCAAACAAAATGACCAATAAAAAGCCATTTGAGAATGCACAATGACACATTAATGACACAAGGGCTATTAGAGCTCCAGGAGACTGATCCGGCAATTGATGATAATAAGCCAGTTACAATGTAGGGCCACAAGAGTTAACTAACTGGATGAGGATATAACCAATATTAGCACACGTGCAGGAAAGGCCTAAAAAGCCTACTATAGATATAAAATAGGAATAATCTCGCCAATATCCAGGCGATGTTTCAGGAAATATCCTGCATCATGGAGGGAAGGAGGGGGCATTCATTCAAACAGCCACACAATACCTCAAATTTTAATAGTCCAAAAAGCGGTGCCAGACATTTGGTACATAATGCCTCTCTCTAAAATGAAGAAATCATTTTGCTATGAAATATGCATCCGGGGCTGCTGCTTACTTCTTCTGTCGCTGACCTTATGGGAAAAGAACAGATGATGGGATCAGCACTTTTTTAGCTTACATTCTGAGTAGAGATGAGCGGATCTGGGAAGATTTGAATTGGCCAAATCTTACGGATTTAACCGGGAAAATTTGGAGTGAATTTATTCTCTGTGAATTGAAAGACCCTTTTTTATGCTCTGGGGATTGGAGAGATAAACTTAAGATGTAAAAAAAAAGTGACAACTAATACTTACCTCACTGTTCCCCGTAAGTTCCTCTTATCACTACCACCGATGATGAAACCCTAGGTGTCCTCACACTGCATGTGCAGAGATGTTCTAGCCTAGAATGAGCGCTGTAAGGTCGCACGTCATGATGTCACGATGTGCGCAGAAACTTTATGACGCTCACTCCGTGCTGGGGAGTCCCGTACAAGCAGTCTTGGCCTAGCATGGAGATGCCCAGAGTTTGTGTGGTGCGGCAGTCAAAAGAGGCGCCGGGGATCATATGGGGGAGAGTGAGCAACAGAGGTAGCTAGAGATGTGGGCGATTAGGTTTAACCTTTTACTGGCCCTGTATGGTTCAGAAAGTATGCTGAATTTGCACAGAGCGAATTACAAAAACCCTGCGCTCTGTAGAGTATGGATTTTTGTAAAATACACATATAGTTCAATTCCACTCAGATAAATTTGCCCAACTCTCATTATGAGCATGCATTTGTGTCCAGAAATGCAATTTATAGTTTGCAATCTGATTCATTGCATTATTGCATGTAACGCACATATGATACATTCCCCAAACTACATTCATTTTTAATTGTGTATTTTTGTTTACCGATGCTATCATTTTTAGCTATATATCATGTTCATGTTTTCCTGCTATTGTTGTACACTATGTTCCTGTGCAGGGTATATATTATCACATGGAATGTGGGCTGTTCTATGCCACCGTCAGACCTCACAGGTCTTCTCTGCCTTAATGCTGGAGATGGCAAGACCGATATGTTTATTATTGGGTAAGAAAATATCCTTTTTTTCTATATCTTACATGTTGCAATGATAAAAGCAAATATCTGTGCCCATTTTTAAAGGGAACATGACAGCTGATACATGCTGCCCGATCCACAGGTAACTTGTATCAGACACTGGCTGTATGATTTCAGCCATGTATGTATAACTCTGAAAAGCTGTGCTGCTTTAGAGAAACCCAGCTCAATAGTCACCGGGTACCGAGCCGCATATATACTAGTTGGACAGGTGGTTCCCTTGGGGCTTGTCACTGCCGGCGATTGACAGGTCTCTGCCTCCCTGTGTGTATAAGAACAGCATCAAACGGGGATAAGCTGCCGGGGACTCACCTGTCCGACTAGTCTCCTTTACGGCCCAATCCCCGGTGGCTATTAGTCTTTTTCTGAAAAAGCGGCAGTATTTCAGAGTTAACCAGCTGTTTATCATGACTACAGGTAATTGCCCTTTATCTTTTACTGACAGTATTATGGTCTAATTATGTCTGCGATTACCACTAGTATATGTTTGTACATTGTGATACTTGTATCTATATTTAGTTTTGAGATTTGCATTGAGTTCACCTATTGTTGGTAGTACTCTTATATCTGATCCATACACTTCTTGACCAGATATTTTTGGTTAGGTCATTATCACGTTAGCTACACTATATTGCACGTTATCTGTGCATCTAGCAATTGAGCACCGGTATTTTTTATTCATTTATTTAATTATTTTATACACTCTTTGCACATTTAATACTATTGTTTTGATTACCATTGCTTTGTGGCCGTTACACATTTTTTATCTTTATGTATCTTCTGCTGTTCTGGGCAATGCTTGATACTTTTTCACTATTTTCTCCCTTGCATAATATTTTATTTTCTTTGATGTTTAATAAAAGTATATGTTTTTTACTGCCAAGATTTGGCTATTTTTGTGAATCAGTTTTATACTATGAAATCGGACCTGCAAGATCCTTACCTCGCCTAACAATCAGTTGTTGGGTGACTCTATACACATAGACTTTCAGCTGAAATTAATACCGTCAATATTGGTGGGTTAGGCCAAAATTAGTCTAATGTGTATGTGGAACTTTGGTGTTTTCAGTTATCAGCCTGCTCATACTATCTTTCTTCAGGTTACAGGAGGTGAATTCCATGATCAATAAGCGTCTGAAGGATGCTCTGTTTTCAGACCAGTGGAGTGAAGTGTTCATGGATATTTTGAGCCCCTTCAGCTATGTGCTGGTGAGATCAGAAGCAGAAGAGCAGGAAGACCACTGCCTGCATTCTATCATATATATATATCTACTTATATATATATATATCTACACACATTTTATATATATATATATATATATATATATATATATATATATATATATATATATATATACACATTTTCTGTCTGTTTATTGTTGTGCTTGCGTTTGGTATATTGCCTTAATGGAAACTCATTACCGACATATATGCGGTATGTATGTAGTCACTATATATGAATACTATATGGACAAAATTATTGGTACACCTACACCTTACACCAATAAGAGCTTTTATGACATCTAATCTAAATCCATAGGCATTAATATGGAGTTTGTCATCCCTTTAGAGCTGAAATAGCTTCCATTCTTCTGGGGAGGGTTTTCACAAGATTTTGGAGTGTATCTTTGGGAGTGTTTGCTCAAAAATGCTTGGTTCATCCCAAAGGGACTTTTTGGGGCCCATTTTAATTTTTCCACATCAAACTTGCACAATCATGCCTTTATGGATCTTATGTTGTGCACTGGGGCACAGTCATGTTTGAACAAAAAAAGGACTTCTCCAAACTTTTCCAACAAAGTTGGAAGCATACAACTGTTTGAAGTGTATTGGGATGCTGAAGCATTAAAATGATTATTCCTATCTCCACAATATTATCCCAATATGTAGTAGGTGTCGGGCGGATACTGACAGCTTGGGACCCCTGTGCAAGAAATTGTGCCTGGGTCCCCACCCTTCTTCTATGGTGACAAAGCTGCAGAGTTATATCGTTTTATAAGACGCACCCCAAATTTAGAGCTCAAAAAGTAAAAAAAAAAAATGGGATCCGTCTTTTACTCCAGTGGTGTCTTACTGTAGGGGGGACGGCAGCGGTGGTGAAGCGGGGTCACAGAAATCAGTGGGTGCTGGAGTAGGGCGATGCTGGCTGCTGTGTGGCCGGCTGGGCTGGCTGCTGTGTGGCCGGCTGGGCTGGCTGCTGTGTGGCCGGCTGGGCTGGCTGCTGTGTGGCCGACTGTGCGACCAGCTGTGCTGGCTGCTGTGCGACCGGCTGTGCTGGCTGCTGTGTGACCAGTTGTGCTGGCTGTGTGAGGCAGGGTGGTACAGCTACTGTCCCAGATGCTGGTGGTGTCTACTTCAAAGAAATGCCCCTCAGAATCAACGCCTGTACAGATTGAGCTCTTAGCTCAATGACAATTCAAGATCTCATCTGCTCACGCGCTGACTCCTGGTGGCATTATTGGAAGATCGCATTGCCGACAGAGCATCTCACCCGCTGCACTGCCCTGCTCCACACAGCTCCGCACTGCCGCCAGAGCATCTTACAAGCCATACCACCCTGCTCCACACAGCCCCTACCGCAGCCAGCACAGCCCCGCCAACAGAGCATCTCACCCGCCGCAGCCAGCACAGCCCCGCACCGCCGACAGTGCATCTCACCCGCCGCAGACAGCACAGCCTCGCACCGCCGACAGAGCATCTCACCCGACGCAGCCAGTACAGTTCCTCACCTCCGACAGAGCATCTCACCCGCCGGAGCCAGCACTGCCCCGTACCGGCCCTCTCCACCCACCCCCAACCGCAGCCAGCACAGTGCCCATTCTCCACCTCCCGGTAAGCTACATTCGGATTTTAAGAAACACCCCTCATTTTCCTGTCAAATTTTTGGGAGGAAAAATGCGTCTTCTAACCCAAAAAATACGGTGTATGTGTATACTGTATATATACACAGTAATAATATATATATATATATATATATATATATATATATATATATATATATATATATATATATATATATATATATATATATATATATATATATATATATATATATATATATAATCTCCCTCACGACATCTCCATACTCTACAACCGTAATATACTACATAACTACACTCCCCATATACTACACCTGTAATATACTACATCACTACACCCCCTATATACTACACCTACAATATACATAACCTCACAGCTCTATATACTACACCTGCAATATACATCACCACACTCCCTATATACTACACCTGCAATATACATCACAACACCCCTTATATACTACACCTGCAATATACATCACTACACTCCCTATATACTACACCTGCAATATACATCACTACACCCCTTATATACTACACCTGCAATATACATCACTACACCCCCTATATACTACATCTGCAATATACAACACTACACCCCCTATATACTATACTTGCAATATACATCACTACACCCCCCTATATACACCTGCAATATACATCACTACACCCGCTATATGCACCTGCAATATACATCACTACACCCCTATATACATCACTGCACCCCCAATATTAGTCATCACTCACCTCTCCCTCCTTATTGTCCCCTCCACATGCTATTAGGGACCCCTCACCTCTCCATAGCAGTCCCCGCGGCTGCTGCTCTTGTAGGGGTCCTGGCCACTCCTTCTCCTGTAGGGTCCCCGGCCGCAGTTTCTCCTGTAGGGGGCCCTCACCGTTGCTTTTCCTGTAGTGGCCTCCGCAGCTGCTGCTTTTGTAGGGGCCCCCACCACTGCTTCTCCTGTAGGCGCCCCGGCCGCTATGTCTCCTGTACGTGACCCCTAACTCTGCTTTTCTTGTAGTGGCCCCCGCGGCGTCTCCTGTAGGGGGCCCCCACCGCTGCTTCTCCTGTAGGGGCCCCTGCTGCTTGTATGGGTCCCGGCAGGGCTGCTTCTTGTCCTGCCGGTACTTTCTCTGTGACACACGCTCGCTCTGATGTCGTCAGTACGGTGCTCGTGTGTCACAGAGAAAGTGCCGGCAAGAAACAAAGGACAAATTCCTGCGTTCCGCTGCCTGCACTGACTGTGCAAAGCTACAGGATTGCTCCCTGCCCCGCACGCTACTTGTGATGAGGGCGATCTGACCAGGGGCCTCCTGGAGCTCCGACAACAGGTCAGATTGCCCTCATTACTAACAGGCAAGCAAGGGCCCCCTGAGCTTTCGGGCCCCCTGAGCTTTCGGGCCCCTGTTCACCGCACCGGCTGAACCGGCGATATGTCCGCCAGTGGTAGGTGTAATAATAATTATAGCATATACCTCCAATTAGAAATGTAATATAGTTCTCCTGATTAGCTATGTTTCTTATCTCATGTTCAGGGAGTTAGCTACACATGTAGTGACAGTTAGTTAGTTGTTTGCTCTTGGTCATAACCATGGATGCCTAAGCTGCAATGCCCTGCACATGAGGTAATTGACATTGCTATATCAATGATACTGCATTTCTAATTGGAGGTATTTGCTAATATTATTATTATTATTATTATTACACCTACTATATATTAGGATAGGATCTTGGAGATGGGAATATTAGACATTAGCCCAATCCCCATTGTCTTTAGTTCCAGTGAAGGGAAACCTTAAGGCTAGGGCCCCTTTTGCGTTTCCACCTACGTTTTTGGTGCTTTTTAGGTCCGTTTTGAGAAGCACCTTTTTCATGCCAAAAGGCATGCGTTTTGATTTTCCAGCATAGTCTATGGAAAATGGGGATTTCTAGACCCCACTTTGCGTTTTAAAACGCTGCGTTTAATTTGCATATTTTGTGGCAAAAACCATGCGTTCAAAGAAGCAGCATGTCCGTTGTTTTTGCTATTTTGGGTGCGTTTTGCTAACATTGAAGTCTATGAGAAATGGCAAAAAACAAGATTCCAGCAAATTCCTGCGTTTTACCTGCTTTTCTAGTGCAGAAAACATGCGTTTTGGACTTCAAAAACGCATGCTTTTTGGACATCAAAGTAATGATTTCATATGTCCCTTTACACACACACATAGTCCGACAATTAAAAATAATAAATTTACTAAATTATTGCTATTTTTCCAATAAATATCATATTACCGCTATAATTTCATTAAATTAATCTATTTTCATTATTTTTCACAAAAATATAGATTTGTTTCTTTTTTCCAACTTTTTCATTGAGTTTGACTATTTAAACTTTATTTAGCAATGTCATGATGTTCAAAACGCATCTATCAAAACGCAGGTGGAAAAGCAGGTAAAAAGCGCTGAAAACGCATCTAAAACGCGGTAAATACGCATGCGTTTTCAGCGCTAAATTTCTGAAAAAGGCAACTTTTGTCAAATCAATTAAGCCCAAAACGTGCGTTTAGAACTGCAAGTAGGTGAACGCAAAGTGGGGCCCTAGCCTAAAAGAATATTCCCATCTCCAAGATCCTGGAGACACAATGGAGAAGACTGAGCGGCATCAACGTGTGCGCACGCGCACTTACCGCTCATAGTTTTCACCGATTGATGATTGGGGAGATGTTGATCGCATATATCTGATTTCGGACTGCCGATCTCATTGTTCTCCTGGAGATATGAAAGAACATAGGAGCACTTGGCTGAGCGAGCACTCCTGTGTATGGGAGAATCAGCTGAGAAGGCTGATGGTATCTTTGAGCTGACAGCCATCTAAGGCTGGAGTGACACTTGCGAGAGACTCGCATTGCATCACATCACTAGGCACGGCCTGCCGCCCTCCGGACAGGAACGTCTCAGCTGCATAGAAATACATGCAACTGACCCACTCCTGACAGGAGTGTGTGGCCATGCTGGGTGATGCGATGCAAGACTCGTAGGGGTCTCTTGCAAGTGTGACTCCGGCCTAATATGTATGGCCCAACCCCACTGCATTATCTCTCCTCCACCAAACTTAAAGTTGCCACAATGCAGTCAGGTGGGTAAAGTTCTCTTGGCGTTCACAAAACCCAGCCTGTCCATCAGATGCCAAATAGAGAAGCGTGATTCGTCAATTCACAGAACATGTTTTCACTGCTCCATAGACCAGTTGCAGTGTGCTCTCCACCATTCCATGTAACACTTGGCATTAGGCTTGCATTTAGATGCTGAGACACAGAGATCCATACTAACAAATGTCCAGTGAACAATTTTTATGCCTATGTTAATGTCAGAGGAGATTTGGAGCCCTGCATTTATCGAGTCAGCAGAGCATGGGGACTTTACTGCACTGTGCTCCTCAGCACTCAGTGACCGCTCTGTGTAACCAGTCTTGAGTGACAAGTCACACTGCTCCACCTGGCATCTGAGTTGCTGTAGTTCCTAAATGCTTACACTTTTCAGAAATGTCATCAACTGACGTCTTACAATGGTGACATTCTATTACAGGACCACACTGGTATTGAGCTCCTCAGATTCACCTACTCTGTCACAATTGTTAGTAAATTCACAATATTGGAAATATCACTGCAGACTAAATGTGCTTATGGGAATGAAGATGCCTTTGTAGTAAAATGAAGGTGTTAGTTCACAATAACATGTTTTAGCCTCGAATCGGTGCCTTTCCCAAGGTACAAAAACATTTGTTTTTTCTACCTTGAGAAAGCTGCTAGTTGGGGTGCTGAAACGCTTTTTTGGTGTTAATAAAAACTGTAATTTTACTACCAAAGCTTCTTTATTCTGCCATGATTGTTCCACTATTGTAAATTGTTATCTGGAAGAACTTCTATTCCAGCCACGAGGCTGCAGCAGCGGATATTAAAGATTTTATACATGTTATATCTTCAGGTGAGCGTCACCATCATACCCACCCCTTTTTTATTTTTCTTGCGGTATTGCCCTATTTTGCATTTCTGTCCCAATTCAGACTCCACAGACGTTAGTAAATGTAGACTGCATGACTATGGGGTGGATTTTTTACCATTGGACAATGGGACTGAATGAAAAAACCTGAATGCAGTGATGCAGAGGCATTAAAATTCTTTTGTCCATACAGTGTATATAGAAATTGCTGCTTCACTAGTCTTCTTGACAGCATAATTAACGGTAATGAAAAGCTTGAATAAAATGTTTCCGGAGAGAAGTATCCTTGAGATACATTTTGCTGTGTTGCAGCTCCGTAATGCCAGAAATGTAATGCATTCCATGGAATGGGTTATTGTTGGCACGGAGCTTTTTTCTGCATTGTCATTTGTCAGAAGAACTGATTACTTTGAATGATAGATTTGCGGTGTAATGTAAATTAGTTCATGTTACCTTTATTTACAAGGCATGGTCATGTTATTTTTTTAGGAAGCATTTACATGTGCAAGGTCAACTCAGAGGGATTCTTGATAACATTTCACTTTTGATCTTGACGCGATGCATCCAGTTAAAATATACCAAATAAAAACTGAAGTGCCTATATGGTGCTTTAGAGTTCTTTATATTCATAGTTTCTCACAGTTTCTGTATGTCCTGATGAATGAAGTCTCTGAGTAGCACTTGTATATTACAGTATATGCGGTGACACAATGGAATGACTTCACTCTGTAACTGGAATTGTATTGATTTACCTGTCTGATTAATGCAATGAGGTCGGAAAGTAGTGAAGATATCTGATTATAGCAGAGCTCTGTACACGCCATTCAGCATATCTTTGTGCCCAATCCGTCACTGCATTTTTGCCTTTGTTTTGGTGTGAATATCTTTTAGGCCTCTTTCACACGTCAGTGATTCTGGGACGTTTGTGCTTTTTTTTAAACGTACCAGAATCACTGACATACGCAGACCCATTATAATGAATGGGTCTGCTCACACGTCAGTGATTTTTCACTGCACGTGTCTCCATGCGGCGTACCCGCGTGTGCGTGATTGCCGCACGGAGACATGTCCATTTTTTTCTGGCATCACTGATGTCCCACGGACCACGCAGTGGTGTGGTCCGTGAAACACGTGCCAGAAAAAAATGTGCTTTTAAAATAAAAAACATTTTAACTCACCCGTCGTCCAGCGATGTCCTCTGCAGCCCATTCTCCCTGCTGCTTCTGAGCCGGCTCATTATTGTCGCGCATATTCATGATGCGCGACACAGCCGACCCGGAAGCAGCTGCTGCGGGGGTCAGCGCCGGCCGGATGCTGCACCGCGGGAGCGATCAGCACCATGGAGAGCGGGAGCGGGCGCAGGTGAGTTGATTATTAAGTGCAATCACGGGCCACAGAGAACGGAGCCCGGATTGCACTTAGACAACCCACGTGTGCCGTGATTCACGGCACACGCAGGGACATGTGCGTGTTTTACACGCCAGTGAAAAACGTCATTGTTTTTCACTGACGTGTGAAACGGGCCTTAAGAGGGTCAAAGTCTACAAGGGATGGGTGAGGCTACAGTAGGTTATGGTAGAGATGATCGTGCGGTGCTATATCAGACTGAGGATTATTGCAGGTTGTAGGCTTGGCGGAAGAGGTGGGTCTTCAGGTTCCTTTTGAATATAGCACTGGCTTTAGGTTATATAGGAAAATTCTGGTGGTTGGTCATCTTTCATGAATTTTTAACTTGTGACAAGTTCATTAAATAATTTGTGCCTTTTTCAAAGTTGTCTTTTGTGGTTTACTTTTCCGATTTTACATTAATGTGGCATTTCCAGATATATTCGCTAAATTCATCAAATGCGACTTTTTCAAAAGTCACTAAATTTTACTCATATGTTCTCCAGTCCACTCCTGGAGGTGATTTTATATGTTTCAGTCATTTGGCATAAGGTTTTGCTCCATTTTGTGAAATGTGTGACTTTTACACTAAAAAGTCAAAGACGGAGAAAAGAGCCTTTTAGATTTTGCTTAAAATGTATAACGCGCTCTTTTGAAGAATTTTGAAAAAGTCGTATTTGATAAATCTGATTAAAACATCTGAAAAGCCACATTGATGTACAAATCAGAAAACTAACTAAATGAAAAAGATAACTTTGAAAAGGGAGTAAGGCTGCTTTCACACATCCGGTTTGAGCAGTGCGGCTCAATCCGGCTGTGAAGCCTATGCAACGGATGCGGTGAAAACACCGCATCCTTTGCATAAGTTTTTTACATGCGGCCGGTCCGGTTTTTGCCGCTTGCGGCATGCTACTGAGCATGCGCAGTGGCAAAAAACGCATGCGGCGGCCGGATGCGTTTTTTGCCGCATCGCGCCGCATCCGGCATCCATAGGGATGCATTGGGAAAAGCGCCGCATCGGCCGGATGTGGCGCGATGCGGTTTTTTTAGCCGGAGCAAAAAACGTGCCAGGGAACGTTCCATCCGGCCGCCGCATCGGCTAAATCTGCCGCATGCGGCAAAAAACGGACCGAACGCAAGCCCATGCGGCACAATGCGGCACTAATTAAAGTCTATGCAGGAAAAACGCAACCGGCAGAAAAAAAAAACGGTTGCGGTTTTCCTGCAAAGTGCCGGAGTGTGCCGCATTGCAAAAGCCGGAGGTGTGAAAGCAGCCTAAGTCGTTTGATGAACATGTTGCAAGTCAAAAAGTCACTGATTGAGAGGTATTCATGCCAAAAACTGGGAGAAATGCAATAATGAATTGGGCGCAATGTTATCGCTTACATATCAAAACAAGGTAGGGTTTCAATTCTTACTACTCTTATGTTATACCATGCTTTCTTTGTTTTTCATTTGCTGTTTTTTTTGTCATAGGTTAGCTCTGTGCGGATGCAAGGTTGTCTTCTGTTGTTGTTTGCGAAGTATTTCCACCTGCCCTATCTGCGTGACGTACAGACGGACTGCACTAGAACTGGTTTAGGGGGTTACTGGGTTAGTATACTGTAGACCATTAGATCTCATGAATGCCCATACTGCAATGTGAAGAAGCTGTGTACCGTATTTTGCCTTTTATTCCCCTCTATAACCACCGATTCAGCAAAGAAAAAGATCCAATATAGTCTAATAAGATGACTTAGTCATTTTTTATGTGTGAACCCAAGGAGCAGAAACGCTTATATTATTGGATCACAAACATGTCTCCCATTATTACTTTTCTGTGGATTTTAATACCTCAGATCTTAAATGCAGTAGTGTGCATGTGACCTTTGGACACAACCTTGGGTGTTAGGACTAGGTCAGAAAGCTTCACAAGGACACGTGCATGTGCCTATAATCCTCTTGTCCAGGACCGGCCTAAAGGCCGCTTTACACGCAGCGACATTGCTAACGAGATATCGCTGGGGTCATGGAATTCGTGACACCCATCCGGCCTCGTTAACGACGTCGTTGCGTGTGACACCTACGAGCGACCGCTAGCGATCAAAAATACTTACCTAATCGTTGATCGTTGACACGTCGTTCCTTTCCCAAATATCGTTGCTGGTGCTGGACGCAGGTTGTTCGTCGTTCCTGAGGCAGCACACATCGCTACATGTGACACCCCGGGAACGACGAACAGCAGCGATCCTGCGTCCTCCGTAAACGAGGTGGGCATGTCATTAATGCGGCTGGTCTCCGCCCCTCTGCTTCTATTGGCGGGCCGCTGTGTGACGTTGCTGTGAAAGTGCACGAACCTCCCCCTTAAAAAAGAGGTTGTTCGCCGCCCACAGCGACGTCGCTAGGAAGGTAAGTACGTGTTACGCGTCCTAGCGATATTGTGCGCCACGGGCAGCGATTTGCCCGTGATGCACAAACGACGGGGGCGGGTGCTTTCACGAGCGACATCGCTAGCGATGTCGCTGCGTGTAAAAGCAGCCTTAATACTATGATATTCTGTATGCTTTTATTGTATACATGGCTGTTTCTGAAATTTTAGCTGCCTCATTTTTGCTTCCATTTTTAGGGTAACAAAGGTGGCGTCAGCATTCGGCTATCCCTGTTTGGACACATGGTATGCTTTCTGAACTGCCACTTGCCAGCTCATATGGAAAATTCTGACCAGCGTGTAGACAATTTTGAGAGCATTCTGCATCTTCAGCAATTTCAGGGTCCCCTGGCAAATGGTGTCTTAGACCATGAGTAAGTTCCTTGTCTTAACATAAATATTGATGGTGGAATGATTTGGCACTGAGCTTGTATTATCCCTGTATACTTTTACACCTAGATCAAAATTGTGTCTACTACAATGGGTAATTGTGAAGTAATAAGTGCAAATAGAGATTACAAAGAAGCCATAATATTGATGGCGAAGGCTAATTATTAACTAGTTATATGAGATGCTCACTGGTTTTGAGTGAAGGATATAGTTCTTTTTAAAGGGAACCTGTCAAAATATTTGGCGACTATTAAGCCGTGGCCACCAAAAGTGAGCTCTTATATACAACATTCCAGAATACTGTATATAAGAGCCCAGGACGCACTGTAGAATGTAAAAATCACTTGTATAATACACACCTAGGGGGCGGTCTGGTGCGATGGGTGTTGCCACTTGGCGGTCCGGCGCTTCCTCTCTGCGGAGATCACCGTCCTCCTTCTACCCAGCCGAGTATGGATGACGTGTCCTACGTCGTCCACACAGGCCGGCATTGTGGTCCTGCGCAGGCACCCTTTGATCCACCCTGCTCAGGGTAGATCAAAGTACAGTAATGCGCAGGTGTGAGGAAAGTTTAAAGGCCGCTCTCGCATGTGCACTACGATACTTTGATCTGCCCTCAGCCACGCAGATCAAAATGTGCCTGTGCAGGACCATATTCTGGAATGCTGTATGTAAGGGCTCACTGGTGGTGGCTGCAGCTTATGGACACCAAGTCTCGTGACAGGTTCCCTTTAAGTAATATTCACCAGCTCTTTGCTGTTTCCAAGGGAACTATAAATTACAATGAAGAAAAAAAATAATTTTTATGAGCAATACTACAAAAATAGAGAAATGGCAGAAAGTAAAGGGAGCCTGTCTGTGAGTTCATGCTTCCATAGTCATTGGCAGCATTAAAGATAGACTTCCTGACTACACTGAACTGTATTTAGAGCAAAAAAGAAGAGCCGGGCACTGTCACTCCCAAATATTTAAACCGCTATAATAAAAATCCTGATAAGCATGTATCGGGTACACAATCCACACGAAACAGAAGATCATAGGTAATATCCAAAAGAAAGAGCAGAAAAGGCAACACTCACCGATATTTCCATGCAATTTTTTATTCACATGGAAATATCGGTGAGTGCTGCCTTTTCTGCTCTTCCTTTTGGATATGAACTGCATTTAGGCCTCATTCAGGTATCTGTTTTGTGTGTTGTTTTTTTGCATACACAAAAAATTATTTTCATTAGTTTTTGATACATTTTTCTTGTATTTAAATTTTTTTTCAAAGCTTCTGCTTCACCAATTAAATTGTTAAAAGCGGACGGCACTCAAATTACACATGGATAGCTTCCGTGCACATCTATTTTATTCACAGACTCATTGATTTGAATGTGTGAATTTGATCTGTGACAGTTCAACATGTTTTTTTTTAGTTTTTTTTCTGCTTTGCAGACATTCAGTCTGGGGAAAAAAAATCACACATGTCAACAGCCCCATGTACTATAATGGGTATGTGTTCTGTTTGAGAAAAGCACGGATACAGCACATGCAAGAAACATGAGCGTTTGAATGAGGCCTTATTCTGATATGCAGAGTTTCTCAGAATACCTCAGAGGTGAATTTATTGAGGCTGGATCTCAAGTTTTATGGTGGGAGCAAGTTACAAATTATGGTGCACACGTATAAGTTCAAAATAATTTGCAACTTTTTCCTTTTCTACACCAATCCAGCCAAGGTTTTTAAAGTGGGCATGGGGCAAAGAAGAATGGAAGAGGCCTCCACAGCATGACAAATTTATTATAATTTATGGACAAAAAAATTGGTATAAATTTAACTGTCAGACATGCGGACCTTTAGAGATGCACTTAATTTATAAAGAAGTATGTGTCTGCTTATAAAGTGGATGCATCCTACTCTACTTAAAGGGAACCTGTCACCATATTTGTCCCTTATAAGCTGCAGCCACCACTACTGAGCTCTTATATACAGTATTCTGGAATGCTGTATATAAGAGTCCAGACCGATCTATAGAACACAGAAAACACTTTTATAATACTCACCTAAGGGGTGGTCCAGTTTGATGGGCGATGCTGCTCTCCGTTCTGGCACATCCTCTTTGCTGCAATTGCCGTCCTCCTATTACCCAGCCCAGTATCTAAGACGTCTCCTACTTCATCCACAGAGGAGTTGCTTCCTGAGGGAGTATCTTACGAAACATACGTTGGGGTGGTGGGAGTGGGGCGGTGACTGACCTTAACATATTCTTGGTTCCTTATGCCTTATAATTAAATGAACATTGATTCATATGCATAAAACTAAATTAATTGCTGCCTATTGGTCCTAAACTGGGAATAATATGGTGAGGGGATAGCTACCCAGTGCTACAGTAAATTTCAGCTATATACAAACCTTGTATTTAAATGGACACATACAGGGTTATAATTAAAAGGATATAATCTTCCTTGGTCCCTTTTGCCTTATAATTTAATAAATGCTGGTTTACATATATAATAGCAAATTAATTGCTGCCTTTTACACATTATTGGCCCCTAACTGTAAATAGTATATTGAGGGAATAGCTATCCAGTGCTATATTGAACTTCAGATACATACTTAGTATTTAAAAGGATATACGCATGGTTATAATTAAAGGGATATGACCCTCTGTATTTGTCAATTGTGACAATAACACTTGTTTGCTATGCTGTATACCTATGTACATACCTATTTAAACTAACAGTACAACTTGCCTATTGTAAGCTATTTACAAATAAGCTTTTAATAGTTAAAAGGTATACAATTTTATTTTAAATTTAAAGGCATAACACCATTATATTTTAAGATATGTAGTATACAGCATAGTTATCAGGACCTTGTATGTTGTTTACATTGTATAACAAAAGGCACATGCGTACTTTATATACTTAAAGGCAACTGGCAATTTCTGGAATCCAAGATTTAAATAGACGACGAGACGATATATGTAAATATACACGTGTTCAATCTCCATTCATCTCCCAAAGTGTGTAATAAAAAAGTAATTTTTTTAGGCCTTAGGGTGCTTGCCACACGATCAGAGTTTGCAGTGTTTTGGATGCAGCATGCTTCAGCTGCGTCCAATACGCTGCGTTGCAAATAACTGCAAAAGATGTAAATCTTACTCCAGAATTGGTCATTCCCTCCATAGGGTTAGAAGAATATGAGAAAAAATATAGATACATTGTCTGTCATATTCTCCTAGTTATCAAGAATTTATTAGCAGCCACCTAGAGAGAAGAAAGAATACTATCTATTTCAGAAGTTACAGACAGGGTTTCAGCTCATAATTTATATGAGTATAATATTGCGTTAAAAGAAAAAAACTATCAAAAATATAAAATAAGATGGTCTCTTTGGTCCCAGAAGTACATGCCAAACCTTGTTTTGACTTGGTTCCTTGACATTCGCTAAATAATATAAAATGTAACATTATTTCCGAATGTGTTTATTTAGCATGCTAAATGAATATAAAAGTTTATATTCTTACTTGACTTTGAAACTTAACGAATAGCCTCAACGTTTTCCTCCTTCCCTTTCTCCTCCCCCTCTATATTCCCTCCTCCCTGCCATTCACACCTCCCTTCCAGTACCCCTTCCCCCATCCCCTCTTGGCCTACCCTTTCTTCCCTTTCTTTGTTCTTTAAACAACATTTTTATGAATGCATTTTAAATACTTCAATTTCCCCCTCCTCTGTTATTCTAAACCCCTTAAAATTTAATAAAGTATACAAAACGCTGCTTTGTACACTACAAGCATAGTGGACGGGATTTCTAGAAATCCCGTGCCCACTGTGCTTGTTTTTCCTGCAGCAAACACTGACCTGCAGTGTGTCTTACCAGACCGCAGTATGTCAATTGTTTGCTGCGGATTCGCATGCGTCCGCCATAGGGAGAACACAAGCAAGAGACCGCGGCGCAGTGAACCCTGGTCATGGGTACAAGCAGCTGTGGTCTCCTGTGTTCTCCTGTGGAGCAGACTCGCGGACCCGCAGGTCAAGACCCACCGCGTCCAGGACACTGTGAGTCCTGTTCGTGGTCACATATCCTTAAACTGTTTTTGTTGAGTTGTGTTATGTGGATAACCTAGTTATGGCCACATATAGAGTCTTGAAAGGGTAACCTGTTCCTAAGTATGCATGTTTAGTCTACTATTACTTCTTTTAACTACTTCAACGTTTGGAAACCTTTAAGTATTTAAAATAGATAACATGTACATTCTTGAGGAAAGTTCATTTGGAAGTCACCAGCTCTAAACACTTTTAGGAGCAAAGACGCCGGCGGAATAACGATTGAAAAGATGTTGGCAAAGACACTTCAGGAAAATGACTGCCAGTGATTTCCTGAAGCATTTTTGCCTTGGAAAACGAGGTGGTTCCACCAGTATCTTCAAGCATGCCTTAATAAGTCTCTCCATATTTGTGTATGGGAACAGACCTCCCAATCATGACGCATCTATAAGGGATAAGCAGGTTATCCTGTAAAACACACCCCCATACCAATCTACCTAAATAAAGACGAGAACCACGACTTTATTGCAGGAATGGCCACAGTTTTATTTAAACGTATATATGTATACCAAAAACTCGTGGCCCAACATGCCACTCAATTGTTAAACTTAACCTTATACATATATACCCGTATAACCAGAAACCCCGATAGATCCATCCGAGAGGCCAACCATCATTCCTAACCCCCCGGCCGTAACCTCCAAACCGGCCCAGAGGACCACCTCGGCCGTGACCACCCGGCCCAAGGTGAGGGGTAACAACGTTCCATCGTTGATTACCCCTACCCAGAACCTGCGGGCCCTCCGCCCACAAGTTCCCATCCAGTCCGAAGCCACTCCCCTTGAGCGACTTCGTACCAACAAACCGACTGTCGGTACTCCCAACCTCTCAGACGGACCTATCACCCCGCCACAGACCGGCCAAGTGACACCCTTACTTGGCCCGGGCCCCCCACACCCCTAGTGCTTGCTCCAGGCCATCCCTCAAACCCAACATCCATAAATCCAGACCCACATCAGTCAGATGAACCCCATCTCTCCTCAGATACTGCTCCGTGGACTCCTCCAATTCTCTATGCCGTACCACCAACCCTCCATTCCTCGCCACAAACCTACCAATTGCCCGGTTCAGCTTGCTCCGAGCCCTATTAATACGGTCCACCGACCTACCAAAACGCCACTGCATCCGAGCTATGATGTCCGACCACACAATAACTATGCCCGGGAACGCCCTCCACAAATGTAACAGGTCCAGCTTTATGTCCCTTTTCAACTCCCTTGCCGACCTTACTCCCAAATCGTTCCCACCCACGTGCAAAATTAACACATCAGGGTCACGATCCATACGGCTATAATAAGCCACCTCTGGGCGCACTCTACCCCAAGTCATGCCCCGAATTCCGAGCCACTTTACTCGGGCTTCCGACACCGACACTCCAAGCTGCCGACCGTCACGACGCACATCCGCCCGCAACGCTCCCCAATACACATAGGAGTGCCCGAGGATCCACACAAGGCACGGACCTACAAAATACAAAAACCACGAATAAAAACAGCAACAGCACAAGAAAAATTACCACAAACCAGCATCAAACACAAACCAGGAATCCCCCACCCCTGACCCTCACCTGACCAAGTGAGGCCTAATGTACAAACGAAACCTGGAAGACTCCCACCTCCCAATCCGCCGGATACAATCCTCACTCAAACCCCACCTGGCGGCTTCCGTCGCCGCCCCTATCCGAAAGGAGTGAGACCCGTACTCACGTGGCTCCTCCCCCACCCTTGCTAAAGCCATCTTCAGCACCGCATTGAATTGGTACCTCGACAAAGCCAATCCGTCCACATGTCTAAGAAAAACGCCAGGAAAACCGCCCCGCACCTTTAAAAACTCAGACACTTGTGCCACTGGGCACAACTGGTGCCCCGGTAAAGCAAACAACACTATTAAGCGCCCCCGACCCCTCTGATCCGTCTTCGAAAAGCGAAGGCGACATTCCACTCTGTCCTCCCCCAGCATTACATCCTCTAACAGCAACCCACCCATCGCTTGCTTGGTCTGGCTGACCAATTCACCAATGCGAAAGGCCCCAAAAAACGCCAATACAAAAGCTACTGAAAACAACACCCTCTCATAAGAAGACGAACACAATTCCCCCAAACACCCCACTAAACGAACCAACAATGGCAATGACACCGGCCGCCTCATGTCACGCGACTGGGCCCCCTTTCGAAAACCTTTCATTGCCTGCCGCACCAGAAAATCCTTAGTCGCGTCCCGAACCCCTTGCATCTGAAACAAGAAGGCCAATGCCGCCAACTTGCCACCAATCACCGAAACGGACCGACCTGCCGAAAAATCCCCACTAATTAACATCAGGACCCCCAACACTCGGCCCGTGTAACCCGACTCCAAAAATTCCCCTCTCTCCAACTCTGCCCAAGCTTGCCACACCGCCTGATATCGGCACCAAGTAGCCTCAGACACCGATCTCCTAATTCCCTCAAATGCTATACCGATGCCAGGTCCCACAGCCATTCCGGGCAAGGTTCTCCATCCGCGTCCGCTCCCGGCACCAGCTTCCTGAACCTGCAAAACTGAAACCGAGATAGCGCATCAGCCACCTCATTCCGAATCCCTGGCACGTGCCGAGCCACCACGCAAATGTTCAACTCCAAGCATCGCAACACCAGGTGCCTTAAATACCCCACAACCGGTGGGGATTTTGCCGACAGTGCATTGATGGAATGCACCACCGCCATGTTGTCACAATGCAAGCAAACCCTTCTTCCGGAAAAAACGGGGCCCCACAACTCGATTGCCACAATGATGGGAAACAATTCCAGGAGCGCCAAATTCCTCACCAAACCTGCTTCCACCCAAAGCCGTGGCCACTTTCCCACACACCAGCGCGTCTGAAAAATTGCCCCAAAACCTGTCGCTCCAGCCGCATCAGTATACAATTCCAACTGGCTATTGGACAATGCCTCGCTCATCCAAAGGGTCCGACCGTTGTACCGGTCCAAGAACTCCTCCCAAACCAACAAATCCCCTTTCATCACTTTGGTCACTCTGACAAAGTGATTTGGAGCTTTTACCCCCGCGGTTGCGCTCGCCAGTCTCCTATTAAATATCCGCCCCATCGGCATAATGCGACAAGCGAAATTCAATTTTCCGAGCACTGACTGCAAATCCCGCAACCGCACCTTCTTGGCCTGAGACAAAAACCGCACCGACGCCTTCAAATCCAAAAGCTTCCCCTCCGGCAACCGGCATTCCATCGCCAGTGTATCAATTTCGATACCTAAGAAACATAGGGCCGTCACCGGCCCTTCTGTTTTTTCTTTTGCCAACGGAATACCCAGACTCCGCGCGATCCGCTCTAACGTAAACAACAACAAGGAGCAAACCGAAGAGCCCGCCGGACCCACGCAAAAGAAGTCATCCAAATAGTGAATCACTGAATGGACTCCTGCCACCTCCTTGACTACCCATTCCACAAACGTACTGAATGCCTCAAAATAAGCACACGAAATGGAACAGCCCATCGGCAGGCAACGATCCACATAGGGTGTATGTGGGATGGTGAATACTAAGAGATGAAGGCTCTCTGGATGCACCGGGAGTAAACGAAAAGCTGCTTCTACATCCGCCTTTGCCATCAGTGCCCCCCGCCCCGCAACCCTTACCAGCTCCAAGGCCCTATCGAACGATACATAACATACCGCCGACAACTCTGGTGATATCCCATCATTTACCGACAATCCCGCCGGATAAGATAAATGATGAATGAGCCGAAATTTGTTCGGCTCCTTCTTAGGTACCACCCCTAGGGGGGAAATCCGTAAGTTGGAGAATGGCGGGTCCTGGAAGGGGCCCGCCATCCTCCCCAACTCCACCTCCTTCTGCAGCTTTTCCTTCACCACCGCCGGATGTTCCTTTGCGGACCTCAAGTTTCCCGGGCGAAACACCGGCGCCTCAGATTCAAACGGAATCCGAAAGCCCTCCGTAAAACCACGTTCCAACAACTCCGCCGCCCTAACATCCGGGTATCTATTTAAATAGGGAAGCATCGCCTCTACCCTCACTGGCGTCCTCCCTTTTTCCAGACCCCTCCCCCGCCTTTCCTTTTCCTTTCTTGAAGCACCTGGCCAGAGGGTGGGACCCTCCACATCCGGAACACTCATGTTTGAACCGACAAGAGGCCCCGAACTTACACTGTCCCTCGTTATATTGCCAACAAGCCCCTTTTTTCTGTCCAGCCGAGGACCCGCCACTCGCACCCGGGCTCCCGGCACCCCCTCGAAAGGGCTGAGCCGGAGCCGTCATTAACCGCATCCACAAAGAAATGTCCTTGTGGCCCCACTGGACACCCGGCCGCAGAGCCTTCCGTTGCCGGAACTGCTCATCATATCTCAACCACCCTAAACCGCCGTACACTCTATACGCTTCCCCTATCGCATCCATATATCCAAATAGGGCGGAACAATGCTCCGGCTCCTTTTCCCCGATCACACTGGCTAAGATCGCAAAGGCCTGTAGCCAGTTAGTAAACGTCCTCGGGATCAACCGATACCTCCGTTTTTCCTCATCCTCTTTCTCCTTTTTTGTGTCACTGGGTTTCACCTTATCCAAATTAAACTTCTCCAAAGGAAGCAGGGAAAAAATTTCCACGTACTCCCCTTTCCAAATCTTTTCCCTCACCTCCTTTTTTAAATGAACCCCTAACTGACCTTCAAAACACACATAAATTTCACTACGCGCCCTATCATCCAAACGCACCACCTCATCCTCCTTTTCTTTTTCCTTTTCCACCTCCTTACTCGCACCCACGTCAGCTGCCCCTCCAGCCGCCTGTCCCGTACCTACCGCCGAGGTAGGATCCCGTGTCGCAACCTCGCGCACCGTCGCCTCCGTCTGCACCACCTCCGTGGGGCCCACCCACGCCCCCACCGGGGCCCCAGGCCCAGTCCGACTAACCCGTTCCGCAGACAACCCCTGCAACACCCCCAAAAGCTCCCCCCAAAACTCCGGGCCCGGCAAACCAGACTGACCGACCGCCCCCACTCCCTGCGCGACGCGTCCCGCAACGGAACCCCCGCCCCCGCCCGCGCTACCCACAGAATACAACATTTCTGACGTCCACTCACCAGGCTGCCGTTGCACCGACTCCGGAACAGCCGTGCCATGATCTTCCTGCTGCCGCTCTGTCCGACCTGCCGCTGCCGTTGCTCCTTCTTCCTCGCCGGATTCCGACGAGCTGGCGAAATCCTCAGGGGGGACCAGCGAGGGGACAGCACGCACCTGGCGGCCGTCAACCCCCACGGTCACCGCACCCTGCTCGTCCGGGCGACTCCTGCTGGACCTCTTCCTCTTTGCCCGCCGTGGCGCCCTGCCGCCGTCCTTCCTTGCTGACATCATGACAGACTGCTGCGCCGCTACCTCTCCTGTCGCTCTCAATGGGCTCCCTCCCTGCCGACTGCAGGAAGGCCGTGCAGAACTTGACCTTCGCTGGGAACGCCCCCCAGCCCGATCCTCGCTGGGGGGTACCGTGATTACAGATCTCATCCCCGTCTGCGGGCCACTGTAACCCTCCTCTGATCTCCCCACGTCGCCGCTCCCATCCGCTCCAGCCCTCCGTCCTGTGTCTCTCCCCTGCGGCCTGCAGGGAGTCTCATCCGACCGTCTGGAACGCCGAGCGCCACCCCCAGCCGGCACATCACTGGGGGCTGCTGTGATCATCGCTCCGGTCTGCGGCTGGGCAGGCCGCGGACCGGAAGTGGGCCTCGCCGAGGCTCCGCCCACCCCCGACCCGCGGGATCTCCGACGAGGATTCCTCCCGGTGGCCGGCAGCTCCCCTGGGTGAGTAGAAGGGCTCCGCCTCCCCGGAGGGTCCCCGCAGGGGCTCCTTGATCTCATTCTCCCCCTCCAGCTGGGGGAGTAGCGCTCCGGCGGTCGCGCCCGCCGAGCACGTAGCAACGGGCCGGGCGCAGGAGCAGCAGGCAGCGCCGCTCCAGGGCCACAGACCGCCGCCAGCTGCTGCCGCAGAGCATCCACCCCGACTACCTCGGAGGCCCCACGCACCATCTCAAGCAGCTCAGCTAAGGCAGCCATGGCAGCAGGCAGCAATACGTCCTGGGGACACAACTTTCCGGCGACAAAAGGGGAGGTAAACAGTACACCCCCTCTCTTATACCTCCCCAAACTCCCCACCCCTTCCTTGCTCCCCTCCCAATCCCCTTACAGCTCCCTTCCACCAATCCTATAGCCCCATATATCCCCTATCCATGTAAACCAAATTAACCCCTTCCTAACCTGGCACCCTCCAGATCGTCATGGGGTCCGTTCACCCCTATGGGGCTCACTGCCCTTCTTTTAGGAAGCTGTTGTGGATACGAATGATTGAGCAGTCAGGGCAATGCGTTCCTGCATGTCTCTGCTGTAACTTTTGCTTCACAGATGCCTCCTACTTTCAGACATCTTTGGATTTTTTTTTGTATAGACATTTTATTAACTTTCATAATCTATATAAAGATTCCAAAGGTAAACTCAAAGCACAAATATCATAGTATCAATCCCCCATCTACCTCAGAAAAACCCTACCCAGCCCCGTCCAATGGGAGAAAAGGAAGTGACAGAAAAAAAAAGACAGAGGAAAAGAAAGACAAATGAATAAATCGGTGAATAAAATAATAATAGAAATAAAAAACAGAATACTAATAGTAATACTAAGTTAATAAATTTCCCTTTTTTACCCTCTTCCCTTTTCTTTACCCCATCTCCCCTGTAATCCATCCTCCTCTTTGCAGGATTTAAAGTTCCACTAAAATCAATTTCTAGGCTCAAGACTAAGCCCAACTTTTATGTCCGAGTAGAAAGGGTTAAATCATGGTGTCAATGTCTCACTGTTTCAATGCGGGGAACATCGTTATTGGAGATTTGTTGATTTAGTGGATATCAGCAAGACTAGAAGCAGCCGTATGAAAATGAGTTGATGTGGGCACAAAAAGAGCTCTCAGAACAGGTTTTTGTGGTTATACAAATTCATGCAAACACATGTACACTGTCACAAGAGCATATTATATTAATACCGACTGCCAGGTTGTGCAGGTAGGTTTATAACATTGATGTGCTCTCATTATAGGAGCGGTATGTGAAAAAAACAAATTCAAAACTGTGTATTCTCAAGTTCAGCATGTTCCAGTCTTGTTTTCTTAGTTCTGCCATAATACAAAACAAAAACAACAACAAAACCGCCCACATGAATAGTCTAACACCAGAATAGATTCCTGATTGAATCTAAGTATTAGGCGGGCTTTGCACGTTGCGACATCGCAAGCCGATGCTGCGATGTCGCATGTGATAGTCCCCGCCCCCGTCGCAGGTACGATATCTTGTGATAGCTGGCGTAGCGAAAATTATCGCTACGCCAGCTTCACATGCACTCACCTGCCCTGCGACCGTCGCTCTGGCCGGCGACCCGCCTCCTTTCTAAGGGGGCGGGTCGTGCGGCGTCATAGCGACGTCACACGGCAGGCGGCCAATAGCGGCGGAAGGGCGGAGATGAGCAGGATGTAAACATCCCGCCCACCTCCTTCCTTCCGCATAGCCGCCGGCGGCAGGTAAGGTGAAGTTCCTCGCTCCAGTGGCTTCATACACAGCGATGTGTGCAGCCGCAGGAGCGAGGAACTACATCGTACCTGTCGCTGCAGCATAATTATGAAAAAGTCGGCGCCTGCAACGATGATACGATAACGACGCTTTTGCGCTCGTTAATCTTATCATCTAGCATTTACACACTACGATCTCGAAAGGGACGCCGGAAGTGCGTCACTTTCGATTTGACCCCACCGACATCGCATGTACGATGTTGCAATGTGCAAAGCCGCCCTTACAATTCACAGTAAAGAACCCATTCAGCCCATCTTACGTGCTTTGGACAGGTGTACATTTCTGAAACTCTTGGGGTATGTTCACATGTAAAATATTTGGTGCAGAAATTTCTGCATCTAAGGCTAGGGACCCACTTTGCGTTTTTACCTGCATTTTAGGTGCTTTTTAGGTCCGTTTTGGGAAGCACCTTTTTCATGCCAAAAGGCATGTGTTTTGATTTACCAGCAAAGTCTATGAAAAAAGTAGATTTTCCGACCCCACTTTGCGTTTCTAAACGCTGCGTTTAATTTGCATATTTTGTGGCAAAAACCATGCGTTCAAAGAAGCAGCATGTCAGTTGTTTTTGCCATTTTAGGTGCGTTTTGCTAACATTGGAGTCAATGAGAAATGGCAAAAACCAAGATTTCTTCAAATTTCTGCGTTTTACCTGCTTTTTCAGTGCAGAAAACATGCGTTTTGGACTACCAAAACGCATGTTTTTTGGACATCAAATTAATGATATCATATGTCCCTTTACACACACACACATAGTCCGACAATTTAAATTAAGGAAATTAATACTTCATTGCTATTTTTACATAAAATATCATATTACCGCAATAATTTAATGAACAAAGTTTAATTTAATGATTTATTCTATGAATATAGATTTGATTCTTTTCTTCCCATTTTTTCAAAGAATTTGACTATTTAAACTTTATTAAGCAGTGTCTTTATGTTCAAAACGCAACTATCAGAACGCAGGTGAAAACGCAGGTAAAAAGCGCTGAAAACGCATCAAATACGCGACAAAAACGCATGCGTTTTCAGCGCTAAATTTCTGAAAAAAGCAACTTTGGTCAAATCAATTAAGCCCAAAACGTGCGTTCTAAACTGCAAGTAGGAGAACGCAAAGTGGGTCCCTGCCTTAGGCCTGTTTCACACGTCAGTAATTCTGGTACGTTTGTGCTTTTTTTTCTACGTACCAGAATCACTAACATACGCAGACCCATTATAATGAATGGGTCTGCTCACACATCAGTGATTTTTCACTGACCTTGTCTCCGTGCGGCGTACCTGTGTGTCCGTGATTGCCGCACGGAGACATGTCCATTTTTTTCTGGCATCACTGATGTTCCACGGACCACGCAGTCCGTGAAACACGTGCCAGAAAAAAACGTGCATATAAAATAAAAATCATTTTTATGCACCCGACTCCAGCGACGCTCTGTGCAGCCTGTGCTGCCTGCTGTTTCTGAGCCGGCTCATTACTGTTGTGCATATTCATGAATGCACAACACAGCCGACCCGGAAGCAGCTGCTGCGGGGGTCAGTGCCGGCCTGATGCTGCACCGCGGGAGCGATCAGCACCATGGAGAGCGGGAGCGGGCACAGGTGAGTTGATCTCTATGTGCAATCACAGACTACGGAGAACGGAGCCCGGATTGCACTTAGACAACGGCACACGGAGGGACATGTGCATGTTTTACACGTCAATGAAGAACGTCTGTGTTTTTCACTGACATGTGAAACGGACCTTATGGCAGGAAAAACGCAGCTGAAAAAACCTTCTCAATTTTGCCGTGTATTTTTGGTGTAAATTTTATGGGTGAAACCTGCAGTAAAATTGCTGAAAGAATTCACATTCACATTCTGCAGATTCAAATCTGCAAGGAGAAAATAAGCAATGTGTGCATGAGACTACAGGATGCTCACTCACATTGCTGGCATCAGGGAACGCATCAGGTTGTGTGACAAATCTGCACCGAAAAACATCAAAAATGCGACAATCCTGCCACAAGTGTACACGGCCTTAAGCTGCCATGCGGAGTGGTGAGCTCACTACTATTGTTCATTGTAAATTCTGTTCCTTTTTTGTGTAATTTTAATTTTATTGTGCTTAATAAAAAAACAAATGAGATGAGATCTAGAGATCTGATTGGATAGGTTATTCATAGTGTGACCAAACATTGAAAACGTCCTCAGTGGAACATTGCAGTCTGTTTATTGTGTATAGCCACTATAGTTTTATGCCTGCCTTTCCATTTGTAATACTTAATCTTTTACGAGATGTATTTGTTTAAGGCAAAATTAATTTCTTTGAGCTTATCATTTCAGCCTGGTGTTCTGGTTTGGAGACTTAAATTTTCGAATAGATGACTTAGACCAGTATTTTGTAAAGTCTGCTATCCAAGGCAACAAGCTTTCCCTGCTTTGGGAGAAAGATCAGGTGAGAGTGAGGGTAGAATGGGAGTAACTAGACCTATATAGGAAACACATACATTCCTCAATATCAGAGAGGGGAGTCGGCACTTCTGAGCAACACATACCTGTTACCTTTATATAACCGCTTCCATGTCACAAAAGAGGCAACTGCGGATAAAAGGCAGCCGAGGTCCCAGCATGTGCAGCAGACGCCACACACACCAGGACAATGTCAGAACTGACCTTCACAGTGCCAGACCAGCAACCATAAATAAAGCCGGACCAGATCCAAGTATGGTGCTTAATTACCAATGCCTGTGAAAAAGGGGTGAGGTGGCTGAATGTGAACAGCCACCAACAAGAGGAATATTTGCAAACCAATATCAGGCGTACATTGTATGGTGGTGGTCAGCCACCGGACCAATGTAACATAATTACAAGCAAAAGAGATAAGGGAGCCAGCACATCTGAGAGTGGCATGCATCAAATAAAAGTGTAAATTCACAGATTTATTCCAACTGTACTATAATACAAAATGATATTTTATTTTTTTTTAGACTTAAGTCTTAAGTCTACAAAATGATATTTTTAGCAAACAATTGATACATTTTTTGAGCCACCCCTGCCACGTCACGGCAAATCTCAATAGGGGGGTCCTACTCTATATTTTGTATTTCATTGTGCCATGCGGCCTCCTAGATAAATTAATAGCATAACCATATTACAGCAACACATACCTGTAACCTATATATAACCGCTTCCATGTCGCAAAAAGAGGCAACTGCGGAGAAAAGGCAGCCCAGGTCCCAGCATGTGCAGCAGACGCCACACACACCAGGACAATGTCAGAACTGACTTTCATCTAAACCTAAACTGACCTAAAGTCTGCTATCCAAGGCAACCAGCTTTCCCTGCTTTGGGAGAAAGATCACATGAGAGTGAGGGTAGAATGGGAGTAACTAGACCTATATAGGAAACACATACATTCCTCAATATCAGTAAGAATTTGTTTTAGCCAATAGGCTAAGCTTACATTTTCAAGACAGATTCTGATATGCATTTCCAAAGTAAGTACACCAACCTCATTAGGTCTAAGAATGTTTTTTAACAGTGTATACAGTTTGTATTGTGAAATCTTGTGACAGATCCACTTAAGGGTGCTTTACACGCTGCGACATCGCTAGCGATAGCTAGCGATGTTGTGCGCGAATACATCCGCCCCCGTCGTTTGTGCGACATTTAGTGATCGCTGCTGTAGCGAACATTATCGCTACGGCAGCGTCACACGCACATACCTTTTCAGCAACGTCGCTGTGACCGCCGAACAATCCCTCCTTCAAGGGGGAGGTGTGTTCGGCGTCATAGCGACGTCACAGCAACGTCACTAAGCGGCCGCCCAATAGCAGAGGAGGGGCAGAGATGAGCGGCTGGAACATGCCGCCCACCTCCTTCCTTCCGCATTGCCGGTGGACGTAGGTAAGGAGATGTCAGTCGTTCCTGCGGTGTCACACATAGCGATGTGTGATGCCACAGGAACGACGAACAACCAGCGGCATGCACCACCAACGATATTATGAAAAGGAGCGACGTGTCAACGATCAACGGTTTTTGACGTTTTTGCGATCGTTGATCGTCGCTCCTTGGTGTCACACGCTACGATGTCGCTAACGACGTGACTCCGACGATAAATCGTTAGCGATGTCGTAGCGTGTAAAGCACCCTTTATTTTAGGCCAGTTTCACATGGACAGTGTTCATACACAGGAGCGCTTGCTCGACCAAGTATTCACGTGTCTTCTATGGGAGTGCTGCCGCCAGACATGACAGGCTGTGGCTTTTCTCAGAGTGAATAAGTGATTCGGCGTTCTGAAATTGGACATGAACGGGAGACAATCAAGAGGCCTCTATATACATTAGACTGCCACCCGATCTCCTCAATATCGATCGATTTCACTGACGTTAGTCTAATGTGTATGGGGGTCTGCAGTTTTGAGATACTGAACTATGGAAAGGTCCTTTTACATGCACAAACACAGAGAAATGCTATATAAAATTGCATGCCAGGTTTTTTTTTTACTTGCACTTCTTATTTATGTATATTTTATGAAAAGCAAAAGGAGAGCTGTAATTTATGGAAAAAAGACACCTGTAAAACTTCCTAAACCCATTCATAATCTCTCGTTACAGCTAAACATGGCAAAATGCTGTGAACCTGTGCTGTCTGGCTTTATGGAAGGGCCCCTGACCTTCCCTCCCACATACAAGTATGATGTTGGGACAAACACCTATGACACTAGGTAAGTTTGTATGGAAAGGACTACAATGTATTGATTTAAAAATGTTTTCTCACATTTTGGGATTATGTGGTTCTTTGGTCTCATATTATTGATAGCCTATCCTTTTAAGGGGTCATCAATATCAGGTCAGTGGATCTCCAACACATGGCAGCCTCAGCGGTCAGCTGTTATTAGCTCCAGTAACAGTCGAATATAAGCAGTGAACTTCCATTAATTCCTATTCCTTCAATAGAAGCTGTTCTGCAGTACTTACAGTATTGCACTGCACACAGCATCCATTCTATTTGGCGCCATCTAGTGGACATATTATAGAATTACATTGCCTTACCTGTATTTTTGAGCATTATCTGAAAAGGGATATATTGTTTCCTTTTTACATATTCTGCAGCAGACATTTCAATACCATCAGGTGGAAATTCTGTAAATCATTTAGGTATTATATTTATTACTTTATATTAGGACTTTCTTATCCACTTACCTTACATCAGAGATTTTCCAGTATATATTTAATATGGTATAGAATTACATTATTTATTGCACATTGCACTTTACCATATAAATATGTTTGATGAAATAGTCTGTTTATTAGAATTTCCTTATTTATCTATGGTTATAATCCTATTTATTATTACGGAAATTTTGTATTATGCTCATAGTTGTTATTATGCTTCATGGTCCTTCTATTTATAAGCTGTAATATTCTCAATTTTTATTATTTTTTCATTTTAATTTATATTAATAAAAATTAATAATTTTATATTGAAATTTTTGCTCTATTTATTTGGGGGTTTATTTTATATACTTCCAAATTCTTTTGATATAACATTGAATGGAAAGTTGCATTCAGTGCTTGTATCCGACTGTTGCTGGCGTTGATAACAGCTGATCGGTGGAGGAGCAAGGTCTTAGGCCCAGACTCATCCGATATTGATACCCTAACATCTGACAATACTTTTTATCTTACCTTGTATAATGGACTTATGTTTTTCTATATTTATGCAATATTCAGTTCTAAAAAGAGAAAGCCAGCATGGACTGACCGAATTCTATGGAAAATGAAAAATCCAATTTCACAGTCAGACACAAGCAGCAGTATGTCAGCGGGCCTGTCAGCGACACTGCTCAGCTATGGATCCCATATGCAGTACACAGAGAGTGACCATAAACCTGTGTCTGCTATTTTCTCTGTAAAGGTAAGATTACAATCAATATCATACGATAAAAATCACACCAGATATCATGAATACAGAGATCTGGGGTCATCTCCCACCACTATGAGGAATCTGGAGCCCAGAGTAGGGGTTAATATTTATACCATTTTAGGTTTTTGTGGGTAGAAAAATAATACTAAAAAAGTTAGGCAGTCCTCAGTCAGAGGCGTATATTCTACCTTTGTGTTACTATCCTTATTCTTAATGTAATACCTTGTCCCTGCAGTTTTATTTACAGCCCCATAGGTCCATATAGAGCTGTAAGTTCAGTTCTGTAGACCTACCTGTGAGGAGAGCGACATGGCGGACTGTCCCAGGATTTACACTCACATACCACGTTTCTTGGTTCTCGTTGTACCATGGACATTATTTTGGATTAATGTGGGCTTTACATGAGACGAGCTATCGTGCAATGCATCGTCGGGGTCACGGTTTTCATTACGCACATCCGGCATCGTTCACGACGTCGTCTCAAGTGACACCTCCTAGCGACGCAGTATCGCTCACAAATCGTGAGTCGTGTACTCATCGCTCAGTTTTAAAAAATTGTTTAATTAAAATGGCGCCGGTTGTTCATCGTACCCGGGGTAGCACACATTGCTCCGTGTGACACCCCGGGAACGATGAACGCAGCTTACCTGCGTTCAGCGGCTCCCGGCGGCTATGCGGAAGGAAGGAGGTGGGCGGGATGTTTACGTCCTGCTCATCTCCGCCCCTCTGCTTCTATTGGCCGTCGGCTGTTTGATGTCGCTGTGACGCCGAACGTCCCTCCCCCTTTAGGAAGAGGATGTTCACCGCCCACAGCGAGGTCGCTCAGCAGGTAAGTATGTGTGACGAGGGTTTCATGACTTTGTGTGACACGGGCAGCGATTTGCCCATGACGCACAAACGATGGGGGCGGGTACGATCGATCGTGAAATCGCACAATTGGTCGTCTCGTGTAAAGCAGGCATTAATCTCTTATTTGCAGCTATAAGATCTCCAAGGAAGCTTTTATTTAGGAGCTGTCCACACTTCCGCTCAAACAGAATTAAGTTAGTGTAAATAAGTATTACTGTGACCCTCCATTTACATCACTGTCCAGAAAATGTCTACAGCGCCATAGTTGCGCTCAGTCCTTATGTCTTATTAACATGCTAAATCTTAGCAGCTTAAAGTTTGTATCACAATTAGACCTCATTTAGACTCTTGTTTGGAGAGTCCTTGTCTTGGATGAAACTCACCGGTACAAATCTATGGGTCTGTAAACAACATGTCAGCACACATGACATCCTAGTTGCATCCATGTGCTGTCCACTTTTCACTGACTGATAAGATAAACTTTAGATACTTTTTTTGCATATGAGAAAAACTGATAGAACACTGATGGGATAAACTAACTAAACACTAGTGGAAATCTGATCCTAAAGGTCCAGTCACACTAAGCAACTTACCAGCGATCCCAACAACGATAGGGATCGCTGGTAAGTTGCTAGGAGGTTGCTGGTGAGCTGTCACACTGCGACGCTCCAGCGATCCCACCAGCAACCTGACCTGGCAGGGATCGCTGGAGCGTGGCTACACGAGTTGCTGGTGAGCTCACCAGCAACCAGTGACCAGCCCCCAGTCTCCTAGTTACAGCACACATCAGGTTAATTAACCCGATGTGTGCTGCAGCTAAATGTGCACAGAGCAGGGAGCAGCGCACACTGAGCGCTGGCTCCTTACTCTCCTAGTTACAGCACACATCGGGTTAATTGCCTGATGTGTGCTGCAGCTAAATGTGCACAGAGCAGGGAGCAGCGCACACTGCTTAGTGCTGGCTCCTTGCTCTCCTAGTTACAGCACACATCGGGTTAATTACCTGATGTGTGCTGCAGCTACATGTGCACAGAGCAGGAGCCGGCAGCACAGGCAGTGAGAGCGGAGGAGGCTGGTATCAAAGGTAAATATCGGGTAACCAAGGACAGGGCTTCTTGGTTACCCGATGTTTACATTAGTTACCAGCCTCAGCAGAAGCTGGCTCCCTGCTCACTGCACATTAGTTGTTGCTGTCTCGCTGTCACACACAGCGATCTGTGCTTCACAGCAGGACAGCAACAACTAAAAAATGGCCCAGGACATTCAGCAACAACCAACGACCTCACAGCAGGGGCCGGGTTGTTGCTGGATGTCACACACAGCAACATCGCTAGCAACGTCACAAAAGTTGTTCGTTACCAGCGATGTTGCTAGCGATGTTGCTTAGTGTGACGGGGCCTTATGCAGTGGTAGAAATCTGAAAGTTTATTTTGTCCCCCCCAAAAAAATAAGTGAAATTTGAGGCTTTAAGCCCTCATTCAGACGTCTGGTTACGAGGGGCTGCTGATAAGTCTTTGGCTTTACCCAGAAAGAAACGAGATAGGATGATGAAACTATACATTTATTCCACATACTCTCCATTGATGTCAACATACTTCTTACATTGGTATTCAAAGTCCTGTAAACCAAACCTAGCAAAAAGAAGAATTTCGATTGTGCCTCAAACCAGGCATCCGTAGCAGCCATGGCATCAGAAATGGTGTGAAATTTGGTACCCTTGAGCTGTTTCTTCAGGTTTGGAAACAGATGATGGTCAGAGGAAGCTAGATCTGGTGAATAAGGTGGGTGGTCAACCAGCTTGAAGCCCAGCTTTGCCAGTTTTGTCGTGGTCGTTTTTGCAGTGTGAGTGGAGGCGTCGTCTTGCAGAAACAAAATTCCTTTGGACAGCTTGCTGCGCCTTTTGGCCTTCAGAGCTGCCTTCAATTGGTCCAAAAGTTCAATGTAATACCTTGCATTGATGGTGGAACCCTTTTGAAGGTAGTCCACTAGCAGCACGCCCTCCTTATCCCAAAACACAGACGCCATCACGTTAGTGGCTGATTTTTGCACCCTGAACTTCTTTGGACAAGCAGAACCACTGCGTCTCCACTCTTTTGACTGCTCCTGGTTTTCAGGGTCATACAAATAAATCCAGGTCTCATACATAGTGACCAGTCGATGCAGGATGTTCTTATCAGTCCAGAAACACTGACAAATGGACCGGGAAGTTTTCACTTGCATGCTTCTCTGATCTGTTGTCACACATTTGGGGACCCACTTTGCAGATAGCTTCTTCATGGCCAAATGTTCATGGATAATGACACAAACACGTTCACGGGAAATCCCCATGATGTCTGCTATTGCATTAGCGGAAATTCGTCGATTCTCCAGTATGAGGTTGTGCGCAGCATTGACGATCTCTGGAACAACAACATCTCTTAGTCGTCCAGGACGTTCCTCATCGCTGCTGCTGAAGTGGCCCGTTTTAAATTTGGCAACCCAGTTCTTAACTGTGGAATATGAAGGGCATTGATCCCCCAATGTCTGCAATATATCACCATGAATATCCTTCGTGGACTTTCCTTGCAGAAACAAGAATTTTATCACTCCTCTGCTCTCAGTTGCTGTGAATATCGCATTAGACTCTGCCAATTTGTTTTCCCGCGTGCGTTGAACACTGTTGCCATAAGCAACAAACATAACATTTTTAAAATATATATTAGACACTTAAGGCTTTCATGTGATATAACATTCGTTACCATAGAAACAAAAAAAGATCACAAAGCCAAAGACTTATCAGCAGCCCCTTGTACTAGAGAAATGGACTGAGTTTTTTGATCGACTTTGATAAGTTTGATCAGAGTGTGAGCCAAATGTCATCAGTTTTTCTCATATATGTAGAAAAAAAGAAGTTTGTCTACCTTCTAAATTCTCCATTCTGACAGTCTGCGAAAATTGTACTACGCTCAAATGTCATCTGAGTGCGGTCTGATTTTTTTCACGGACCCATAGATTTGTATTAATGATTTTGACCTGATCATGTCTCTGCAATTTTATGCACTACCCCTGATCCGCGAAAAATCACTGACGTGTTAATGATGAGATAGACTATCACAGGTATGAGTGTTATCCATCAAAACAATAAATAGCGCGCTTATGAAAATATCGGATGTCTCAATGAGCCCTCACTGTTGGATTCCATTGGGACAAATTTTACTAGATCTCTGGTTACTACTTACCCGACTTATGTATTTCATGCAAACTATAATAAATGCAACAATGTCAAGGATAAAATCTTACATTAAATGCCCACTCTCACAATGCACTGTGGTTTAAGATGTAGAAGGTACATTTACACCTACTGATGGCACGATAGAACTGCCAATCGGTAAACCTTTAATGATCGGCAGTTGTTTAAATGTCTTTTTACACAGCCAGACCAAAATAAATGATATGCACTGAGTGATCTGTAATAGATGCACATAGACTGACGGTATTTTCGGAAGCATGACTTCTGTTTACACAGCATGATGCACAACTGAAAACAATTTTTTGCACTGTGCAAAATATCATTTCACTCAACGAACGACTGTTTTGGTCTGGTGTTCGGCAGCCTGTTTACACTGCAAGATAATTGTGAAACAAATGTTTTTAAGATTGGATAATCTTCATGATTATCTTTGATTGTAATTTTAGCTTTACTAAAATTTGATTCACGCCAATTATAAAGTCTCCTAATGTTTTCCCATCATCCCCTTAATGACACTCTACTTGCTAACATTGTTTTAGAAACGTAAGACAAAAAATGGAGAGAAGACAGCAAGACCAAATGTGCAATTTATATAAATATGTGGATTTCAGAAATGAACTCTTCCGTAATGAGTCTTCCTCCATTTCTTAGTTATGTCTTCTCTGCGGGAACAGGGTGACAACAAAATTGTCTTCTGTAACACATTGTATAGTGGTTTACGCTCTACTTTCCAGACCCCTGATTCTGACTGCTTTATGCGGTGACAACTTCCCGTCACTTATATCTCTGACTACCTAGCACATTTGTTCTATAAGTTTATTGGTTTTCCCCTAGATTCTCCAGAAAATTTCATTTTTGCGAGATTTTCATTAAGGGTATATTCACTAGAACACATTTGTCGCTAACTCTCTACAACAATCCTATTTTTATGAACGGTGTATAAACTTTCCAACTCTCCAGTAAAAAAGTAATGGTTTTTGAAAAGTTTCTGCTCCAAATCTCAGAAATAAAACCTAAATCTGCATGTGAACACACCCTTACTATTGTTTCTTTTGTCTCAGTTCTCCACCTCTCTTGTTGCCCCCCTTGTACACCTTCGGGTACGTGACGAGTGGATGCTGCCTTCAGATGCCCATGTTACCTACCTGTGGTCGCCCATTTACATGAAGAGTTCTTGGGACTGGATAGGACTTTATAAGGTAAGGAACATTAAATGGTTGTAATAGTTTCTGCTATAAATTCTAGTAGTTTTACATCTTATCCTGCCTTACTTTCAGGTTGGGTTTCGACATCATAAAGATTACGTGTCTTATGTGTGGGTGAAAACAGAGGATGACGCAGAGGGAGGAAGATACCAGCACCAGGTTGTTCGCTCACACATTTAGTGGTAGTGTACCAAAAACAATGGGATCATACAATATTATCTGCCAAGATCACACTGATATCTATGTGTCCTTACCACAGGTAATGTTCAATGAAGAATCACTTCCCAAAGGCACGGGTGAATATCTTCTTGGCTACTACAGTAACAACATGAGCACCCTGATTGGGGTTACAGAGCCCTTTCAGGTGAGTCCCATTCTGTTTAGTCCCAGTTCCCATTTACATTCTTTCCATACATTATAGTATGATTATTTTGTTGTATCAGAAACTGTTAATATGTTGCCCTCTCTATCTGTATCTGTCTGAACCTTACTCTTTGCCCCAGATCTCTCTGCCAGGTTCGGAGCCAAGCTCATCTTCTGACAGTTCAGATTCCAGTTCAGATGATGATAACAGCACTCAAGTCCTCCTCCGGGCCAAATCCCGCAGTCCCAGCCCGGCAAACGCTCGCTCCCCACGAAGCAGAAGTCCAGCACTTGCACGATTGCACGACCTTATTCTTCCTAGTTCCTCCCGGCAGAAGAGTCGAAGCCCATCCCCATGTGGGGCTAGAAGCCCCAGACAAGAGAGGCCTCAAAGGCCAAGATCTAGAGATACTACCCGTGAATCTAAAGGTAAAAAAGTCCACAGTTCTCACATCTCTCAATCCATTGCTGTACCATTGGTGAGACCTGCCGCTGTGGGCCAAGGATTTAGCCCAAAAGGACTAACCCCTATGTCTCCTAATTCATCCGGTAGAGACACCAGCCTGACAGTCCCTGCTCCTATACAAAATACAGACTCACAAAATCAATTTCAGAGTTTAGAGAAATCAAAGTAGAGAAGATATTGTGTTATCTTTTGCACTAGGCTGAACATTTATTTGCTCATTAGATGGTAAATCAGAGGTATTTTCTGACCTATTACAACTATGTTCCAATTTGAAACCGTGTTAACTGTAGTATTCAAATGTAACCACCAGGTGTCACTGTAGGCACATTACAATCCGTCAGGTGTATGGAAATGTAGTAATGATATACAGTATATACACCCGTCACCTGCTCATATGAACAGAAAAGAACGTTGACCGGTCTGACATATTGGCTGATTACAGGTCCGAGAAGAAAAAACAAGGAATCTGATTAAAATGAGACCAAAGTCTTACTTTCCAATGAAAAAAAAAAGACTGTGGAAAGGAGTTTAGCTGTGGTTGTACAAAGAACAGTTATATCATAATGGATGTAGAAATCTATCAGTTTATTTCATGCAAATGTTCTATGAGGTGTTAACACAGAAATGAAAATGATATAGATATATATAATTTATATACTATATATTTTATCTTAATTATGTTATGCGTGACTTGTCATCTCAGTTTGAGTGGGACCCCACAATGTTTTTACCCCTTTGCACCTTCACAGTTTGACCAGATGTGCCATACCCACTCAGCTGCCCTTTTGTTGCACTGTATTATTTTAAGATGTTTCACGAGTGTCCTGATGTTTCATTATTAAAGGGAATGTGTCTTTAAGGAATATACATATATCTTATTTATCAAGTTTGAAACTATTTTTTTAGTTTTTCTAATATTTTTTTTATGTTTTTCAGTTGTAGAAAAGATGAAGGAGTAAAGTGATTTTTGCTTTCAGAAAAACGATTCTCATCCTTCCCGGGTCCAGTGATGAGTCTCTGCTGTTGCTTCTGTTGTCTTTTATTCTCTGTAGTGCTGATGACATGTAGACAGCAATATAGGCAATTAGTGAGTTCAGCGGCTTTGTGTGACCCATGCCATCTACTCAGGCAGAGGCCGCTGAGCCCATAAACTGTGGTCAATAACAGACACCAGGACCAGTAGTAGACATTCAGCCATGGACCAAGGAAGGGTGATTAAAGCACTGTTTGTATTTTTTTGTAAACAAACTGCAGCTGGGAAATTGCTTTAGTGAAAGTGGAAAACAATGATGACTTTTCATATTTTCCATTATCTATGTGCCCACAGTGCTTTTTTTCCCAGCACAAAAAAAGCTGCTTTCTTTGTCGCTCCATTGGGAGACCCAGACAATTGGGTGTATAGCTTCTGCCTCCGGAGGCCACACAAAGTATTACACTTTAAAAAGTGTAACCCCTCCCCTCTGCCTATACACCCTCCCGTGCAGCACGGGCTCCTCATGCTTTGTGTGGAAGGAGGCACACATCCACTCATGCTCCCATTTTAGTCAGCAGCAGCTGCTGATTTTATCGGTTGGAAGAAAAGAGGGCCCCCACAGGGCCCCCGGCATGCTCCCTTCTCACCCCACTAAGTCGGCGGTGCTGTTAAGGTTGAGGTACCCATTGCGGGTACAGAGGCTGGAGCCACATGCCGTTTTCCTTCACCATCCCTTAGAGGCTCTGGGAGAAGTGGGATCCTAACTGGTCATCCATTTACTGGGACCGGGCTCCCTCCGCAGCCCCTGTGGGAATCTGCCGGACAGGAGACTTGTATCATCAGGGACAGGGCCCTGCATCTAAAGGTACTCTGTGTCCCCATGGGGACGGTGCATGGAGCGCTCGTTTCACAGACGCTGCAGCTGCTGCTGGTTTTGTGACGACCGGGACTTCCGCGCCGACCGCGCCTGTTTGTCGGCCGCGGTATTAAATTTAGTACCCGGCTTCATGCGGCCTAGTACCATAACTCCCGCCCCCGGGCCTGCCAGTCAGGGGTAAGGGCGGGACGGTCGACCTGACGTCGGCAGTGAGGGCTGGAGCATACTTTAGGTTTCCTCCCCCCCCTCACTGATCACTGTGGGGCACCAGATTCCCGCACTTTACTAGTCGCCGCCCACGGCTCCCTCCTCCCCTGAGAGCTCCGGCAGCCATTTTTACAACACATTCTGCCGGTGGAGGATTTCAGGAACGAGCTCTGCAGCTCTGGGAGACCCAAGGCAGGGAATCTGGTGGACACACACCGCTTTGGGCGGTCGGTAAGCCACACCGGTCACCCGGTGCTGGTCCCCCTAGGGTGCCGAAGTATATATATATATATATATATTTGTATATATTTTCTCTGTTCGGCCGAGTTGTTTTGCTTTTGGCTATATACCCTCAGTGATCACTCTCCTAGGAGACAACAGCATGTCATCCACAAGGAGCAAGGGCGCTAAGGCAAAGGGTTATTTTGCAACCTGTACCTCTTGTGCGGCTATGTTACCTGCAGGTTCCACCTACCCTCACTGTGAGCAATGTTCGGCCCCTGTTGCACTTGCTCAGCCGGAGCCTCGGGCACTAGTGGGACCCTCGGCTCAGGCAGAACCGGCAGCTTCCCCTGTCCAGGTGGCAGGGACAGAGTTTGCAGTTTTTGCTGAGAAACTCTCTGAGTCACTTTCACAATCCATGGCTCAGTCTATGGACAAATGGTCTGCCAAGCTACTAGAAGCTTTGCAGTCCAGATCGGTCCTTACACAGGCCCCGGGCACTGTTGGATCATCGCCTCCAGGCCCCTCTCGGTCTGCGCCGCAGCGTGCTCCCGGGGTGGCCCCTAGGTCTCACGTGGAGGACTCCGGCACGGACCACAGTCCCAGGCCGGCTAAGCGGGCTCGCTGGGAATCTTCCCCGACTTCCTCACGCTGCTCGGGGTCTCAGCTTGAGGACTCTCTGGAGGATGAGGCGGACGTCGCAGCTCAGGGCTCTGACCCTGACGTTGCTCTCAATCTTGATACACCTGAAGGGGACGCCATAGTAAATGACCTTATAGCGTCCATCAACCAGGTGTTAGATCTGTCTCCCCCGCCTCCACCTGTAGAGGAGTCGGCTTCGCAGCAGGAGAAACACCAGTTTAGGTTTCCCAAACGTACACGGAGTGCGTTTTTCGATCACTCTAACTTCAGAGATGCTGTCCAGAAGCACAGAGCATTTCCGGACAAGCGCTTTACTAAGCGCCTTAATGACACACGTTACCCCTTCCCCTCTGACGTAGTTAAGGGTTGGGCTCAATGTCCCAAGGTGGATCCTCCAGTCTCTAGACTGGCGGCTAGATCTGTAGTATCAGTTGCAGATGGCTCATCGCTCAAGGATGCCACTGACAGGCAGATAGAGCTCCTGGTGAAATCCATCTATGAGGCCACGGGCGCGTCTTTTGCCCCGGCTTTTGCAGCCATGTGGGCACTCCAAGCTATCTCAGCTTGTCTGTCTGAGATTAATGCGGTCACACGTACCTCTGCTCCGCAAGTTGCGTCTTTGACTTCTCAGGCGTCGGCTTTTTCGTCCTACGCCATGAACGCCGTCCTGGACTCTGCTAGCCGTACAGCGGTAGCATCCGCTAATTCGGTGGCAGTCCGCAGGGCCATGTGGCTACGCGAATGGAAGGCAGACTCTGCTTCCAAGAAGTTCTTAACCGGTTTGCCGTTTTCTGGCGACCGATTGTTTGGCGAGCGATTGGATGAAATTATTAAGGAATCCAAGGGAAAGGACTCGTCCTTACCCCAGTCCAAACCGAAGAGACCTCAGCAACGGAAAATACAATCGAGGTTTCGGTCCTTTTGGCCCTCAGCCAAGTCCCAATCCTCCTCGTCCAACAGGCCAGAGAAGGGCCAGAGGAACTCTTTATGCGTGGCAGTCTAAGTCACGTCCCCAAAAAACCGCCGGAGGCACTGCCTCCAAGGCGGCCTCCTCATGACTTTCGGCCTCCCCAAACCGCATCCTCGGTCGGTGGCAGGCTCTCCCGCTTTTGCGACGCCTGGTGGCCACATGTCCACGACCGATGGGTGAGAGACATTCTGTCTCACGGTTACAGGATAGAGTTCAGCTCTCGTCCTCCGACTCGTTTCTTCAGAACATCTCCGCCCCCATCTCGGGCCGGCGCACTTTTTCAAGCTGTGGGTGCCCTGAAGTCAGAAGGAGTGGTGATTCCCGTTCCCCCTCAGGAACATGGTCACGGTTTCTACTCCAACTTGTTCGTGGTGCCAAAGAAGGACGGATCATTCCGTCCCGTTCTGGACCTCAAACTGCTCAACAGGCATGTGAGCACCAGAAGGTTTCGGATGGAATCTCTCCGCTCGGTCATCGCTTCGATGTCACAAGGGGACTTCCTAGCATCGATCGACATCAAGGATGCTTATCTCCATGTGCCGATCGCACCCGAGCATCAACGCTTCCTGCGTTTCGCCATCGGGGACGAACACCTTCAGTTCGTGGCACTGCCTTTCGGCCTGGCGACAGCCCCACGGGTCTTCACCAAGGTCATGGCATCCGTTGTGGCGGTCCTACACTCTCAGGGCCACTCGGTGATCCCTTACTTAGACGATCTCCTAGTCAGGGCACCCTCCCGGGTGGCGTGTCAACACAGCCTGACCGTCGCTCTGGAGACTCTCCAGCGGTTCGGGTGGATCATCAACTTCCCAAAGTCCAAGTTGACACCGACCCAATCACTGACTTACCTCGGGATGGAGTTTCATACTCTCTCAGCGATAGTCAAGCTACCGCTGGACAAACAGCTTTCGCTGCAGACAGGGGTGCAATCTCTTCTTCGGGGCCAGTCACACCCCTTGAGGCGCCTCATGCACTTCCTGGGGAAGATGGTGGCAGCAATGGAGGCAGTCCCCTTCGCGCAGTTTCATCTGCGCCCACTCCAATGGGACATTCTCCGCAAATGGGACAGGAGGTCGACGTCCCTCGACAGGAACGTCTCTCTTTCTCTTGCAGCCAAAACCTCTCTTCAGTGGTGGCTTCTTCCCACTTCTCTGTTGCAGGGAAAATCCTTCCTGCCCCCATCCTGGGCTGTAGTCACGACGGACGCGAGTCTGTCAGGGTGAGGAGCGGTTTTTCTCCACCACAGGGCTCAGGGAACCTGGACTCCGACAGAGTCCTCCCTTCAGATCAATGTTCTGGAGATAAGGGCAGTGTATCTAGCCCTAAAGGCGTTCCATCGGTGGCTGGAGGGCAGGCAGATCCGCATACAGTCGGACAACGCCACGGCGGTCGCGTACATCAACCACCAGGGTGGCACGCGCAGCCGTCAAGCCTTCCAGGAAGTCCGGCGGATTCTGCTGTGGGCGGAGGCCACAGCCTCCACCATCTCCGCAGTTCACATCCCGGGCGTAGAAAACTGGGAAGCAGACTTTCTCAGTCGTCAGGGCATGGATGCGGGGGAATGGTGTCTTCACCCAGACGTGTTTCGAGAGATCTGTCGCCGCTGGGGAACGCCGGACGTCGATCTCATGGCGTCACGGCACAACAACAAAGTCCCGGCATTCATGGCACGGTCTCAAGATCACAGAGCTCTGGCGGCGGATGCATTAGTTCAGGATTGGTCGCAGTTTCGACTGCCTTATGTATTTCCTCCTCTGGCGATGCTGCCCAGAGTGCTGCGCAAAATCAGGTCCGACTGTCGTCGCGCCATTCTCGTCGCTCCAGATTGGCCGAGGCGGTCGTGGTACCCGGATCTGTGGCATCTCACGGTGGGTCAACCGTGGGCTCTCCCAGACCACCCAGACTTGCTGTCACAAGGGCCGTTTTTCCATCTGAAATCTGTGGCCCTCAACCTGACTGTGTGGCCATTGAGTCCTAGCTCCTAGCGTCCTCAGGGTTATCTCAAGATGTCATTGCCACCATGAGACAGGCCAGGAAACCAACGTCCGCCAAGATCTATCACAGGTCTTGGAGGATCTTCTTATCCTGGTCCTCTGATAATGGTTTTGCTCCCTGGCCTTTTGCCTTACCCACTTTTCTTTCATTCCTTCAATCCGGAATGGACAAGGGTTTGTCTCTCGGCTCTCTCAAGGGACAAGTATCGGCGCTATCCGTATTTTTTCAAAAGCGTCTACCCAGACTTCCGCAGGTCCGCACGTTCCTGCAGGGAGTTTGCCACATAGTCCCACCTTACAAGCGTCCGCTGGAACCCTGGGACCTTAACAGGGTGCTAACGGCTCTTCAGAAACCACCTTTCGAGCCGCTGCGGGATGTCTCTTTATCACGTCTTTCGCAGAAAGTGGCATTTCTAGTGGCAGTTACATCGCTCCGTAGAGTGTCGGAGCTGGCAGCGCTGTCATGCAAAGCCCCCTTCCTGGTTTTTCACCAGGATAAGGTGGTTCTGCGTCCTGTTCCGGAATTTCTCCCTAAGGTGGTATCTTCTTTTCATCTCAATCAGGATATCTCCTTACCTTCATTTTGCCCTAATCCAGTTCACCAATGTGAAAAGGATTTGCACTCATTAGATCTGGTGAGAGCACTCCGGTTCTACGTGTCTCGCACGGCACCCCTGCGACGTTCTGATGCGCTCTTTGTCCTTGTCGCTGGCCAGCGTAAGGGTTCGCAGGCTTCCAAGCCAACCTTGGCTCGGTGGATCAAGGAACCGATTCATGAAGCCTACCGTTCTTCTGGGCTTCCGCTTCCTTTGGGGCTGAAAGCCCATTCTACCAGAGCCGTGGGTGCGTCCTGGGCATTGCGGCACCGGGCTACGGCTCAGCAGGTGTGTCAGGCAGCTACCTGGTCGAGTCTGCACACTTTCACGAAACACTATCAGGTGCATACCTATGCTTCGGCAGACGCCAGTCTAGGTAGGCGAGTCCTTCAGGCGGCGGTTGCCCACCTGTAAGAGGGGGCCGTTTCGGCTCTTTTTATTGAGGTATTCTTTTACCCACCCAGGGACTGCTTTTGGACGTCCCAATTGTCTGGGTCTCCCAATGGAGCGACAAAGAAGAAGGGAATTTTGTTTACTTACCGTAAATTCCTTTTCTTTTAGCTCCTATTGGGAGACCCAGCACCCGCCCCTGTTCCCTTCGGGCTGTTTGTTCTTTTGTGTACACATGTTGTTCATGTTGAATCGTTTCTTTTGGTTCATGGTTTTCAGTTCTCCGAACATCCTTCGGATTGAATTTACCTTAGACCAATTTATAAGTTTCCTCCTTCCTGATTTTGCACCAAAACTGAGGAGCCCGTGATGCACGGGAGGGTGTATAGGCAGAGGGGAGGGGTTACACTTTTTAAAGTGTAATACTTTGTGTGGCCTCCGGAGGCAGAAGCTATACACCCAATTGTCTGGGTCTCCCAATAGGAGCTAGAAGAAAAGGAATTTACGGTAAGTAAACAAAATTCCCTTCTTTTTGTGCTTCTTTACATGCTTTCATGCTTCTTTTCATGCTTTCATGCTTCTTTTCATGCATTCATGCTTCTTTTCATGCATTCATGCTTCTTTTCATGCATTCATGCTTCTTTTCATGCTTCTTCTTATGTATTGAGATAGGGAAAAAAGCAGGAAAAAAAGCAGAAACAATTGACATGTCGCTTCTTTTTTTCAGCAACAAAAAAAGCAAGGAAAAAAGAAGCACTGTGGGCACAACACGTCATGATTATCATAGACTTTGGTGGTATGCATTTTCCTTGATTTTTTTCAGTTAAAAAAAAGCAAGGAAGAAAGTATGAAAAGCATGTGGGCATGATTTTTGCATGGGAGTAATGCGGGCTTTACACGAGACGATATATATTTCGTCAGGGTCACGGTTTTCGTAACGCACATCCGGCATAGCGCACAACGTCGTCTCGTGTGACACCTCTTAGCGACGCAGTATCGCTCACAAATCGTGAGTCGTGTACTCATCGTTAACTTTCATAATATCGTTTATTTTCATGGGTGCAGGTTGTTCATTGTTTCCGTGGCATCACACGTTGCTCCGTGTGACACCACGGGAATGATGAACACAGCGTACCTGCGTCCTACGGCACCCGCCGGCTTAATAGAAGGAAGGAGGTGGCCAGGATGTTTACATCCCGCTCATCTCCGCCCCTCCGCTTCTATTGGCCGGCTGCCGTGTGACAACGCTGTGACGCCAAACGTCCCTCCCACTTCAGCGAGATCATCCGGAAGGTAAGTACGTGTGACGGGGGTTAAATGAGTTTGTGCGCCACGGGCAGCGATTTGCCCGTGACGCAAAAACGACGGGGGCGGGTACGATCGCTCGTACTATCGCACGATAGATCGACTCGTGTAAAGCAGGCTTAAGGACTGCTCCCAGTAGTCTGTCGTTACGCCTCCCCTTTTGTGTGTGTGCTAAAGGCAGGAGGATAATGATTGGAATCACAGAGCTGCGCCATTTTCTTGATAACTGCATTATGATGCACATGTGAACAGCGTCTTCCCTGCATCATGGTGGACACAGGAGATGAGAGGGGCAGTGGTGGTGTATAAATCATTGTGTCTACTTCACTGCACTGTTTGCAGTGGTCCTATGAGCTACACACACCTCCATGGCCCTTTGGGTAGTAGAGTCACATTGGCATATAACTCGCACTAGTGCAGTGCCAGAAAAGCTCATGTTGTTTTTGGCCCAATGTTAGTAAATGATGCAGGTCAAATATGCCATGTTTTCCTCAGCCCTAATTGGACTGAGGAAAAATTGCAACATGCCTCGGCTCACTCGCACCTGTACAAGTCTATGGGTGAGCGTGAAACATCGGACTTGGATGACATCAGTACAGTCCGAAATACGCAGAGACAGGCAGCGGAGCAGATGAAGAAATTAATCTCTCCTTCTCCTCACCTCCGATCACAAGATCGGATCACAGTTGCATGACAATTGGCTCACGCTTGCAGCAGAGTTTGAGCTGATTGCATCTGATGCTACACGCCATTGTGACTCCGGCCTTATAGTGACTGCAGGCTGACCATCCAGTTCATTCACTTCAGAAAAGTGTCACTTTGCTCCCCACTTGATTAAATCTTGGCATGGCCCTGTCCGCTCACGTGTGCCAAGCTGCTCACAAGGTACGGCCTTATTCAGACAACTATGTGGTACCTATGTGTTCTATCCATTTTTTTTAGTGATGTCACATGTACCTTTTTAATCTATTGAGATATTCACATGTCCTTGCAGAACACATGGAGACATGTCCGTTTTTTCTGGCAGTAGTGATGACATCAGTGTGCCTCCGTGTGCTGTACGCATTTAATATTGCAAAGTATAAGAGAAGCTTTGTAATTTATTTAATAATCCATCTGTGAAAAACACTGATGACAACTAATGGTAAAATCGGTCATACGGATGTCACACTGTTGACACTCTGATCCAGAGCACTGGAGACACCGGTCATTTTTTCACGTACGTGTTTAAACACGGACATGTGAATGAGGCCTAAGGCTGAGGAGTGCCGCTCTTCACCTCCGCAGCCCTTCTGCCACTAACACATGCAGGAAGCTGGTAAAATTGCTGCCGGGTATAGGTCCTGTCAGCAAAGGGTGTTTGGAGCTCAGCGATTATTGCAAGGCTTCAGAATCATGGTGCCAGTCTGTCCCCACAGCAGTGAACTGCCAAGGAGAGTGTCCAGTGCACTACTGAGGAGCCCACAGAATAGGATATAGGTTTGAAGACCATTCCGGACCTCCCATTACCTTTGTATGCGTATGTACTTTGTGTAAATGTCATGCATTGACACATTACACAGAAGAAAATACATATGGCAGCCACCAGAGGCAGTGTAAAAAAAGTTATTTAAAAAATAGCAGTAGTTAATTTAATCCCCCCCCCCAAAAAAAAGAACATTTCATTTTAAAGGGAACCATCCAGCAGGTTTTTCAGATATAAAGAACAGGCAGTGCCATACTAGAGCTAGGATGCTGAGTCTAAGCATACCTTCAGTTTAGAGATTTGACGCTTGATAGCTCTAAAATCCTTTATCAAACCTTCAGAAATTACATCATTGGTGCAGTGGCTTGAGCATCAGGGTTGGGACTTTGTGGTCCAGGTCCTTCTCCAGGCTTGCCTCCTCTTCTTTAGGCCCCCTTCACATGTCTGTGATTCTGGTACGTATGACATCCGTTCTCATACGTACCAGAGAGACGGACATAAGCAGACCCATTAAAATCAATGGGTCTGTGCACACATCCCTGTTTTCTCACGGACGTGTGTCTTTTGCGCACACGCATGTCTGCGTGCTCCATACAGCAACATGTCCGTTTTTCTCTGGCAGCACTAATGTGATCTGTGTGACATCAGTATGACACATACCGGAGAAAACGTGTGTTTGAAATAAAATGATTTTCTATACTCACCTGTCTCCAGCCCTGCTGTTTTTGGCACTGCTGTCACTTGCTTCCAGGCCTGCTCATTCTGCTCATTTCATATTCACTGCACTGTAGACCAAGAAGCAGTAGCCATGGCGGAGAAAGCTGCGTCAGCGATAAGCGAGTATAGAAGTTCCTGCGGTCCGTGTGCTATCATTGATAGCACCCGGAGAGCACACTGACAACATACACTGAACACAGACACGGAACACGCACACATATGCATCCACACCACAGACTGTGATAAATGTGCGTTTTTATCATGGACGTGTGATGGGGGCCTTATTTAAATTTTGTACCACTACCGCCATTGCCACTGTTGGCGGTGCATGCACTGATGAAAAATAAAATCTGTGCCTGCAGCGGCACCGCAGATATTCATCCCCAAAGTGTCTTCAATAAAATTGCACCGGAGATCATGGTATGCGTGTGTTACGATTCCAGTGCCATTTTATTGAAGACAATGTCACACTAGCAATGCGCACACGCCGCCAACAGTGGCAATGGCTGTGGCAGTATGAAATGTACATAACAATAGGGCAGGCAAGCCGTAAGGAGGAAGCGTTCCTGAGGACCCGGCCCACAAAGTCTCACCCCGATGCTCAAGCCACTGCACAATGATGTCATTTCTGAAGCTTTGATAAAGGATTTTTCTGCAATCAAGCCTCCAATCTCTAAACTGAAGGCATGATTTGAATCACCGTCCAGCGCTAGTATGGCACTGCCTGTACTTTATATGTGAAGAACCTGCTGACGGGTTCCCTTTAAATAATTTTTTTTTTTTTTAAAGTGACACATTCCCTTCAATAAGAAAGAAGCAGGCTAGTAGTGTTTAGGTGCTGTGTGCCTCATTATTTTTCTTTGGGGGGGAGTTACTAGGAGTGTTGTTTAAACACTGAAGTATGGTGTAGTGCGCCTCATTTTAGGTAAATGCACATCTTACTGATACCCACATGTATATTCTCCCAGAGTTTGTATTGCTTGGACTGTGGATTGTGGGATTTTCACAGTCTGATGCCAATTTCACTTAGTAACTTATGTCTTTGTTTTTTAGCAGATTTAATAACAGCATCTTTTATTATTTTTAGACATACTGTATTATATACACTATATGCACTGTGATTTGGTGGTTTGGTCATTATAACCATAATGATTTCTTTTTCAGCACAGTATATGGTATATATTAAATTCTTCCTCTCCAGTCCTTCAGCAAAATTCCTGGCCCCTAATCATTGACATGAATGCCCAATCCTAAGGCTATGTGCGCACTTTGCTTTTTTACCTGCTTTTTCAACTGCAGCGTTTAATGCCAAAATGGATGTGTTCTTCTATTCAAACAAAGTCTATGGGAATTTGGGTTTCTTGTCCGCACTATGCTGTTCAAACTGCAGCCTTTTTGTGGCAGAAATTTGGGCAAAAACTCAGCTTTGCAGTGCAAAACCCAAATGGCAAAAACAATTTTGCACTGCAAAGCTGAGTTTTTGACCAAAGTTCCGCCACAAAAAGGCTGCAGTTTGAACAGCATAGTGCGGACAAGAAACCCAGATTCCCATAGACTTTGCTTGAAAAGCAGAACACATCCATTTTGGCATTAAACGCTGCAGTTGAAAAAGCAGGTAAAAAGCAAAGTGGGGCCCTAGCCTTAAAGAAACAACATATCGATTGTTTTTGCCATTTGCGTTTTGAACTGCAAGTACCTCGACGCAAAGTGTGCACATAGCCTAAAAGCAGAGTTTTTGCCCAAATTTCTGCAACAAAAACGCAGCGTTTTGAACAGCATAGTGCACACAAGAAATCCCAAATTCCCATAGACTTTGCTTGAAAAGCAGAACGCATGTATTTTGGCATTAAAACGCTGCAGTTGAAAAAGCAGCGAAAAAGCAGGTAAAAAGCAAAGTGCGGACATAGCCTAAGTCACTGAACGTGCAGTCAGTGGATTGAACACTGCAGGAAGAAGAAGTTGCTTGGTTGTTGTCAGAACTAAAATTTATAAACCTTTTTAACCCTAGAACGCATACCTGGGGCCTCGCAGGCCTGCTAGGTCATTTGTTTTCTATGGTAGATTGAATTGCTTGCGCGTTCTATGGTTAATAGGCTATGTTCACACACTGCATCTTTTATTGCGTTTTTGGTGCATTTTTGAGGTCACAAAGATGCACCTAAATCCATGCATTTCCATCTCCCACCAAAGTCTATGAGATTTCTATTTTGCCGGCCACACTGGGCATCTTTTGTTGGCTGCATCTTGGTTGCGTTTTTGAAGATGCAGCATGTCAATTCGTTTTGCATTTTCCCAGCGTTTTTTCCAGTCAATAGATTTGACTTAAAAAAGGCATTGGGCAAAATGCGTCAAATACACGTCAAAATCGCATGCGTTTTTGCCGCAGGTGCGTTTTTTTGGGGCCAAAAACGCTGCATCTTTGTGGTTAGAAAAGATACACTGTGTGAACATAGCCATAGACCTCCATACTGAATTCCACCACAACTCCAGAAACAGAGGCTTCCTCCCCCTTACGTTTTGGCATGTCAGTGTCATGTATGACAGGAGCCAGCTCATTTCAATAGCTAAGCCACTTCCATTCTGCCTTCATGATTTAGATGATGTGATGTGACAGACAATGGCTTAGCTCATGACATGCTCCAGCCATGCAGCCCCCATTATACATCCTGGAAGGAAGACCTTTGCTGTGCTGAAAGCCGGAGGTGGAGTTGCTATGACCGTGAGACTCAGTCTGGAAGATATTAGTAAATTATTTTCATTTTTAACAACCAAATAACCATTTTTCCCATGGACAATCGCCTTCTAGAGCTCATCTCTGGCATATGCCAATGTGCCTGACTAGTCTGTAATGGTGGCAGGTTCTTCACTCAGAACAGTCTGGCTTTACTTGTTGTAAGCACACCCCCTTGGGCATGATTGACATGCTCCTGACTCTTCCTGTGCCCATGAAATAAAGACATCACCTGCATAGGTGAGACTTCCAGCACAGAAAAGAAGACGCAGGGAGTAGGAGGATGTCCGCCATGCTCAGAGATGTGTGATTACAGTGCGTAAAGCAAAAGTGTTTGCAGTGAAAAAAAAAACAGACTAGTCAGGTATGTTTGTATTTCCCAAAGCAGCGATAATAAGGTATTTTCTGATAATAACAGTTATTGTTTCATGTATCGGAGACATTGTTGGAAAGTTGTAATTTTTAAGTTGTACTGAGGGCAGTTCTGAGGCTTTACTGACCTGACCTATTTCCTTTAGGACATTTTGCTCCACTATCATGCCTTATCATACTCTCTTTTTAGCTTAAAGGGAATCTGTCACCAGGTTTTTGCTCCCTAATCTGACAGCAGGATAAGGTGGAGTTCAATTTGCTGGGCTATTTGTAGTTTTGATAAAATCACTGCAGAGATTATCAGTACAAGACTTAAGGCCCCGTCACACTAAGCAACATCGCTAGCAACATCGCTGCTAACGAACAACTTTTGTGACGTTGCTAGCGATGTTGCTGTGTGTGACATCCAGCAACAACCTGGCCCCTGCTGTGAGGTCGTTGGTTGTTGCTGAATGTCCTGGGCCATTTTTTAGTTGTTGCTGTCCTGCTGTGAAGCACAGATCGCTGTGTGTGACAGCGAGACAGCAACAACTAATGTGCAGTGAGCAGGGAGCCAGCTTCTGCGGAGGCTGGTAACTAATGTAAACATCGGGTAACCAAGAAGCCCTGTCCTTGGTTACCCGATATTTACCTTTGATACCAGCCTCCTCCGCTCTCACTGCCTGTGCTGCCGGCTCCTGCTCTGTGCACATGTAGCTGCAGCACACATCAGGTAATTAACCCGATGTGTGCTGTAACTAGGAGAGCAAGGAGCCAGCGCTCAGTGTGCGCTGCTCCCTGCTCTGTGCACATTTAGCTGCAGCACACATCGGGTTAATTAACCTGATGTGTGCTGTAACTAGGAGACTGGGGGCTGGTCACTGGTTGCTGGTGAGCTCACCAGCAACTCGTGTAGCCACGCTCCAGCGATCCCTGCCAGGTCAGGTTGCTGGTGGGATCGCTGGAGCGTCGCAGTGTGACAGCTCACCAGCAACCTCCTAGCAACTTACCAGCGATCCCTATCGTTGTTGGGATCGCTGGTAAGTTGCTTAGTGTGACTGGACCTTAACAAGCCTGCTGCAATGTATCCTCCATATTCATGAGCCCTGTATAACCTCAATCCCACCACTGCTTGGCAGCTTTCTGCCTATGCACAGTGTACACAGAAAACTGCCAATCAGGCTACACAGAGCTCAGCATTCAGAGAACTGGTAAATCTACAGCGGATAAAACTAGGATTTAATCGAAACTGCAGAAAGGAGCCCAGGAAGTGATACAATACACTGGAATCAGGGTTTCTGCCCCTATATCATGCTACTCTCAGATGTAATAGCAAAATCTTGGTGACAGATTATTTTTAATCATGAACAGTCACAATGAGAGAAATGCTCAGCACCACTCAGTTAAGGTTAAGAGCAGCTAAAATCAAACTAGATAGATAGACATAATACTTATAAATTCTGAACCTTTTCGCTTATAATCTTTATTAAAACTGCATCCAATTATTGCTATCCAGTTTGATTTTATGTGAAAAGGCCCCCACCCCCTATAGACGTATTCTAGATATATTGAATATATTGGCATATACTGCACATCAGTGTTTCAAGCCGTATATAAAAGGACTGAATTTGTATCCCTAAAAGACCATTAAACCTAAACACACTTTACAGATACTTTTTTTTCTTTACTTTGGTTATATTAGGTTTAGTGGTCTTTTATACATTACAAAAAAGGGTACTATATACAAAATGCAGACAGTTGGAAATGGATAGTAGCACAAAAATATTTCTACATGATCTCAGAAATATGAATAATATCAATGATTAGTAACCAATAGTTTAGATTACAGCACAAAAACATTTACCAAAAATATATATATATATATATAGCACACTAGTCACAGAGACTGTAATTGTGTTTCTCGTGTATAGCTAGCATAAGAAAATACTATATGGTCAGTGAAAGTACAATCTAAAAATGTAATTATGTGGTAGTGGCAGGAAGTCCGCTTCTCTACGTATGTCATAAACCAGTGCTGTCCAAGTATTTAACACACCGGTCTACATCTTCTGTGATGCCATACGATGGATCCTGCGCCGCTCCGTTCCATAACATACAGTTTGTGAGCTCCGTTCTAGAATAAATGTCACAGTATCTCCATCCAGCAAGTCTTTTAAGATACATATTTGTGCATTGTCTCCTTTATTCCAGCTACATTCCTGTTCCTTTTGTTGGACCCTTTCTTTTCTTTTAATAAATGGCTCTTTTGTCAGTGTATCGAGAACAGTTTGGATTTTCCATTCCGTTTTTTAGATGTTTCTTCTGCTGGTTGGTCTGTTAATATATTTTTACCGTCCCTTTTAGCTTGCGCTCTCTGCAATTTCTTGAGCCTTCTTCTCCGTGACTTAGCTTTGGTTGCCAGTGATGGCGAGAGAGATGAGAGACTTTGTGTATGTGAGCTGAGGTCTACCCTCTGTCTATGTTTGTGGGTAGATGTGTGACTGTCTTCTGGGATGCTGTGGTTGAAGAGCTCTGGTTTGTGAATCTCGGCTTTTGGTACTATGCCGTTGTTTTTACAACTGATAAACAGATAATTGGAAAAAAAATCACATTACAAGATAATACTGAAGCTTGTTCACTGTACAAGCAATATAATGTGACTGATAAGACGAAGCTCTTGAGAAATACTGCAGAAATAAGGAAACGCACTCACCCTCCCCACCAGTGCCACTCCACACACTGTTCTTCTTCTCCCAGACTGAAGCAAGGCATTTCCAAGATGTTGAAAAACATGATACCGACAAATGTGGAAACTGTGTCATTAAGAGCATGAAGACATTGCCTAAACCTAAAGAGGAAAAGAAGAAATGAGAGTGATGGAAGGAAGAGGAAACAATATGTAACCCTATACATGTTTTTCCTATACTTGAATGCCCAGGAGATACATCAATATTTCCTGCCATTTAAATTAGTTCATGTAGATGGATTTTTTGCTGAGGCATCACATTGTTTGGATGATGCTTGCTATGCTGATAGTAAAAGGCAGAAAACATACATTTTTATTAACAAACAAAATTCAATCAAATTCACACAAGTTTTTTTGAAAATTTCAGTGCTCATTTACTGTGGATGTTCCCTCCATAAATACAGCCTAAATGTATTACATCCTATTTATAATAATGTTTTGTCTTTATCTCGTCTTATCCCAGCCTTTGACACACATTAGTCTATTTATTAGTTGGAAACATGGATTTACTGACTAGGGATGAGCAAACCCGATCTGTAAAGTTCGGGGTTCGTATCGGACACCAGGTGTCTGGGGCTTGGACTTCAACACTGACTTATTTTTATTTATTTTTTTAATAAGTCTGAGTTCAGTTTTTGGGCACTGGTCATATGTTTATAAAGTTTGTTGAAAGGCTTATTTTATTTATGAACTATTCTCCATAGGAATCGAAGAGTGTTGTGGGACATTACACTTTGCATTACTTCGGAATTTCTAGGATTTATTTTGAAATAATAAATTGGTGCACGAGGGCGTGTGAGGGAGTCTTTATTTTCACTGTGTCTATCCTTTTTTAACTCTACACTTGCCAGGTTAGTAGTGGGGGTGTCTGATAGATGCCTATCCATTACTAACCTCTGGACTTGATTTTAGCTGTCAATTGACAGCTGACATCAACCTCACAAGTATTACCCTGATTGACACCGCACCAGAGCAATCAGAAAGAGCCAGCCAAAGCTCTAGAATTGCCACATCTAATGGATGCACCACTTCTGATGGGGGGCTGCAGGCTGTTATGCTGGGAGGGGCGAAATAACCATTGCCCTTCCCACTGTGATAATACCAGCCCCCAGCTGTCTGCTTTACCTTAGCTAGTTATCAAAAATATAACCGAGCCCACACCGTTGTTTTTTAAATATTATTTAATTAATTTAAACAAAATGCTTGTGATCCCCTCTATTTTTGATAACCAGTCAAGGTAAAGCTGACAGCTGAGCATTGCAGCCTGTAGCTGACTGTTTTACCTGCGCTGGTTAACAAAATTAGGCAGGAGCCCACGCCTTTTTTTTAAAAAAAAAATGTATTCTATATCCACGTTTGCAGGGCAATTAATTTTATTTCCTTCTGCAGATCCCTAGCCCTTACCATTTTACAGCACAGAAGTTCGGGTCCACATTGAGTTACATGAGGTTCGGGATCCAGGTCCCGAACTGAACATTTAACTAAAGTCCAGGTGAACCCGAACTTCCACCGGTCCACTCATTTCTATTACTGATTAATTAACACTGCCATTTTAAAACTTTGAAACATGGATTAAAGGTACGGTATATGCTTTAAAGGTTTCCACAATTCCCTGCTAGTCCAATGGTCTGTCCATGGAAGACAGACTGCAGGAAACCAGACTCAAAGTTTCACAAATTGTGATTTCCAATCTAGTGGCCTTTGAGCACATTTCTTACCTTTGGTCACAGTCACAGTGGGACACGGTGTGAAGTCTGTAATTTCGTATCCCATACTTAAATTCAAATGCTTGAATTTGTGGAAAGCAGTGGTCATGTTCCCTGCAACAACGGTCCACTCCATGAAATATACCTTAAAATGTTACAAAAGAAAATGAGTGTAGATTAGAGTTTATCTGCAATATGTGGCTTGGATAAAGTATACTCTTATTCAGTTAAAACTGGACTCTAGTGGAACCACTCAAATATACACTATGCATTACATACAAGATAATTGGTAATCATTTTTAGATTACAGATTTAAGTGATTTTGGGTCTTCACCTAAATAAGTGAACTCTAGTGTATGTGTTTTGGGTGTATTCATCTTACCTAAGCTGGTAAAGTTTTCTGCAGTACTTCCAACTCCACACCATAATGTACCAGGCATTATCCAATTCCGTCTAGCCCTGGATTTCGGCTTGTCCCCATTTACAGTGAATAAAGCAATGAGATAGAGCACTTCTATGACTACCCAATTTCTCCAAAACATAGTTAAAGAACAATCTATGTATATTGCACTAGTATTTCAAATCCAAAATGAAAACTGCACAATATGAAGAATGCTACAAAAATCCCATGTCATGGAAATGCTACTTCTCTAGACAACCACAATGAGGCTTCCCAGCTCTGTAGATCAGTAATGAGGAAGTATGAATGAAGTTGGTCAGAGGTGGCTATACAACACTTTTATAGTAGTTGTGATGAGGTGATGTGTGATACTTCTCTCCTGATCCTGGTGTCACACCTACCATTTTCTCATTCATGCTCCGCATCCACAGGCGGCAGCTGTTATCAAGCTTTATCTCAAGGCTTTAAAGAAACACTTCAGTGTATTGCTTTCTGTTATGTAGAGGAATATATTTCTCTATAATTATAATCAATCTTTTGGGAGTAAGACATGGTAGATGTGTAGGGGTAGTCTAATCAGACATTCTCCCCCTGTCCACTACAATAATGCATAGGATCCTGAACTAATATCCAGACAAAATATGTGATCGCAGGTAGACTGGATTTCATTTCTACTCCTTAGGCTATGTGCGCACTAGAAATGTGAAGTTTCTCAAGAACATTTCTTGAGAAACGTCTGCCAGTGAAAGATTTCCGGACCTGCGGAAAAAATCCGCACCAAATCCGCATGCGGTTTTGCCGCGGATTTGCCGCGGATTTACCGCAGGTTTGTCCCTGCAATAAATAATAAAGATAATCGATAGACAGATAATGGATAGAGGGAAAGATGGATAGATGAATAGATAGATAGATAGAGGGATAGATAGATAGATGAATAGATGAAGAGATAGATAGATAGAGGGATAGATAGATAGATAGATGAATAGATAGATAGATAGAGGGATAGATGGATAGATAGATAGAGGGATAGATGGATAGATAGATAGATAGATAGATAGATAGAGGGATAGATAGATAGAGGGATAGATAGATAGATGAGAAAAACCTATATAATGTTCCACCTCCCTGCATTTTCTAAGCTGGCACCCTTTAGTGACTTTCATGTGGCACTAAAGGGTGCTTAGCCTTGTATTTAGCCATAAAATAAATAAATAATTAAAAAAAAACGACGTGAGGTCCCCCCATATTTTGTAGCCAGCTTGGGTAAAGCAGACGGCTGCAGCCTGCAGACCACCGCTGGCAGCTTCACCTTGGCTGATAATCCAAAACAGTGGGCACCCCACGCTGTTATTTTAAATTATATAAATAATTTAAAACAAAAAACGTGCGGTCCCCCCCATATTGGATCACCAGCCAAGGTAAAGCGGACAGCTGGGGTCTGATATTCTCAGACTAGGGAGGTCCACTGTTATTGGACACTCCCCAACCTAAAAATAGCAGGCCGCAGCCGCCCCAGAAGTGGCGCATCCATTAGACGTGCCAATCCTGGCGCTTTGCCCCAGCTCATCCCGCGCCCTGGTGCGTTGGCAAACGGGGTAATATATGGGGTTGATGCCAGATGTGTAATGTCACCTGGCATCAAGCCCTGGGGTTGGTGAGGTCAGGCGTCTATCAGATACCCGACATCACCAACCCAGTCAGTAAGAAATAAAAAATAGACAACAAAAAAAGTTTTATTTGAAAAAACACTCCCCACATAGCCTCTTTAACCAATTTATTGAAAAGAACAATCAATCCACGTCCGGCGTAATCCAATAAGGGGGGGGTCCCACGGCGATCCATACCATAGTCACTGTCCCAGTCAATGAAGAACAGAATGTTCCCCATTGGCTGGGAGAGCAATGCAGTGACCTGAGCTAACATCAATAGGTCAGCTATTGGTCAGGTCAGGGGATGACGAGCGCTGCCATCAGGAGCATAGATGAGATCATTACCTTCTGTGATCATCTCCTGTACTGCTGATGTCAGCGCTGTCACTCACTTCTATGCCCGCCGCGTTGTCAGAAGTATCGCGAGAGCCCGTGACGTCACCGCTAGTGACAGTCTCGGGCCGCTCGCGAGACGGGCATAGACAGCAGTGACCGCGGTGACGTCAGGAGGCAGGAGATCGTCACAGCAGGTAATGATCTCACCTCCTGACAGCAGCGATCGTCATCCCCGCGGCTCCCAGCACTGCAGGATGTCAGTGTCTGCCTGCGCTGCCGCGTGACAGGCTGCTGACACTGCGGGCAGACACTGACACTGCAGTGCAGGCAGCCGCGAGGCCGGAGCAGGACACAGACTGCACGGGCACCTGGAGGTCGCACGGAAGTGCTTCTGTGCGGCGTCCAGGCAGTGTGACGTCTGTGTTTACTCTGCTCCGCTTCCTCTTCCTGGCATAATGACATCGCTTCCTGCAAAACCACAGGCAGCGATGAGCATTCCCGCAGGTAATTCGCGGCTATTCCGGTGGTATACCGCACATCATTGCTACCTGCGGAATACCCCCGGAATACCGCAGGTACCTGCGGAAATTAATGGACATGCACATTTTCTCAAGAAAGTTTCTCGAGAAAATTTTCTCAAGAAATGTTCTTGAGAAAAATCCGCACAGTGCGCACAGCTATTTTTTTTTCTCATTGAATTTCATGGGAAATGTCTGCACAAAGATTGCAGACATTTCTCAAGAAATTTCCGCGGCAAATCCGCGGGTAAATCCGCAGGTAAAAAGCTCTAGTGCGCACATAGCCTAAAGGGGAACCTGTCACCAGTTTTATGGCCTATAAGCTGCGGCCACCACCAGGCGCATTACAATACTTTGATCTGCCCTGAGCAGGGCAGATAAAAGTACACCTGCGCAGGACCTCAGTGCTGGCGAGTGTGTATGATGTTGACGCGTCATGCACCCAGGCTTCAGAAGACGGAGGAGCAAGATGGGCGAGAGAGGAGGCGCCGGTCCTGGAGAACAGCACCGCCCACCAGGCCAACCAGCACCTCAGCGACCGGTTTAGGTGAGTATTATAAAGTGTTTTTTATGTTCTCGCAGCAGCCTGCGCTCTTATATACAGCATATTAGAGTACTGTATATAAGAGCCCACTGGTGGTGGCCGCAGATTATAGGCCATAAAACTGATGACAGGTTCCCTTTAATCACACTGTTCATGGAGGAGAGAAACAAGAGGAGTTGTGAGGTAGGATCTTCACAATATATTGCTCTTTTTGGAGTCATTATATAATCAATAGTGCTATGACAGAAGCTATTAAAGCCGCAGAATGCACCATAAAGCAAAAAATGGTTCTAGAGATAACCTCTAAGATAAAAGCTAGCCTCATACATGTTACACTTGGGTGGTATTTCAAAGGTACCTGCTACTTTGTGCATGCGGTCTGATATAGTCACATACCTATACTAGTGCTGCAGTACTACCCCTCACTAACCAGTCCTTTCTCCTATTCTGAGTATTGAGTTACTATGGCAACACAAGACACATCGACATTGTCATCAAAATGGGTGGCTCAAGTGGCAAAATTCCACCTGAGTATTCAGGTATTTGGGGTTCCTAACACTACTTAACGCCATATCTCTGCTTTTCTGTTCCCTACCACTACGACAACTCTGCTATATTATTCCCTAGCACTACTACATCCCTTGCTTTGTATAAAAAAATACATTGTGCATTTAGGAGAGGTAAGACACAGTGACTGTGTTGTATTTGGGATAAAGATTGGCATGGATATCACCATTTACACTGATGAGGAATATTATAGGTAGCGATAGGAAACCTGTCACTGGGGTAGACCCTTATTGGACTTGAGGTATTCCCATCTCCGAGATCCTATCCCAATATGTAGTACATACTGGGATACGATCTTGGAGATGGGAATACCTCAATTATAGTTGTATAACACAGGATTCAAACCATCACCTTGAGTGCCATCTATAAGGGGTAACTAACATACTAGTTAAAAAGGGTAGTGCCACCTTGGTAATTTATGGCAATGTATGGATAAATAAGGGTCCCACCTCAGGAATCTCGACTAGAGATGAGTGAACCCATTGAAGTTCAGTTTGGCGGATTCAGACAGATTTTAGAGAAAGTTCGGTTTGGGACCCGGACTTGACCTGAACCCCAATGGAAATCCGTAATTGGGCAAATCTGGTCTCTGCCCACATGCAGCCAGCCATAAACAGAGCACTTAAGAGGGAGGGAGTTGGGGTTTTCCATTTTTTTTGTGGGGGGGAAGGGGGTACACACTATATCTGATAAAGCTGTTGTTACCCTTAGTGCGAGCCATTTGAACACTGAAAGCGGCTCGCACTGGGACGAGCACTGAGTGTACCCAAGCACAACGCTGCTCGCTCGAGGAGTTTGCATATGTAAAGCACCTGATATTCGAACCCGAACACTGGTTTTTAAGTAAAGTCCGAGTTCGGTACAAACACTGAACCTCAGATTCGCTCATCTCTAATCTCAACCTATCTTGAGAATGAGACCCTATCCTGTGCTGTGGGAAATGAAGAGGTGGCCATATCTCCACTATCTGTTGCCCCTTCTCCATGTCTGCATACAGAATTAAAAATAATCTTTCCACAAAACTAACACATGATAAATCATGCCTAACATTTTCAGCATGGGAAAAAATGTTCTGACCATCATATAGTTAAATAAAGTTTATTACTTGCACATGATGTGTTTTTTTAAAGGAGGGCATTCTGTTATTTACACACATCATGTCATGTCTGTGGAAAGGGCAAACAACTTGACCTCTGCCCCCTTGACACGCAGACATACTCTGTGGAAGTCCAAGGTCCAAAGTGACAATAAGACTGGATGTTTACAAAGGTCAGGATGCAAATTATTGCTATAGTCTGGTTAAAACGGAAAGTGGAAACAAAACAGGAGTGCTGAGGACACAGGCGCTCGGGAAGACGAGATATGTAGGTTACATAACATGTAGTATTAGATTTATATTATATAGTATCATGAGTACTTAAAGTACATTTTGTATCAAACAGATACCGGGATGGACACATGTATATACAAACAGAACAAATGCTGCTGCAGTCTACCTACTTAAAGGGTCTCTGTCAGCACAGAATGAGTGTTCAAACCAAACACAGGCACTCGATGCATCATGGCGGGGCCAAAGTATTAACTGCACCTTCCCACCTCTTTGTTTTCCCTCAATCTCCCCCTCCCTCTTCTTTGATTAACCGCTGTGGCTGACAGGCAGAGAATGGCGGAGATAGATGGAGAACAAGCTGGTGGGAAAATGCATTTAAATGTTTGACCCCACCATGATGCCCCGAGACCCTATTCTTGGTTTGAACAGTCATTCTATACTGACAGAGTCCCTTTAAGATTGTCAGCTACTGCTCCCATATTATTGACAGCCATAGTCATTGCCAGGGTGATTTTTTTTTTTTCTCAGAAAGTTTGACCATAATGAATTACAGTAATCATAAATGATACAAGCCAACAGCTTTGAATGATATGATATGAACGGATATGAAGATATTTGTAGCATTTATTTTTTTTATTATGAAAAGAGAAATAAAATGACAAATATAATTTCAAACATCTTACTGAATCCAAACCAAGACCCACCAAAAAAGAAATTAAAAAAACCCCCATAACTTTACATTCTAAAACAAACTTAAATTAAACCTAATTATCCACTTCTGCCAAATTTTGGAGAATTCTATAAATCTGGAACAACTTTGATAGACAGCTTTTTTTGTAGGAAATATTTTGAGAAACTTTACCCAAGTTGTAATGGAGGGAGTATCTGAAGACATCCATTTCTGCAAGAGTACAATTGCTGTTGCGCGTAATAAGACCAGTTATATTGCTTTGGTTTCCTAATGATTAGTAAATATACCCACTTAACCCCCTAGAAAAAAGGAAACGGATATTCTGAAAAATCAACTTGAGCTCTTCAACAACTCTCTTTGGGGCATTCCACAATAGATTAAATATATCAACATTTCTTGAGAAAGCTTGATACTTACAACTTCTCTGGCTAATGATATAGCCACGAGATACAAGTCTTGTATGAAAGGTTCTCTAAGGAAGGATTTTCAAGAAGCTCACATGGATCTATACAGAAGGCACTACAGGACCATTCCCAGGGATGAACTGGATCATTGACAACTCGTCATAAATGAGAATAATGTTTTGTGAGAAACTCCTCAATTAGACAAGATATTGAGCTGCATTCAGGAGAATTAGGCTTGAGGTCTTTCTGAAATACTCTCTTGATGAAACTGTAAGACTGACGTAACATCTTCTAAAGTTCTACTATTGGTGCAGCACCATGAAGAAAAAATATTCCAACATGGGAACAAGTATAGAATGTAGTAGGTCTTTTGGATGCTAGTTAGATGTTTACTTTTCCCACTCAGCCTCAAAACCGTTAAGTGAAGCCTGCCTAGATTGGGATGACAGACTTCTTTCTTTGTCAGGTCTTTGAGAAGTGGCAACTGCCAGAATCTGCCCTTTGAAATTGCTGACATGAGTAGATACCAGGCCCTTCTTGGCTTCTGATGTAAGATGCCAATAGCTTTCGCCTTCTTTTCCGGAATTTTCCTTAGAACTCAAGGGACAAGAGAAAGAGGAGGAATTACCTAGATAGAGTACTTTGTCCATGGAATTGATAGACTGTCTATGGCCAAAGGATGGATTATCCTGTTGAGAAAGCAGAATTAATTAAGCATGATATTGTCCGTTGTCATCATCACATTCAAATCTGGCTGGAAATATGATTGAGGGCTTCTTGGTTAAGACACTACCTCTTAAGTGGGCTTTACATGCAACGACATCGCTAATGAGAGGTCGTTGGGGTCACGGAGTTCGTGACGCACATCCGGTATCGTTAGCGACGTCATTGTGTGTGAAATGCAGGAACGACCGTTAACGATCAAAAATACTCACCATATCGTTGATCATTGACACGTCGTTCTAATTCCGATTATCGTTGCTATTGCAGGATGCAGGTTGTTCATCGTTCCTGCGGCAGCACACATCGCTATGTGTGACACCGCAGGAACGAGGAACATCACCGTACCTACGGCCGCCGGCAATGAGGAAGGAAGGAGGTGGGCGGCATGTTCCGCCCGCTCATCTCTTCCCCTCCGCTTCTATTGGGCGGCCGCTTAGTGACGCCACTGTGATTCTGAACGAACCGCCCCCTTAGAAAGGAGGCGGTTCGCCGGCCACAGCAACGTCACTAAGTAGGTAAGGTAACAATGTGTGACAGGTGTTAGCGATGTGCGCCACGGGCAGCGATTTGCCTGTGACGCACAAGCGTCGGGGGCGGGTGCTTTCACCAGCGACATCGCTAGTGATGTCGCTGTGTGTAAAGCCTGCTTTAGGTGAATAAAAAAACAACTGAGAAAATGACAGAGCATTCAGAGCTCCCATATGTAGACCACTGAGAGGGAAAATAAGTAATTCTCTGCCCACTGCAAGAAATATCTGCACTTTTTTGCTAGTGAAGCAATCTTATTGCCCATTGTTTCTACGGGTAATATATTACGATTGGATTGTCTGACTGGACATGAACTTCCTCGTGTTGAAGGAATGACTGAAAGTGGAAAGTGTTAACTTGTTAGTCCTCAATTGTCTCATGTTGAGGAAAACCTCTTTTCCTCCTGAACTTCTATTCTTGTACTTGAACACCCCAGCCTCAACGTGAGGCATCCGTAGTGAGGGCTATGAAGGGAAGAGTTAGAAAACCACCACACTTTAAATGAGGTGATAATAACTACTTGAGATTAAATTTGACCATTGGAGACATAGTCATCAACTAATCTACGAATTGGGCATTTAGGCATCATTTCTGTAACAGAATATGACCCTGAAAAGTCTGTATATAGGCTTCTTTTTTTTTTTTTTTAAATCAGATCTTTTTTTATTAAATCATTACGGATCGGAGAGTATTTCACTTTTCATATAACTGATAACAATAAACAGATAAACACATGTGATTTATAAATCAGGTTCTTTCTCTGCATGTATGTAAATATAATAGAGTTCTCAAATCATAATTATATTATATAGCTTGAGCCTACAAACCTCGTGGCTCTACAAATAAACAAAACTTAAATTATGCAATAATGCCTCAGACTAACAGGAACACCTCCTCCATCAGCCGTGTCGCTCCACATCATATTACTATACTCTCCCACCCCTCCCTCTCCGTGCAGTCATCCATGAAACCATTCTAGTCCTCTCTCACCTCTTCATTCAAAGTCCACTTCGTCACAGAAAAAACTAGTTTTAATTCCCTTCCTCACACATGCCATCACTGCAGGCACAACAGTAACCGGTCCAGCATTGCATCCCGAACCAGTGCACTAGAGGGTAGGCCCGGCAACTCCATCCATGGCCGCCAAATGCTGTAAAACTTTTTCAATGTTTTTCTTTTTAAATAAACTCCCCTTTCTAATCTTATGACGTTATTTAATTTGTTTTTGAGCTCTGGTAATGTTGGTGGTAGAGGGTCTAACCAGTGATATGCAAATAGCTTTCTTGCTTGGTACAAGATACGTGCTATTCCCAGGGCTGTTGGAGAATCCGGATCCACTTCTTCCCACAGACTCAACAGGCACAGGCGGGGCGACGGTTGTATTGTCATATGATATATTTGATCTATAAGTCCCAGGGTTTGGTTCCAGAAATCACCAATGTGTCCACACTCCCACATAACATGCATCAAATGGGCATCATCCTGTCCACACCTAACACACTGTGTGTTTGGTCTGAGTCCCATCTTAAATAGTAGACTAGGAGTTTTATATACCCTGTGGATGAGATATATTTGAGACAGCTTTTGGCACTCCGATACCGCCAGTTTAGGAACTTGTTCCAATATATCAGACCACTGGCCTTCCGTTAGGGGACCGACGTCTCGTTCCCATTTGCTTTTAACAATCAATGGATGTGTTTCCAGATGGGCAGGTAGTAATTTTTTATATAGTTCCAAAATAAGACCCTTAGAGGACTCAGATGTAAGCAGCCTATGTAATGTTTGATTATGTGTCACTGTTACCGGGTTTGTCCTCCCCTGTCTTTCCAGTGCGTGTCTCAGCTGCAAATACTGATAAAAGAAGACATGCGGAAGGTGAAACTCCGTTCTCAGTTGTTCAAAGCTTTAAGAGTATTATTTTGTAGTACTTGTGACACTAAATGGATCCCTTTATCCTCCCATCCTCTGAACCCTACTAATTTTTTAATTTCTGGCAAGTCGGGGTTCTGCCACAGTGGCCAGAGCTCTGTAGGTCCGCTTATCCCCAAAAGAGACTTACCCCTGTCCCACACCCGGAATATCATAGCCAGTGTGGGATATCGTGCCCCATTTATCTGTCTTTGTCCCACATCCAACCGGCAACCTGGGTACTTCCATACTGATCCCTCTCTCACTATATCACCACTGGTATCATACCCTCCTTCTTTGCCCCAACCCCTCAGATGTTGCATCTGGGAGGCTATATAGTATATATATGGGTTTGGTACCGCCAGTCCTCCCTCCTCCTTTCCCCGCTGTAGCACTTCCAGTCGAATCCTAGCTTGCTTTTTCTTCCAAATAAGTTCCCGGAATATTGTATTAATTTTTACAAAAAATTCCCTACATATCCACACTGGAGAATTGTGTATAAGGTATAGTAATTGTGGCATCATTATCATTTTAATTAAATTGGATCTGCCGATATTTGATAGTGGCAAACGGCACCAGGTATGCACTTTTGCTCTGAATCGCTGTAACAGGGGTTCCAGATTTAGGGCCTGGAAATCCTTCGGGATTGGGCTGACAATTACTCCCAGATATTTAAACTCCCGTACCACAGGAACTGGAATCTGTAAGTCCGAAAAGTCCCCCGGAAGGGGGTCCAACGGCATTAAAGCCGACTTGGACCAGTTGATTCGTAGACCAGACCTCTGTCCAAATTCCCGAATGATATTCATTGCCGGCAAAATCGAGGAACGTACCCTGTCTAAATATAAGAGTAGATCGTCTGCGTATAATGATATCTTTTGTTCCACGGCGCCACACCGAAATCCCTCTACCTCCCTGGATTTCCGTATTGCCACTGACAATGGCTCCACTGCAGTCGCGAATAGCAAGGGTGAAAGCGGGCACCCCTGTCTAGTACCTCTTCCAAGAGGAAAAGACTCGGAGACCCTGCCATTAACCCTAACCTTCGCCACCGGTGAGTCATATAGCAGTTTTACCCAATTTATGAATCTATGTCCAAAGCCCATTTTTCGAAGTACAGCCCACATATATTCCCATTCAAGGCTATCGAACGCATTAGCGGCGTCTAAAGACAAAATTGCCCTTTCCCCCGGTACTTCAGAACTATGTTGAATTCCCAAATATAATTTCCTGAGATTCATAGATGTGGCTCTGCATGGAATGAATCCTGTCTGATCACTCTGCACTATAGATGAGATGACTCGGGACATCCTATTGGCGAGCACCTTGGCCAGCAATTTAATGTCTGTTTGTAGGAGAGAAATTGGGCGATACGAATCCGGGATCTCTGGATCTTTTCCGGGTTTTAATATTAAGACTATTAAGGCTTCCCTCATAGAGGGCGGGAGGACCCTCTGCCTTTCAGATTCTTCAAATACCTTAAGTAGTTTGGGTAGCAGTAAGGGTGCATACGTTTTATAAAACTCTCCAGGCAGGCCATCCGTTCCCAGAGCTTTTTCATTTTGTGTCTGGCCAAGCGCTTCCTCCAGTTCTTCCAATGAGATGTCCCGGTCCAGCAATTCCCTGTTTACATCACTCAGTGTAGGAAGAGAGAGAGCATCCAAATACTGCTCAATCTCAGTCTCCGTGAGGTCACAGTCTGATGTGTATAGCCGCATATAATACCTCTTTATTTCTCTTATTATATCCTCGCTTGCTGTTACAAAGTCACCTGATTCCGTCTTTAACCTATTTATATAGGAAGATCCTTCCTGTGCTCTAATGACTGTGGCCAGTAGGTGCCCCACACCCTCCCCCGCCATAAAATAATTTTGTTTAAGGAAATAGCGTTTATTTTCTGCCACCGACATGAGATTTTCTTTGAGTGACATCTGTGCCTTCTCTAGAGTGTTTTTAGTTTCTACTGTCGGGTTGAGCACCACCGCAGCCTCCGCATCAGATACCTTCTGAATCAGACTCTGGGTGTAACATTTGGTTTGATTTTTGCGTATGCATATTTCTCTAATATATATGCCCCTTACCACAGCTTTCATAGAGTCCCAAACTATGTGTGGCGGTGCAGAGCACTCATTAAGATGAAAGTATTCCAGAATGTTATCATATAAAGATCCCCCAATAAGCTGGATCCAGAAGGGATTAAGTTTCCAGATAGGCCTGGGCAGAGCGAGGGGGTTTCCCCATGCAAGCGTAATATGTAATGGTGAGTGATCAGATACACTTCTAGGTAGGTAGGCCACCTTTTGTGTATATGAGGCCATAAGTGCGTTTCCAATAGCCAAGTCTATCCGTGACATGGTGTGGTGGGAGCTAGAGTAACAGGAAAATTGTTTGGTTGTGGGGTGTTGGGCACGCCAAAGATCTACAAAACCCAGCTCTGTTAGCATTCTAGCAAATGAAGTCGGGGCGGCGTTCTCCGATATGTTTCCCGAGTGTAATTTATCTAGATAGGGATGTAAGTAATTATTAAAATCCCCTATCAAAAGCGTCGGCACAGATGGAAGGGAATCTAAAATAGACAATATCTTTTTTACCGGTTCGACTGAATATGGTGGAGGGATATATATCGCAACCAGAATAAATTGTATACCATACAGCGTGCAAAGCAAACATACAAATCTGCCCCCCGGGTCAATCACTGATTTGGTACATGAGAACAGGATGGATTTGTGCACCAACACACTCACACCCCGTGCATGGGTCGAGTATGTGGAATGATATTCATGCGCGATCCATCCCTTCCTCAGCCAATGAACATTATCCCTGACCATGTGGGTCTCGGAGAGACATAAAATAGCCGGTAAAAGTTTCTGTAGGTGAGTAAATATAGCACATCTTTTGTTCGCATCTCCGAGCCCTCTAACATTCCACACTACAATATTTAAAGATGTCGTCATAAGCGTAGACTAAGATATGATCTGGACGGATACTTCATACCTGGAGGAGAGAGGCGTTCTCCACCGATTCTCAAAAACATTAGGTTGAGCGACACGACTGAGGCACACCACACTTCCCAAACAGATTGCATCATACAACAATAAACAAGAAAAACAAGGAGAGAGATAGGGCTCCGCACACCAGTGCGCAGTGCCCCTGCCCTCAAAATCAAGTGTATCTTACACATTTCTCCCAAATAGAGAGAATCAGGGCTAAAAATACGCCCCAAGTCTATGCAGGGAGGGGGTCCACAACTCGCTAGTGCAGCGTGTGTCCACAATGAACCGGCCGTCTCCCAACCTGGATCCTAGATGAATTTAACTGAAATGAGCTCACCAGCATAGCGTCCCAAACAAAAACAACGCCTGGCGGCAGAAAGGGAAATCTCAGGTATTCTTCCTCCTCAGGGATCTCTCATTGATATCCAGCCAAGACAATACCGCCCCAGCCGTATCAAAAAAATGAGTCTCTCCGTTCGCAGCAATCCGCAGCTTAGCAGGGTACATCATGGAATATGGCACTTGTAGGTTGCGCAATCGTTTTTTTATCTCAATAAATTGCGCTCTTTTACGTTGCACTTCCATGGAGAAATCAGGAAATATTGATATCTTCCTCCCATCAATTGCAAGTTCTTTGATATCTCTGGCTCTGCGCAGGATAGTGTCCCTATCTTTATAGTGCAGTAGTTTAATCAGAATAGGACGTGGGGGTGCACCCGGCTGTGGGGCACGCGCAGGGACCCTGTGCGCCCTTTCAATGGTGAAGAAAGGGGACAGTATGTCTTTTCCCATGGTGTCTTTAAGCCATTTTTCAAAGAAATTCAGTGGGTCATTGCCCTCCATCCTCTCTGGGACCCCCACCAGTCTCAAATTACTTCTGCGGGAGCGGTTCTCTAAATCATCCACCTTGTTTAGCAGTGTGGAGATATTTTGCGTGGCCTTTCCCAGCTCTCGTGACATTGGTGGTAATTTATCCTCTGTTGTACTCACTCTTTCCTCCAGCTCCCCCATTCTGACAGTCACCCCTTGCAGCTCACGTTTAATACAGGCCATATCTGAGGTGACAGTTCCCATCTGGCTGCTTAGAGTGGCCAATGTGGTATTGCAAGAGTTAATTGCTGCCAGAATGTCTCTCAGTATGGCCTCAGTGAAAACAGGTGTTGTTTGCTCCACATCTCCCCCTCCTCCCTCTGCCAGCGCAGGCCTCTGTGTCTGCATATCTTGTGCTGCTGAACATGCAGGGCCCAGGGTACTCACAGTCTCACCGTCGGGTATGTTTTCTCCCTGCTCCAGGGCCCGTTCAGCGCTGCCATCGGGTGCCTCGTTGTAGGTAGGCTCCGTGCCAGGGGCCACTCTGGCAAACCGCTCCAACCTGCTTGCTACTCCCACTGCTCCAGCTCGGGATGGTGTGGATGCCGACGGCGCCATATTGGATTCTTCAGAGGCGCGCTCCTGCGCGTCTCTGTCCCTTTTATTGCTGCTGCGGGTCGGCATATCCTGGCTGTGCTCGCTTCCCCGGGTGTTATAAGTAGTGTTGCAGCCCTCCAGGGTCGGTAGTGCCTGTCAGCAAGGCCGGTGTGCAGGATATTTCAGGATCCAGGCAGGAGCTCACCCACGCTGCTTCCTCTCTACATGAGGTCCAGGCCACGCCCCCCCTGTATATAGGCTTCTAGTGATGATACTGCTTCTATGGAAGATGTTAGAAGCCCCAAAATCGTCATAGCGAAGCAAGTCAATTACAACAAAGAAATCACCTCACTAGAAAGCTATCCATCTAGCTACATACAGCAGGTGAAATAAGTATTGAATACATCACCAATTTTTTAAGTAAATATTTCTAAAGGTGATATTAATATGAAATTTTTAATGGATGTTGGTAACAACCCATCCAATCCACACAGGCAAAGAAATCAAACCATAGATCTCCATAAATCAAGTTATGGATAATAATAATGGGATAACAATAATGATAAATGGATAATAATGGATAACAATAATGAGAAATGACCCAGGGGAAAAAAAGTATTGAACACGCTTAATGAAACTGAATTAATATTTCGCACAAAAGCCTTTGTTGCTAATAACCGTTTCAGGACACCTCCTGTATAGAGAAACTAGTCACATGTATTTCTTTTTGTGATACCAGTCGAGAATCTCCTTTCCTGTATGTTTGGGATAATTGGTTTGCTGAAATGTCCACCCTTATTTCATCTTCATCTTGCTAGTTGATAGCAGCAGATTTTTATCAAAAATGTCTTGGTACATTTATCCATTCATCTTTCCATCAATTATATGAAGTTGGTCAGTGCCGTATGCCATATGCTGTGTATTCTGGCATCCAAAGAGTTGTATTTTGGTCTCATCTTACCAGACTATTCTCCCGGTATTTCACAGGCTTGTCTAAATGTTGTTGAGCAAACTTTAAACGCACTTGAACATGCTTTTTGTTCAGCAATGGAGTCTTTTGTGGTGAGCGTGCATACAGGCCATGGAGGTGGAGTTCATTACTTATTGTTTTCTTGGAAACAATTGTAACTGCTGATTCCAGGTCTTTCGGTAGCTCTCCAGAGGTGGCCCTTCACTCTCGGACAACTCTTTTAATAATTCTTTTCACTCCTCTGTCTGAAATCTTGTGGACAGCTCTTGGTTGTGGCCAGTTTATGGTGAAATTATGTTCTTTCAACATCCAGATTATGGCCCCGACAGTGCTCACTGGAACCTTCAGTAGTTTAGAAATTCTTCTGTAACCAGTGTCATCAGTAAGTTTTGCAACAATAAGGTTGTGAAGGTCTCTACACAGCTCACTGGTTTTACTCATAATAACATGTATTTTGTGTGACACTTAGGTAATTTGCCACCTTTTTATAGGCCATCAGTTGAACCAAATGATATTATTTTTCACTAAGTAGCAGGATGGGTTTCTAATTATTGATAGATTTCAGCTGGTGTCATGACTTTCCATCTCTTTTTGCCCCTCACTGTCTTTAAGTGTTCAATACTTTTTCCTTGTGTCATTTCTCATTATTACACATTACTAAATTTATGGACATCTATTGTTTGATTTCTTTGCCTGTTTGGATTGGATGGGTTGTCACCAACATCTGGTGAGACTTTCATGCCAATGGCACCTTTAGAAATATACAGCTCTGGCAAAAATTAAGAGACCACTGCAAAATTGTCAGTTTTCTGAATTTTCTCTTTATAGGTACAGTGCCTACAAGTAGTATTCAACCCCCTGCAGATTTAGCAGGTTTACACATTCGGAATTAACTTGGCATTGTGACATTTGGACTGTAGATCAGCCTGGAAGTGTGAAATGCACTGCAGCAAAAAAGAATGTTATTTTTTTTTTTTTAATGGTGAAAAGTTTATTCAGAGAGTCATTTTATTATTCAACCCCTCAAACCACCAGAATTCTGTTTGGTTCCCCTAAAGTATTAAGAAGTATTTCAGGCACAAAGAACAATGAGCTTCACATGTTTGGATTAATTATATCTTTTTCCAGCCTTTTCTGACTAATTAAGACCCTCCCCAAACTTGTGAACAGCACTCATACTTGGTCAACATGGGAAAGACAAAGGAGCATTCCAAGGCCATCAGAGACAAGATCGTGGAGGGTCACAAGGCTGGCAAGGGGTACAAAACCCTTTCCAAGGAGTTGGGCCTACCTGTCTCCACTGTTGGGAGCATCATCCGGAAGTGGAAGGCTTATTGAACTACTGTTAGCCTTCCACAGCCTGGACAGCCTTTGAAAGTTTCCACCCGTGCCGAGGCCAGGCTTGTCCGAAGAGTCAAGGCTAACCCAAGGACAACAAGGAAGGAGCTCCGGGAAGATCTCATGGCAGTGGGGACATTGGTTTCAGTCAATACCATAAGTAACGTACTCCACCGCAATGGTCTCCGTTCCAGACGAGCCCGTAAGGTACCTTTACTTTCAAAGCGTCATGTCAAGGCTCGTCTACAGTTTGCTGATGATCACTTGGAGGACTCTGAGACAGACTGGTTCAAGGTTCTCTGGTCTGATGAGACCAAGATCGAGATCTTTGGTGCCAACCACACACGTGACGTTTGGAGACTTGATGGCACTGCATACGACCCCAAGAATACCATCCCTACAGTCAAGCATGGTGGTGGCAGCATCATGCTGTGGGGCTGTTTCTCAGCCAAGGGGCCTGGCCATCTGGTCCGCATCCATGGGAAGATGGATAGCACGGCCTACCTGGAGATTTTGGCCAAGAACCTCTGCTCCTCCATCAAGGATCTTAAGATGGGTCGTCATTTCATCTTCCAACAAGACAACGACCCAAAGCACACAGCCAAGAAAACCAAGGCCTGGTTCAAGAGGGAAAAAATCAAGGTGTTGCAGTGGCCTAGTCAGTCTCCTGACCTTAACCCAATTGAAAACTTGTGGAAGGAGCTCAAGATTAAAGTCCACATGAGACACCCAAAGAACCTAGATAACTTGGAGAAGATCTGCATGGAGGAGTGGGCCAAGATAACTCCAGAGACCTGTGCCGGCCTGATCAGGTCTTATAAAAGACGATTATTAGCTGTAATTGCAAACAAGGGTTATTCCACAAAATATTAAACCTAGGGGTTGAATAATAATTGACCCACACTTTTATGTTGAAAATTTATTAAAATTTAACTGAGCAACATAACTTGTTGGTTTGTAAGATTTATGCATCTGTTACTAAATCCTGCTCTTGTTTGAAGTTTGCAGGCTCTAACTTATTTGCATCTTATCAAACCTGCTAAATCTGCAGAGGGTTGAATACTACTTGTAGGCACTGTATATTTTTGAGTAAACTGTAAATTCCTTTATTCTATAAACTACTGACAACGTCTCCCGAACTTCCAAGCAATAAATTTTGTATTTATTTTCTGAAAATGACAAATGGTCAAAATAAAAAAAAATGCATTGCTTTCAGACCTCAAATAATGCAAAGAAAACAAGTTCATAATCATTTAGAAACAACAATACTAATAATGTTTTAACTCAGGAACAGTTCAGAAATCAATATTTTGTGGAATAATCATGATTTTTAATCACCTTATGACACTCCTGGTGCAAAAATGTAAGCAGTTCTTCTTTATTTGATGGCTTTTGACTATCCATCTTTCTCTTGATTACATTCCAGAGGTTTTCAATGGGGTTCAGGTCTGGAAATTGAGCTGGCCATGACAGGGCTTTGATGTGGAGGTCCTTCATCCACACACTGACTGATCTAGCAAGGCACATTGTCCTGCTGGAAAAAACAGTCCTCAGAGTTGGGGAACATTGCCTGAGCAGAAGGAAGCAACTTTTTTTTCTGGATAACCTTGTATGTGGCTTGATTCATATGTCTGTATGTCTTTGGAGTGTGGGAGGAAACCGGAGAACCTGGGGGAAAGCCACGCAAACACGAGAAGAACATACAAACTCCTTGCAGAGGTTGTCCTTGGTGGGATTTGAACCGAAGACCCCAGAGCGGCAAGGCTGTAATGCTAACCAATGGGGATTCATTTTAATTACTCATGGGGAAGAGTTAAACTTAATAATAAATTGATTGAAAGTAAAGAGTGCTTTACTTCTAACATGATTTTAATAGTTAATTTTTGGTGCCTTTAGGTCATTGATCAAAGAAAAGTAATCCTAAAAAACGTGGAAATTTTAGAATAATGGGAATAAAGTGTAAAATAAGGATATTTTTTCCTTATATCAATAAATCACAAACTTGTGATTACCGTAATTTCATAAATACAGTGGGATTAAGGGCCCTGGTCAGTTTACAGTGCGTGTGCCCTCCACATTACATGATGTATCATGTGATATGTCACATGATATTTTTGGGAGGTTTTTGGAACCCAAGGAGACGTACGGTCATGAGTAGCTCGCGACACCAAATTGTTTCCCTTGCATACAACACCATAAATGACAATAAAGTATACTATGTAAGGGACAGCACTATACATGGTAAGACATGAAACCATGTAATAAGGGTCTGTGCTATACATAACTAGACAGGAAACTATATTAAAACGGACAGCATTCTACAAAACAAGAGAAGACACTATATCCGAAGATTTGATGCATTACATAAAATAAGGAATTTTTCTACAATGAAGGGTATTACCCAGGGGAGGATATATTATTGGTGAACCTGTGCAGCCGCACAGGGCCCAAGAATTACAGGGGCCCATTTCCACATTCCACATTCCATGCATTTTGATGAGCTCTTAGACTGCAAAGGTCTCATATATTGTTCTTGCACAGGGGCTTTCTTATATCTTAGTCTGCCAGTGATATTATAACATCATCTCTATGCAAGTAGAGCTGCATTTTCAAAGAAGAGTTATCATGAATGAACGTTCCTAAGAAGGCTTATTCAATGATAATCTGACAGTGTAAATGGGCTGCCAATCACCCGATGTTTGTTGAATATTACAACAAAAGTCCTTGTAATGTGTTTTGGAGCATAGGCACATCTGTTTGAGGAATGGAGGGATCTTTACCCCCGAAAATGCATTATAGCAAATGTTACAAGGGGCTGCTGATAAGTCTTTGGCTTTGTGATCTTTTTTTGTTTCTATGGTAATGAACGTTACATTACATAAAAGCCTTATGTGTCTAATATATGTCATAAAAATTTTGTGTTTGTTGCTTATGGCAACAGTGTTCTACGCATGCAGGAAAACAAAATGGCGGAGTTTAATGCGATATTCACAGCAACTGAGAGTAGAGGAGAGATAAAATTCTTGTTAATGCAAGGAAAGTACGCAAAGGATATTCATGGTGATATGTCACAGACATTGGGGGATCAATGCCCTTCATATTCCACAGTTAAGAACTGGGTTGCCAAATTTAAATCGGGCCACTTCAGCACCGATGATGAGGAACGTACTGGACGACTGAGAGTGGTTGTTCCGGAGATCGTCGATGCTGTGCTCAACCTCATGCTGGAGAATCGACAAATGTCAGCTAAAGCAATAGCAGACATCATGGGGATTTCCCGTGAACGTGTTTGTGTCATTATCCATGAACATTTGGACATGAGGAAGCTATCTGCAAAGTGGGTCCCCAAATGTTTGACAACAGATCAGAGAAGCATGCGAGTGAAAACTTCCCGGTCCATTTGTCAGCGTTTCTGGACTGATAAGAACTTCCTGGATTGACAGGTCGCTATGGATGAGATCTGGATTTATTTGCATGATCCTGAAAACAAGGAGCAGTAAAAAGAGTGGACGCACAGTGGTACTCCTCGTCCAAAGCAGTTCAGGGTGCAAAATTCAGCCACTAAGGTGATGGCGTCTGTGTTCTGGAATAAGGAGGGCATGCTGCTAGTAGACTACCTCCAAAAGGGTTCCACCATCAATGCAAGGTATTACATTGAACTTTTGGACCAATTGAAGGCAGCTCTGAAGGACAATAGGTGAGGCAAGCTGTCCAAAGGAATTTTGTTCCTGCAAGACAACACCTCCGTTCACACTGCACAAATGAGCATGGGAAAACTGGCAGAGCTGGGCTTCCAGCTGGTTGACCACCCACCTTATTCACCAGATCTAGCTCCATCCAACTATCATCTATTTCCAAACCTGAAGAAACACCTCAAGGGTATCATATTTCACACCATTTCTGATGCCATGGCTGCTACGGATGCCTGGTTTGAGGCACAACCAAAATCCTTCTTTTTGCTAGGCTTACAGAGCTTGGAATGCCGATATAAGAGTGTGTTGACTTCAGTGGAGAGTATGTGGAATAAATATAAAGTTTCATCATCCTATCTCGTTTCTTTCTAGGTTAAAGCCAAAGAGTTATCAGCAGCCCCTCGTTTAATAATTTTACGTCTAAAAAAATATACTTTGTAGGTTTATTGTATTTCGAGGATTACTGATGGAGCACCAATGATCCATACGTGCACAAACGTTTTCAACATAGATGCCAATGGTGACCCTGAAAGGTGATGAGATATCCAGGAAGGGGGTAATCGATGTGTATCTACTACCCCCTGCTGGAGAGTAAGTAACCTTTAAACGTATGTAGCTTTTATAGTACTCTTTCTCTGAGTGCTGGACATTTTCCTTTTCATATCTTTATGCAAATATTTATTTTATGATGTTCTACAGTCAATTGATCTATATGGATAATCAAATAAGAGGATGTTCACATAACTCCGTGTGATGTGGAATACAAGTTTTCCATGCAGAAGAGTTTCCATTATTAATCTTTGGATTTTCCATTATTAATCTTTGGATGGTATGAAAGTTTATGATTACATACTATCAAATTAGTCATTCTGTGACAGTAACTGTGGAAAACAGATATACAATTATAGAAGTTAGGGCAGAAGGATGATCTCATCTCTATAGGCACATCTGTAAAATCCAATTTAAATGGATCAATATTACATTGTTAGAACGTAAAGAACGTCACATTACAATACTATTAATTTTGTAATTACAGTATATAATAATAACTACATATAATACAGCAATTCTTAAGACAGTGCCTTGAAAAAGTATTCATACGCTGTGAACCTTTCCATATTTTTTGTCATTTTACACCCACAAACGTAAACATATTTTATTGAGATTTTATGTGATATACCAACACGAAGTAGCAAGTATTTGTGAAGGGTAAAGGAAATGATACATGGTTTTCTAAAGATTTTAAAAATATAAATCTAAAAATAGTGATGTATTCAGCCTCCCTGAGTCAATATTCTGTAGGAACACCTTTTGCTGCAATTACCGCTGCAAGTCTTTTAGGGTATGTCTTTACCAGCTTTGCACGTCTAGATAAAGATATTTTTTCCCATTCTTCTTTGTAAAACAGCTCTAGCTCAGAAAGATTGAATGAAGCCAAGTCTAGCCACAGATTCTCAATGGGATTGTGTCTGGACTTTGACTAGGCCATTCACATACATGAATATGCTTTGATCTAAATCATTCTATTTTAGCTCGGGTAGTATGTTTAGGCTGCTTATGCTGGAAGGTAAATCTATTTCTCTTTTTAAAGTTTTTTTCAGCCTCTAACAGGTTTTCCTCCAGGTTTGCCCTTTACCTAACTCCATCCATCTTCCCATCATCTCTGACCAGCTTCCCTGTCCCTGCTAAAGAAAAGCATCTCCATAGCATGATGCAGTCACCTCCATGTTTAACGGTGGGGGATGGTGTTTTCATGGTTAGTTGTCTGCTACACATCGTGTTTGGAAATTTAGCCCAAAAAGTTCTACTTTAGTTTCATTAGACTAGAGCACCTTCTTCCACATGTTAGCTGTGTCCCCTAATTGGCATTGTGGGGGCTATTATACTGTTTAGAGGGCTATGTGGGGGCCAGTATACTATTTGGAAGGTTATGTAGTGGCCTTCATACTGTATTGGAGTCGCTGTAGGGGGCATCATACTGTGCTGGGGTCACTGTGGGGTATCATACTTTGTGGGGGGAGGGGAGGTTATCTTACATTTCATGTGGAGGGTACTGTGGAAAAATACACTATGGGGGCATCATACTGTGTTTGGAGGGCAGTTTTGTTGGCATCATACTCTATGAGGGCCATGAAAGGGGTATCTTAGTACATGGGAATGTGACGCCCTGGCAAAACCAGGTAGTCACAGATGACTGTACCCCCACCAAGGGTACAGGAATCGCCTCCTCCTTGGGATTTAACATCACAACCCACACACAGGAACACCAGCCACAAAGCCTAGTCACCCTCCCCATGACAACCAGGACACACCAGTGGGCGGGACCAGGCGGATGGGAACGCCCACCTAGGGGTCTTGGGGTGACAGGGGGAGGAAACACAGGAGTTGAGTAGTGGAGTAGTGGAGTAGAGTTGGAGAGGAGTGGAGTAGAGAGTGGGAGCCTGTCAGTGCAGTCTGACAGTGAGTGGAGCTGAGTGGTCAAGGGTCGGAGCCCTTGGACCACGGAAGAACTGACTAGGTGGCAGACGGCAGGGTCAGGCTACAGGCGACGGAGATCCGGTCGTGGGAGACCCAAAGTGGACTGGGGTAGGGTTGTAGCCCGCCGGTACCGACAGTGGGAATCCGGTCCGGAGGCCGTGCACAGGCAGGGTACCTGGACCCTAGGACAAGGCACGCTTCAAGCCCCTTGTTAATTGACTAGCGGGACAAGGTTCCAGGCCTGGTTTCCAGAGGGAAGCCCGGAGAGAAAAACGGCAGCCGAACGTGGGGGATAAATGCACCAGAACCCACTAAAATCCCAAGGGTCAGATTTTGCAGGCACGGCCCCCTCTGTACACAAAACCACAGGGGAGCGGATTTCTCCCATTTTAAGCGGGTTAAATCAACACACAGCAAGACACAAGTGCAGGAGGAAGGGTCCCTACCTTGCTAAACCGTGTGCGGGACCAGCACACCTCTCCAACGGCAACCGGCATCTGGCCTTGGTTTACAGTACAGACTCTGTGTGGATTATTCCTAATCGTGAGTACACCGGTGTCATCCGGTCCAACCTGCCGACGGTGCCCCAGCACTGCTCCCCACCTACATCCGGGCCCCGGGACTACACCTCCCCTACCTGTGGAGGGGATACCATCTTGCTGCCCCACACCATCGTGTCCCAGGTACTGGCACCAGAGGCAGCGGCGGTGCCAGTGCCACCATATCATCACCGCAACCCACGGGTGGCATCACAGACAAAAACTATCTCCTCTGTAAATACCCCCATTCACTCATTCACTGTTACGAGGATGGGAGGTTGCACGAGCCCCGGGTCCGGTCACCACTCGAGCCTCAGACACGATCCCGGATCCGAGCGCCCGAAGCAGCCCCTCTGCCGTGGAGCGGCACCTGTCTGCGACAGGAACACTAAAGGGCTTCAATAAAAGCAACAGTACTTTGTAAGGGCTGCAAAGTTGTGAGTTATACCGGTCTGTGACCACACTGAATTTGGGTGTGTGTGTGTGGGGGGGGGGTATTGGTGTGGGTGTGTGGGTGGGTGTGGGGAGAGAGTCCAAATTGTGCACTTTTGCTATGGGACTCCATGATTTCTATGTATGCCCCTGGTCCTAACCCCAATGGAGTTCACAATCTGCCTATCTCACATGCCTGCTCTGGGTCCAATGTCTTAGAACACCAATTAATCAGTTCTGTGGGAGAAAACGGATAATCAGAAGAAACCTTCTTCCTACAAAGCTAGGTAGTATAATTTGCATACAGCTGGCAAAGTACTCAGGAAGTAAAAGAGGCAGAAAATCAATAGAATTATCTCAGGTAATTATTTTAAACCACTCTGCAATTTTGGTAAAAATTTCTAACGAGCGGGAAAGGGCATATAAAGGGAACCTGTCACCATGAAAATAGTCCAATATGCAGGCATTCTATAGAGCATGGGGAGCTGAGCAGATAGATATATAGTTTTGTAATAAAAGATTCAGGATAACCTGTAATTTAATAATTTACACCTCATCTCTTTCTGGGATATTTGGTCAAGTGGGCGGTCCTAACAGTGACTGGTAGCTATCACTGTATGCACTTATACAATTAAATCTGCCAGTCACTGATAGGACCGGCCACTAGACCAAAAATCACAGAAATAGCAGAGGTGTAAATGATTATTAAATCACAGGTTATCCTGAATCTTTTATCACAAAACGTTATATCAATGTACTCAGCTCCCCCTAGTCTATAACAAGGTGCCTGCAGTTTAGAATGTATTTTCATGCTGACAAGCTCCCTTTAATTGCCATAAACCTTAGTCATGAAAAAAGTCAGGGATCCCTAACATGTGGCTGTCAGGCACTTAAAGGGAACCTGTCACCAGTTTTTTGCCCTATAAGCTGCGGCCACCACCACTGGGCTCTTATATACAACATTCTAACATGCTGTATATAAGAGCCCATACCGCTGGATATAACATAAAAAACACTTTAGAATACTCACCTAGAAGGTCGCTCCGGTGCACAATGGTCGGAGGGGTGGCGCTGTTCACCGGGATCAGCGCCTCCCCTTTCGGCCATCTTGCTCTTTCTTATTCTGAAGCCGCAGTGCATTACGCGTCTACGTCATACACACAGGCTGGCATTGAGGTCCTCCGCAGGCGCACTTTGATCTGCCCCGAGCCGGACTGTTTCCATGGCAGTGTCGCGGGCGGAGGAGGGGACGCCGCGCTGTCCCACTGCTCGGGTCCGGCTGCCGCTGCGGCTGCTGCGGCCTGCTGCTGCTGCTGCTCGGTGGCCCCACCAATCAGTGGCCTGCTCTGGGTCAGCCTGTGTGGGGGACGGGCCCAGCTGGAGTCCCTCCGTGTCGGCTACAACCGGCACCTTCAGCAATGAGGGACCCCGCTGTGACATGGCCTGCTCTGCCTCCTGGCAGCTACATCCCCGCCGTGCCTCAGCCGAGGCCCGGTGCCTGGGAGCGGTCAACGTGACTTGCGGTGTTGGCGTTTGATCGAGGATCGCCTCCGCTACGGCCGGGCGGATTGCCGGGGCCGTCATCATCTCCGTCGCGGCTGGGATGGAGGCCGGGACGGGTGCCAGGGCGGTGGTAAAGGTAAGGCCCGGGGGCCGCAGGTCTGGGCCCTCTCCCACAGACGCTGCGGGCTCCGCTACCGGTGGCAGGGGTAACGGGTCGGTCGGGGCGCTGGCCGCAGGCATGGGCAGTGAGGGAGGTAGCGTGGTGGACGGCAGCAGGCCGGGCCCCTCAGCCGTATCGACCGATCCCTCTGGGACATAGGGGCGTGGGTCGCTTACCCGCTCCTCTGAGACCACCTCCACTTCGGATGCCCAAACGGTTGCGGCCAGGCCCTTCATCTCCGACGTCCACTTCGCCAGCATGAAGTGGACTTGGGCCTGGAGCTTCTGGCACATCTTGCTTCTGGATCCAGGAACGTGTTTCAGCAGAGTCCTGGCGTCTCTGCACGCTACAGCGCTAGTTACATGCGGCTGCGACCACCGCTCCTCCAGCGGCTCCGTCGGGCGCAGACATCTTGTTTCCGTCCCCCTTAGCCTCTTTCCGGCCACTCCTCTATCGGGGCGGGGTTTTGGCCTTCGCGCCTCTGCTACTCGAGAGGACGCTCGAGCGGGAACTTTTCGCGCCAAAGATGGCGACTTCTGAAATTTTCCGGCCGGATACCTCCGGCGGTCACAAGGCGCACCTCTAACCAACGGCAGAGCGGTAAGATCCTGTTCGTGACGCCAAGTTGTCGCGGGCGGAGGAGGGGACGCCGCGCTCTCCCACTGCTCGGGTCCGGCTGCCGCTGCTGCGGCCTGCTGCTGCTGCTGCTCGGTGGCTCGAGCGATGGGCCGGATCCCGGGGACTCGAGCGGCGCTCCTCGCCCGTGAGTGAAAGGGGATTGGGTTTTGGGATAGTTTATTGTCCGTGACGCCACCCACGGTTGTGGTGATTAAGTGGACACCACCGCTGCTCTGTATGGGAATCCCGGGAGTGATGGTATGGAGCAGCCAGTTGTTGATTTGCCCCTCCGTGGGTAGGGGTTTTTGGTTGTCCCGGGGCCCAGTGATGGGGTTGGAATGGTGGTCAGGCGGGTATGGGGCCTATGGAGGTGCAGGGGCGCAGGGGCAGCGCTGTGCTGCACAGCACGGAGGTACTCACTCAGCCAGTAAACACGACACAGTTCTCGGTAAACAAACGGCTGGTTGGACGGGTCCCTTGGACGGTTACGGTGCTGCTGTTCCCTGCAGTTAGCGGTGACGGTCTCTTCCCTGCACCTATGTAAAGTCTCTTGGTAGCGATGAGTTCCCACCGGGTACCCGCTCCCCGGCTTGGATATGGGCCGGAGGAGCCCCTCTCTTGCCCGCAGGCGCTGGCCCTGGGAAACTGGTGCCTTCGCGGTGGCGGTGTCTCCCCTTAACGGTCGGGCTGTTGCCTTCAATCGGGACTTGGTTGTTAGGCAAATTATGGTGACTCCTAGCCTTGCTGGGATCCGAAAGGCCCCTGCCCTGGTGCTGACTGTTCTTCGTATACTGCTCCGGTACCGCCGGGTCACCACCCGTCCGCGGTCCTTCCAGCAACCTCCAAGCAGTCCCCCTGCAGACTATCACCGCCGTCTGCTGACCTTGCTGTCTCAGTCCGGGGCACACACCCGGACCAACTTCAGGCTTGCTTAACTGTTTCTTTTTTACTTCTTTACTCCTCTTACAAGCTCCTCTACCACTTCCTTCTACTTCTTCCTCCAATCTCTATCTGCCTGGTTCTCCCGCCTCCAGGGCTGTGAACTCCTCGGTGGGCGAAGCCAACCGCCTGGCCCACCCCCTGGTGTGGACTTCAGCCCCTGGAGGAAGGCAACAAGGAATTTAGGTTAGCCTAGATGTACCTGCCGGGAATGTGGGGTGCATGTGATGTTGTGACCTGTGACCCCTGGCTTGCTCAGGGCGTCACAGCAGCTTGTTATGAGGAGAATAAACACCTAACTTTCATAGGCATACATTGACCAGTAGATGGCAGCAAAGTACACTTAACAATCCTCAGTGTACACACAGCACAACACAATGCATTACATACTTCCCAACTCATAGTGTGTCGCCCTGGGCAAGCCAGGGGACACAGGTCACAACAACACACACACCCCACATTCTCTGCAGGTACACCAGCTAACCTACAAATCCTTGTTGCCTTCCTCCAGAGGCTGATGATTCACACCAGGGGGTGGGCCAGGCGGTTGGCTCCGCCCACCAAGGAGATCACAGTTCTGGAGGCAGGAAGTACCAGGCAGATTAGCCCAGGCAGGGCAAGAGTGAAGTTCAGCTCAGGGAGAGCTTGAGTGAGGAGTGGACAACTAGGGAAGTAAGAGAAGTGACAGAAAGCCTGAAGTTGGTCTGTGGCTGTGTGCCCAGACGGAATCAGCAAGGTCAGCAGACGGCGGTGAAGGTCTGGAGTGGGACTGTCTGGAGGTTACTGGAAGGACCCCGTTGGCTGTGTGCCCGGTGGTCTGGAGCGGATACAAAGGGCAGTCAGCACCAGAGCAGGGGCTTTTTGGATCCCAGCAAGGCTTGGAGTCGCTGTAAATTGCTAAATCCGTTAGTGAAGGGGACGTAGATCTCCCAGCAAGCAAGTCCTGATTGACGGCAAAGGTCCAACCACAACGGGGAAACACCGCCACCGCCAAGGCACCAGTTTCCCAGGGCCGGCGCCTGCGGGCAAAGTGTGGAGCTCCTCCGGCCCAGATTGTAGTCGGGGAGCGGGTAACCGGTGGGAATCCATCGCTACCAATAGACTTAACATAGGTGCAGGGAAGAGTGACCATCACCGTCAACTGCAGGGAACCGCAGCACCGTGAACCGTCCGTGGGACCGTCCTACCAGCCGTTGGTTTACCGTACAAACTGTGTCCATGTCTCAGGCTGAGTGAGTACCACAGTGCCGCAAGGCACAGCGCTGCCCCCGCGTCCCTGCGCCCACCAGGCCCTGCACCTCACCAACCATCACCGGGCCCCGGGATCACCAACCCCTACCCACGGAGGGGCAACACAACACCTGGCTGCTCCACATCACCATCCCCGGGATCCCCGTATTAAGCAGCGGTGGTGCTACCAATCACCACAACCGTGGGTGGCGTCACGAACATTATCCCAACATCCCAAAACCCCCCTTTCACTCACGGGCGAGGAGTGTCGCTCGAGAAACCCCGGGATCCGGCCCACCGCTCGAGCCACCACTGAGCAGCTGCCGGACCCGAGCAGAAGGGGTGAGCGCGGTGTGCTGACACCCTCCTCCCCGCCCGCGACAACTTGGCGTCACGAACAGGATCTTACCGCTCTGCCGTCTGGTAGAGGTGCGCCTTGTTACCGCCGGAGGTATCCGGCAGAAAAATTTCAGAAGCCGCCATCTTTGGCGCGAAAAGTTCCCGCTCGAGCGTCTTCTCGAGCAGTAGAGGCGCGAAGGCCAAAACTCCGCCCCGAGAGAGGAGGGGCCGGAAAGAGCTAAGGGGGACGCGATGGCGGCTGGCCGCATGTGAGCGCGGCTGTGGAAGCAGGGACGCCAGGACCCTGCGGCCATTTATTGGTTCCTGGAAGAGGCCGCTGCTAAAGATGCTGAGTCCGACCAACAACACCGTGGTCCCCGCGCCCGGCATGGCGGCGTGGGTGGAAGTCCGGACCGCCCAGCTAAGCAGCCGTCTGCAGGTCCGCATGCAGCTCCTCCTGGAGGAGTGGGAGGCCGACATGGTGGAAGTGGTGGCTGCTATGCGGAGATGCGAGGTGGAGGAAGATTTGGAGGAATGGGTAAGAGACCCACGTCCCTGTATTCCCGAGGGATCGGCCGCTGCGGCTGAGGGGCCCGGCCTACACCCGTTCACCCTGCTGCCTCTCCCGCTACCCGCGTTAGCTGCTGCTGCCCCGCCACTAGGCCCGCTACCACCACCACCGGTAGCGGTACCCTGCCAATCCGCCCCGGCGGACCGACCTGCAGCAGAAGCTCATGACCACCCTGAACCGCTTCTATGGAAGAAGCCAAAGGCTGAGCCCGTCAGCAAAGATGCACCGGAGGCACGGCGGGGATGCAGCTGCCAGGAGGCAGAGGAGGCCATGTCACAGCGGGGTCCCTCATTACTGAAGGTGCCGGTCGTAGCCGACACGGAGGGACTCTGGCTGGGTCCGTCCCCCGCACACGCTGAACCGGAGCAAACAGAAAGTACTCCCGGCTGGGAGCGGCGGCAACAGCAGCTGCGCAGGGAGATCGATGCCCGAGAGGGGTGTAGAGCGGATGTGCATGCCCGCATGAATATGGAAGAAGATCGCCTGCAGCGAGCTACCATTGGGGTCCAGAGCGGTGCACCGTGTGAAGGTGGCACTAGAGCCCCACGAGTGAGAATGGACTGCTGAGCCGCAAAAGGCAGCGGAGTGCCGCTGCACCGTCCCCGTTGGGACCACCTGTCTGTTTGAAAGTTTTGAAAAATGGAAAAACACTGATTGAACCGAGTTTTCACCTGATTCACCGTGTGATTTGCAACCGGCTGGAGCCAGCACCGTTGTCCCCGTGGGGACCGTTTAAAGTTTAAAAATGCATGGGAACTAGCCATGGACAAGCCCGTGAACTCTGCAGGGCAACCACAAACGTTAGTGGCTTGTAAATATGTTGGGTACCGTTACCGTTTCCGCAATGCCGCCTCCGGAGAGGCAGGTTGGAGGGAGGGCCCTGAGCAGAGCAGGCCAGGGCCCAGCCACCAAAGGAACCGGTGGCTACCCTCTGGAGGGAAGGACAGATCCCGCTCGGGTACCGTGTGCTGGACTGTGGGTCAAGGGGTGCTGCCTGGGTTTTAGGGGCAGCATCAGGGCCAGGTTACTTGGGTGGGAGAGAGCGGAAACCGTGACCGTATACCGTTGCAACGTTAAAGTGAAATGTGCCTCCCGTTAAGGGAAGAATAATTAAAAATGTCTTATGTTATGTTTAACCCTGTTATCCCCTTTTTACAGAAAAATAAAACCGGTGTAGGACGGCAGCCCGCGGACGGTCTGCGTTTTGCTAAGGGGGAATGTGTCGCCCTGGGCAAGCCAGGGGACACAGGTCACAACAACACACACACCCCACATTCTCTGCAGGTACACCAGCTAACCTACAAATCCTTGTTGCCTTCCTCCAGAGGCTGATGATTCACACCAGGGGGTGGGCCAGGCGGTTGGCTCCGCCCACCAAGGAGATCACAGTTCTGGAGGCAGGAAGTACCAGGCAGATTAGCCCAGGCAGGGCAAGAGTGAAGTTCAGCTCAGGGAGAGCTTGAGTGAGGAGTGGACAACTAGGGAAGTAAGAGAAGTGACAGAAAGCCTGAAGTTGGTCTGTGGCTGTGTGCCCAGACGGAATCAGCAAGGTCAGCAGACGGCGGTGAAGGTCTGGAGTGGGACTGTCTGGAGGTTACTGGAAGGACCCCGTTGGCTGTGTGCCCGGTGGTCTGGAGCGGATACAAAGGGCAGTCAGCACCAGAGTAGGGGCTTTTCGGATCCCAGCAAGGCTTGGAGTCGCTGTAAATTGCTAAATCCGTTAGTGAAGGGGACGTAGATCTCCCAGCAAGCAAGTCCTGATTGACGGCAAAGGTCCAACCACAACGGGGAAACACCGCCACCGCCAAGGCACCAGTTTCCCAGGGCCGGCGCCTGCGGGCAAAGTGTGGAGCTCCTCCGGCCCAGATTGTAGTCGGGGAGCGGGTAACCGGTGGGAATCCATCGCTACCAATAGACTTAACATAGGTGCAGGGAAGAGTGACCATCACCGTCAACTGCAGGGAACCGCAGCACCGTGAACCGTCCGTGGGACCGTCCTACCAGCCGTTGGTTTACCGTACAAACTGTGTCCATGTCTCAGGCTGAGTGAGTACCACAGTGCCGCAAGGCACAGCGCTGCCCCCGCGTCCCTGCGCCCACCAGGCCCTGCACCTCACCAACCATCACCGGGCCCCGGGATCACCAACCCCTACCCACGGAGGGGCAACACAACACCTGGCTGCTCCACATCACCATCCCCGGGATCCCCGTATTAAGCAGCGGTGGTGCTACCAATCACCACAACCGTGGGTGGCGTCACGAACATTATCCCAACATCCCAAAACCCCCCTTTCACCCACGGGCGAGGAGTGTCGCTCGAGAAACCCCGGGATCCGGCCCACCGCTCGAGCCACCACTGAGCAGCTGCCGGACCCGAGCAGAAGGGGTGAGCGCGGTGTGCTGACACCCTCCTCCCCGCCCGCGACAATAGCACCCAAAGCAACTGTGGCACACCGGAACAGATCTACTGCCACACATAAGAGCAAAACGATCGCAGTCGCAGAGGTCGCCATCGCAACAGGGGCTGCAGGATTGAGAAGCCCGCTCTGCAGAGAAGGATCCCGCACCTATCAATCAGAGAAGAGCTGCACTGTTCCTGCACTCTCAGTGGGCGCTCCGCCCCCTCCATCCTTTGCATGTGACAGTGTGCTGGCTATGATGATAAATCAGGTGAAGCACTGGCAGTCTGAAATGTGCCTTGTCCCAGCACTGCTATATGGTCACTGCTGACTTCCAGCTTTCTGCAGTAAAGGCCCCGTCACACTAAGCAACATCGCTAGCAACATCGCTAGCAACATCGCTGCTAACGAACAACTTTTGTGACGTTGCTAGCGATGTTGCTGTGTGTGACATCCAGCAACAACCTGGCCCCTGCTGTGAGGTCGTTGGTTGTTGCTGAATGTCCTGGGCCATTTTTTAGTTGTTGCTGTCCCGCTGTGAAGCACAGATCGCTGTGTGTGACAGCGAGACAGTAAAAACTAAATGTGCAGGCAGCAGGAGCCAGCTTCTGCGGAGGCTGGTAACCACTGTAAACATCGGGTAACCAAGAAGCCCTGTCCTTGGTTACCCGATATTTACCTTTGTTACCAGCCTCCTCCGCTCTCACTGTCAGTGCCGGCTCCTGCTCTGTGCACATGTAGCTGCAGCACACATCGGGTTAATTAACCCGATGTGTGCTGTAACTAGGAGAGCAAGCAGCCAGCGCTCAGTGTGCGCTGCTCCCTGCTCTCTGCACGTGTAGCTCCGTGCGGTGGTAACCAAGGTAAATATCGGGTTAGTTACCCGATATTTACCTTAGTTACCAAGCGCAGCATGTTCCACGTGGCGCTGGGGGCTGGTCACTGGTTGCTGGTGAGCTCACCAGCAACTTGTGTAGCGACGCTCCAGCGATCCCTGCCAGGTCAGGTTGCTGGTGGGATCGCTGGAGCGTCGCAGTGTGACATCTCACCAGCAACCTCCTAGCAACTTACCAGCGATCCCTATCGTTGTTGGGATCGCTGGTAAGTTGCTTAGTGTGACTGGACCTTAAGTTTATATAGTAATGTCCTGTGGCTGAAAGGATGTTTTGTTGACAAGGACATCAGTAAGATAAGATATATTGCAGGAAAGTGCAGCCAGCATTGCAGTCTGTGTTGCTGTGGCCTTTTCTGCCATATACCATATCTTAACTAAACTGTTAAAAGATAGATTGATGTGTCAGTGTCATCAAGCTGCTTGGAACCCTTTGGAAGCTGGAGAGGTGGGGGAGGGGATGAGGAGAGAAGGATGTGGGACTGCAGGCTTATAGATAAGGTGGTGGGGGGTCGTCAGCCCTCATCCAATATGAGAAGTGGGGGGAGCATTAGGAGCAGTTTATGTCTGTAGAGAGCAGGTCCTGTTTATTGTGTTCAATATAACTAAATTACTGTGCACTCAGGGGCGTAATGATCACAGTCACAGAGGTTGCGATTGGGGGCCCACTGACCCCAGGGCGTGCCTCAGCTGGATGTACGTCCAAGGGTGCACATCCAGCTGAAATGTATTGCAGTACAGAGACCTGCACTGTAATCAGTGACGTAGCTACTTGGGGGCAGAGGGGGTGGTCACTCCGGGCCCCGCACTATAGGTACCCTTAATTATATCGATATGAGCAGCACGCTGCTATAGTTCAGCTATGCGGTAGACGGGCAGAACGATTGCAATCACATGGATCGTGACAGAGCCCGGAGGTGCAGGAGGCCCGCCAGCTCCAGCCCCTGCTTCAGCTGGATGTTTGTCCAAGGCTGCACATCCAGTTGAAATGCATCTCTGTTCAGAGACTGTTTCATCCACAGGTATGTGATACTGTTCCAACCACTGCCATTCCCATCTGAATTTCATATTCTTCTAACTCTTTGTTCTTGGTTCACACCTGTCTATTTCTTCTGCATCTTAAGTAGTTCGTTTTCTAGCTGTGAAGTAGTTCAAATGTTTCTCTTAGTTTCTACTTACTAATTCACCCCTGGTGTGTTTCTCAGAGCTCTCTTCCTCTATCCCCCTCCCTTCTGCTCACACCTGAGTCATTTTCTAGGCCTCTAGAGTTGTATAAATTTGTTGGCACAGGTCTGTTATGACCATGGTCTGTGTGATTTCATAAGTGGGATTTGCTAAGTGGGCAATCAGAAATGTCCCAGAAATGTCCCAGAAGGTGAGCTTTACCTCCTTAACTGTTTGTCACTTGCATTTTTTCCCCTACACTTTTTCATATTCCCATATGTAAACCTTAAACTCACCATGTTCACCTATGCCCTCACAGTTTTTGTTCCACTCCTCCTCACTCTCCTTCGCTATCCCCCAACGCCAGCACTCGCCAAACAAATATTCATCTCCCCTTCCCTTTTACCTCCCCACCTGTCCTCATCTGCTGACCTGCTCCTAAATCTCAGGTCTCTCTTAATAACACGCAGATCATGCCGTCCACTCTCCTTCTCCCACCTGCTCTCTCTTTCTCTACTTCTCCTCACTGCTGGTGACATATCTCCCAATCCTGGACCTCCCCAGATGGGACACTCCTCTCTACCACCCCCCTATCGCTCCACCCTTACTAGTAACTACCGCAACCTCTCCAATATAAAACCCATCCCCCTCTCACCCACTCCGCCACCCACTCTCTCTGGAGCGCTGTGGAATGCCCGTTCGGTCTGTAACAAACTGCACATCATTCACGACCTCTTTACCTCTAGCAACCTATCCTCTCTGGGCATCACTGAAACATGGCTGACACCATCCAACACTGCCTCCCCTGCTGCGCTGTGCTACGGTGGCCTTCACTTCTCCCATACTCCTCGCCCTGGCAATAGACAAGGTGGAGGAGTGGGCCTCCTTCTTTCTAACAACTGCAGCTTTAATCCAATCCCACCTCTACCCTCTCTTGTCCTGCCTTCCTTTGAAATGCACTCTGTCCGCATCTATTCTCCTTCCAACCTCCAAGTGGCCATCATATACAGACCCCCAGGCCCTACCACTTCCTTTATCGACCAGTTCTCTGCCTGGCTTCTACACTTTCTCTCTGCTGACATTCCCACTATCATCATGGGTGACTTTAACACCCCCACTGACACCCGCCAGTCAGCAGCCTCCAAACTACTCTCCCTTGCTTCATCTTTTGGTCTATCTCAGTGGTCCACCTCTGCCACCCATAAAGATGGACACACATTAGACCTTATCTTCACCCGTCTCTGCTCTCTATGTAACCTCACTACCTCCCCTCTCCCTTTATCTGACCACCATCTATTGACCTTCTCTGCTCTGTCCTCCTCACCTGCCCCTCCTGTCCAGCACGTATCACACCCTCGCAGAAACCTCGCACATGTCAACATACACACCCTTTCTGACTCTATCCTACCACTCTCCTCCATATCTTCAGTCCACGACACAAACAGTGCCACCACTTTCTACAACACCACTCTCACATCAGCTATTGATTCAGTTGCTCCTCTTGTGCATGGCAGAGTGAGACAAATCAATAGACAACCCTGGCACAACAGCCTCACTAAAAAACTGCGGCAAGTGTCTAGGGCTGCAGAGCGGCGCTGGAAGAAAACGCACTCCCAGGAAGACTTCACCACATTCAAAAATGCAATTCACACATTTCGCTTGGCCCTTACCTCGGCTAAACAGGAATACTTCAGAAACCTCATATCCTCTTTAACACACAACCCCAAACAGCTATTCAATACTTTCAACTCCCTCCTTCGCCCACCACTGCCCCCTCCAACCTCCCTCATTTCCGCAGAAGAATTTGCCACATATTTCAAAGAAAAGATCGACCAAACCAGACAAGTCTTTTCTGCTCAACCACCACAACCCCTTCATATAACAGACCACTGCTCCTCCCCCATAAACTTCCTCTCCAGTATCACCGAAGAAGAGCTTGCACATCTTCTCTCAAAAGCGCACCTCACCACCTGCGCACGTGATCCCATCCCAACCCACCTCCTCCCCAACCTCACCACTATCCTAATTCCAGCCTTAACCCATCTCTTCAACCTATCTTTAACAACTGGTACCTTCCCTTCTGCCTTTAAACATGCAACAGTCACACCCATCCTAAAGAAACCTTCCCTCGACCCAACCTCTGCTGCCAGCTATCGCCCCATATCGCTACTCCCATTCGCCTCAAAACTCCTGGAACAGCACGTCCATGCTGAAATTTCCTCCCACCTCTCCTCTAACTCTCACTTTGACAACCTACAGTCCGGCTTCCGTCCACATCATTCCACTGAAACTGCCCTGACTAAAATCACAAATGACTTACTTACTGCCAAAGCTAACAACCACTTCTCTATACTCCTACTTCTAGACCTATCCTCAGCTTTTGACACTGTTGACCACTCCCTCCTACTACAGATCCTCTCTTCCCTTGGTGTCAGAGACCTCGCCCTCTCTTGGATCTCTTCATACCTCTCCAACCGCACTTTTAGTGTCTCCCACTCACACACAACCTCTTCATCCCGTCCTCTCTCTGTTGGTGTCCCTCAAGGCTCTGTCCTGGGACCATTACTCTTTTCTATCTATACATTTGGCCTGGGACAACTCATAAAGTCCTATGGCTTCCAGTACCACCTATATGCCGATGACACTCAGATCTACCTCTCTGGCCCAGATGTCACATCTCTGCTGTCCAGAATCCCAGAGTGCCTATCAGCTATATCTTCCTTCTTCTCCTCTCGCTTCCTAAAGCTCAATGTGGCCAAAACTGAACTGATCATCTTTCCTCCATCTCACCTACACTCTCCACCTGATCTATCTATTACAATAAATAACATCACGCTCTCCCCAGCACCCAAAGTTCGGTGCCTCGGAGTGACCTTTGACTCTGCCTTGTCCTTCATACCACACATCCAATCCCTCACCACCTCCTGTCGTCTTCAACTCAAAAATATTTCCAGAATCCGTCCCTTCCTCAATTCTCAATCTACAAAAATGCTAGTGCATGCCCTCATAATCTCCCGCCTCGACTACTGCAACATCCTCCTCTGTGGTCTCCCTGCTAACACGCTCGCCCCTCTCCAGTCCATCCTTAATGCTGCTGCCCGACTGATCCACCTCTCGCCTCAATACCACCCCGCTTCTCCTCTGCATGTCCCTCCACTGGCTCCCAATCTTCCATCTTATCCAATTCAAACTACTAATACTGACTTACAAAGCCATCCACAAATTATCTCCTCCGTATATCTCTGAACTAATCTCTCGCTACACTCCAAAACGTAATCTCCGGTCCTCCCAAGATCCCCTTCTCTCCTCCTCTCTCATTCGCTCCTCATGCAACCGCCTCCAAGACTTCTCCCGAACATCCCCAGTCTTCTGGAACTCGCTGCCTCAACACGTCAGACTATCTACTACACTTGCAAACTTCAAACGGAACCTAAAGACTCATCTGTTCAGAAATGCCTATAACCTTGAATGACCTCACTGCCCCACCACCGTGCGGAGCTGCCGCCCCACCACCGTGCGGAGCTGCCGCCCCACCACCGTGCGGAGCTGCCGCCCCACCACCGTGCGGAGCTGCCGCCCCACCTACACCCCACCTACTTTCTCCTCCCCATAATCCTATAGAATGTAAGCCCGCAAGGGCAGGGCCCTCTTCCCTCTGTACTAGTCTGTCTACTGTAACTTGTATATGTATTTTGTATGTAACCCCCTTCTCATGTACAGCACCATGGAATCAATGGTGCTCTATAAATAAATAATAATAATAATAAAAATAATAATAAAAGACCCATTGGGTTCCTGCACTGTGAAATGCGATGCAGCCAAACAAAAGACGGCAGCTTTCAGCAGCGTGCCCATGAGGTGGCGCATGACAGTGACGTAATGCGTTGCCATAGCATGGACGCCAATGAAATCTGCCGCCACTGCGGGCCGGATATAGAGGAGGATGACGTACTAAGTGGGAGCCGGAGAGGGTGAGTACAGTATATACCAGAATGGGGACAGTTTATTCCAGGATATACCCGGAGGTGGACAGTATATACCAGGAGAGAATCAGAAGGAGAACAGTATATACCAGAAAGGTCTCAGGAGAGGAACATATATTCCAGGAGCTGGACTATATATTCCAGGAGGGGGACAGTATATACCAGGCTGGGGGACAGTAAATACCAGTATGGGGGACATACAGTTAGGTCCAGAAATATTTGGACAGTGACACAAGTTTTGTTGTTTTAGCTGTTTACAAAAACATGTTCAGAAATACAATTATATATATAATATGGGCTGAAAGTGCACACTCCCAGCTGCAATATGAGAGTTTTCACATCCAAATCAGAGAAAGGGTTTAGGAATCATAGCTCTGTAATGCATAGCCTCCTCTTTTTCAAGGGACCAAAAGTAATTGGACAAGGGACTCTAAGGGCTGCAATTAACTCTGAAGGCGTCTCCCTTGTTAACCTGTAATCAATGAAGTAGTTAAAAGGTCTGGGGTTGATTACAGGTGTGTGGTTTTGCATTTGGAAGCTTTTGCTGTGACCAGACAACATGCGGTCTAAGGAACTCTCAATTGAGGTGAAGCAGAACATCCTGAGGCTGAAAAAAAAGAAAAAATCCATCAGAGAGATAGCAGACATGCTTGGAGTAGCAAAATCAACAGTCGGGTACATTCTGAGAAAAAAGGAATTGACTGGTGAGCTTGGGAACTCAAAAAGGCCTGGGCGTCCACGGATGACAACAGTGGTGGATGATCGCCGCATACTTTCTTTGGTGAAGAAGAACCCGTTCACAACATCAACTGAAGTCCAGAACACTCTCAGTGAAGTAGGTGTATCTGTCTCTAAGTCAACAGTAAAGAGAAGACTCCATGAAAGTAAATACAAAGGGTTCACATCTAGATGCAAACCATTCATCAATTCCAAAAATAGACAGGCCAGAGTTAAATTTGCTGAAAAACACCTCATGAAGCCAGCTCAGTTCTGGAAAAGTATTCTATGGACAGATGAGACAAAGATCAACCTGTACCAGAATGATGGGAAGAAAAAAGTTTGGAGAAGAAAGGGAACGGCACATGATCCAAGGCACACCACATCCTCTGTAAAACATGGTGGAGGCAACGTGATGGCATGGGCATGCATGGCTTTCAATGGCACTGGGTCACTTGTGTTTATTGATGACATAACAGCAGACAAGAGTAGCCGGATGAATTCTGAAGTGTACCGGGATATACTTTCAGCCCAGATTCAGCCAAATGCCGCAAAGTTGATCGGACGGCGCTTCATAGTACAGATGGACAATGACCCCAAGCATACAGCCAAAGCTACCCAGGAGTTCATGAGTGCAAAAAAGTGGAACATTCTGCCATGGCCAAGTCAATCACCAGATCTTAACCCAATTGAGCATGCATTTCACTTGCTCAAATCCAGACTTAAGACGGAAAGACCCACAAACAAGCAAGACCTGAAGGCTGCGGCTGTAAAGGCCTGGCAAAGCATTAAGAAGGAGGAAACCCAGCGTTTGGTGATGTCCATGGGTTCCAGACTTAAGGCAGTGATTGCCTCCAAAGGATTCGCAACAAAATATTGAAAATAAAAATATTTTGTTTGGGTTTGGTTTATTTGTCCAATTACTTTTGACCTCCTAAAATGTGGAGTGTTTGTAAAGAAATGTGTACAATTCCTACAATTTCTATCAGATATTTTTGTTCAAACCTTCAAATTAAACGTTACAATCTGCACTTGAATTCTGTTGTAGAGGTTTCATTTCAAATCCAATGTGGTGGCATGCAGAGCCCAACTCGCGAAAATTGTGTCACTGTTCAAATATTTCTGGACCTAACTGTATATACCAGCATGGGGGACATATTTACTAGGATGGGGGAATATATATACCAGGATGGAGGACATATTTACCCAGAAGTCACCCAGGATGGGGGTCATATTTACCAGGAAGGAGCTCAGGATGGGGTACATTAAGTCAGGATGGGTGACATTATTACATAATGGGGTGGAGGGCAATTCATATGTCTGTCTTTATAGGATTTAGAACACTAAATATATATATACATATATACATCTGACCAACATGTGGGGAGGGGGGGCCCAGGTGTAAATTTTGTATTGAGGCCCATAAAAGTAGTTATGCCACTGGCCACACAACAACTGTTTAGCTCAGCAACAGTATAATGGGTACCCCCAGTGACATAACTAGAGTCCGATGGGCCCCAGTGCAAAGTGTAAGGCTGGGCCCCCCCACATGTTGGTCAGATGTAGGGGGCATTATAGCATTCGAAATCCTATAAAGACATGTGAGTTTCCCCACCTTCCCCTTAATTGTGTAGTACTGACTCCATTCTGTACTAATAGCCCCATCATAGGCCACTTCCTGTTAAATATGTCCCCCATCCAGGTGTATGTCCCCATCATGGCCCCATCCTGGTATATATGTCCCCATCATGGCCACATAGTTGTGTATGACCTCATCATGGCCCCAATCTGGTATATATGTCGCCATAATGACCCCATCCTGGTATCTATGCCCCATCCTGGTATATATGTCTCCTTCATTGTACCATCCTCGTATAGATGTCCCCTTAATAGCCCCATCCTGGTATTCATGTCCCCATAATGACCCCATCCTGGTATACATGTCCCCATAATGGCCCCATCCTGATATACATGTTTCCATAATGGCCCCATCCTGGTATACATGTCCCCATAATGCCACCATCCTGGTATACATGTTCCCATAATGACCCCATCCTGGTATACATGTCCCCAGCCTGGTTAATGTACCAATTCTGACTGCATCCTGGTACATATGATGCCCTCAGGTGCTGCACACAGTAAAAAAAAAAAGATTATACTCACCTTCCCCCTGTTCCCCCGATGTCCTCCTCCAATGATGGCATGTCGTAACTGACCAGCGTGTAAGTGGCACAGCGCATGACCTCACTGTGCGCCCACAGTGTGGTCAGGTGCCGGCATATTCTCTGCTCCCCACACCCTGAATTATGGGCATGGGGAGCAGTGAATATTCATAGTCTTAATCGACGAGTCTCAACGAATCTCAATGTATTTTAGCTGGATGCGCGCTCTCGGATGCACATCCAGCTGATACAGGTAATGGGGTCGGCTTGCCCCCTGTACCCCCAGGCCCGGCCGCGGTCCCGATTGCTTAGACCATGATCGTTACACCCCTGGGTACCAGGATACCAGACCAGGGCCTGTGCATGGTTCACAGGCCTCCTGGGTATGCTTGTAGAGTGCACACACGGACATGCCCCGTTTCTTAAAGGGCCAGGTCGCCCTGACCCAGAATTGCCTCTCAGCTCGGTTGAGAGGCATCAGGCATTTAAGGCACCTTCCCCTTAAGGGAGGTGCCTGGGCAATGAGTTCTATACATTGCTAGTTCTCAGATTCCTAATGCTGCTACTGTTATTGTTCTGTGTGATGTTGCTTATTTCTATCTGTGTTTGAGTGCATTACAAGTCTGCTGCTGCAACTATCCACGCCAGCTGCCTCCTACGATATCCACTACCACTGCTGCAAGTCTCCATGCCAGCCGCCTTCTAAGATAGCCGCTGCCACTGCTGCAAGTATCCAGGCTGGCTGCTCCTAAGATATTCACTGCTGCATCCATCCATCCAGGCCGAATCCACAACACCAGCTTCTGTTGCTGCTTCTACAACCAGAGATTGATTGTATCTATGGCTCCAGATACCGAGGCACTTTTGATCCCATTGGGCAGCCCTTAGTTGACTACCTACCAGTGTATGTGCCTATCACCACCTCCAGTGGTTTTAGTGAAGACGCGGTGGCTGATCCAGTTTGCTTCTCTAGGCCAGTGATTGTTACCTTCGATCCAGTGGATCCACTAACACCGTGCTTGCCTGGCGAGCATAACACATGTGTATTCACTCCTTTCAATAAAACCCCTAAAAATCTCTGGTGCAACCAATTACCTTTATAAGTCACATGTGTAGTACAAGGAAGTAAGTCTGTGTACAATCTAAGCATCCCATGGTCTGTCAGTATATACACACACCAAACAACACCATGAAGACCAAAGAGATCTCAAAACAAGTCAGATACAAAGTTGTTGAGAATTACAAGTCAGTATTGGGTTCTAAAACAAATCCCCATCTCAAATATCACAATCTCTGATGATCCCCTGGAGCACCATCAAATCCATTATCGTCAAATGGTAAGAACATGATACCACAACAAGCCTTCCTCATAAAGATGGCTGCAGTCCAGGTGCATGATGCTGAAGATACAGCCACACAACCTCCACACCAAAGGGGAAGGGCGGCTGTTTAGCATAAGACATGCACACTCATGAGGCTTGCATTGGGAGCCCATCATATAATGAGTGAAATGCACAGTGTCTGAACTGTAACCTACAAATGACGCCAAAAACTTAGGTCAGGCGGGCTAAACAGCACTATATACCATATTTTTCGCTTTATAAGATGCACTTTTGTTCCCCCAAATTTTGGGGAAAAGTAGGGGGTGCGTCTTATAATCCGAATATACGGGGTGTGTGTGTGTGTATATATATATATATATATATATATATATACTGCAGGGTCCGCTCTGGAGCGGTTCTGGGGGCTGGTGAAGCTGCGGGAGGGAGCCTTTGATCTCCTGCTCCCGCTCATATAATATGTACTGCTGCTGTCCATCACCGTGGTGCTGAAACCGCACAGCGGCGATGGGCTGGGGGAGCGGCGCATATTATATGTGCCTGTGCTCCCCTTTGATGTCACATGCCTCCCCTGTGTTAGATATTGCCCCCATGCTGCTGCACATAGTAAAATAAAACACTCTTTACTCACCTCCTCCAGCGCTGATCTCCCGGTGTCTCTGCTGCTGTCTGTGATCAGGCACGCAGAGATGATATCACTCTGCTGTGCCGATCACATGACCGGCGTCGAGAACTACAAAGTGGAGGAAGCCGGAGCTAACAAGCACGGAGGGAGACATGAGGAGGGACAGCGCTGAGACAAGGAAAGAGTGTTTTATTTTACTAAAAGCAGCAGCCTGGGGGCGATATCGAACACAGGGTGATGTGTGCCAACCACAGGGGGCCGTGTGCAGCAATAGTGGGCCGTATGCCAGCCACAGGGGGCCGTGTGCAGCAATAGTGGGCCGTGTGCCAGCCACAGGGGGCCGTGTGCAGCAATAGTGGGCTGTGTGCAGCAATATTGGGCCGTGTGCCAGCCACAGGGAGCCGTGTGCAGCAATAGTGGGCCATGGGCCAGCCACAGGGGGCCGTGTGCAGCAATAGTGGGCTGTGTGCAGCAATGGTGGGCCATGTGCCAGCTACAGTGGGCCGTGTGTCAGCCACAGTGGGCCATGTGCCAGCAATAGGGGGCCGTGTGCCAGCCACAGTGGGCCATGTGCCAGCCACAGGGGCCCGTGTGCCAGCCATAGGGGACATGTGGCATCACTGGGGGACGTGTGCCAGTACAAGGGGGCTATATTCAATATAAGGTGGCCATATCCAGATTAAGGGGGCTAATTTTAGGATGGGGGGGCTATGAGGGACATATACCCTATATGATTTGTTAGACGGACACTGGCATTATAAGACGGACCCCATTTATTACAAAATTCTCTATTCCTTCACCAAATTTGGGGGTGCGTCTTATAATCAGGTGCGTCTTATAAAGCGAAAAATACGGTAAGTGCATCTCACACGGATGCGCGAGATGCACAGTGTCTGAATTATGACCTATAAATGACGCACAACACCAGGTCAGGCAGGTCAGTTAGCACTATATGAGTGCATAACACATGACAGGCGTCACAATAAAAACAAAACCAAATGTTCACAGTTATAGGCATGTTTTTACATGAACCCTCAAAAATAAAAACAAAAATGCGAAATTCCAGGTTGTGAGTTAGCAAAACATCAAAAATAGTAAAGGGATCAAAAAATTTGCAAGGCACTGTATACTGTTTTAAACCTTGGAGAGTTAAATTAAACATGGAAGCAGGAAATAGTATGATACTGCCAGTTAAAGGGTTGCTTGAAGCTTATTGCAATAGTGTGGTGGTAGTGCCTGATGCAAGAATACCAATGGGGGTAGGTGGGAACCGCTGTATAAAAGTATACTGCCTTAGGCTGGAGTCACACTTGCAATTGGAAAATCGGACCGATTCTCATGCTAGAAAGTAGTATGAGCTCTGTCCGAGTGTTGATCCGTGTGCAATGCAACTGCAATGCGATTCTGTGATTTTTCCTCATGATTATAGTCCATGTGCAATCTGTGTGTGATCCGTATATGATCTGTTTTTATTCTCAGCAGCTATGTCATCTGCCATTTAGCTCTGCTACATGGCCGCTGATAGCAGACACAGACAGAGCCGCGGGATCAGAATGAAGTCGGATGAACTTCACCCGACTTCATTGACATCACACGGCTCTGTCTGTGTGTCATGGCCTGATTTTCGGTCACCGGTGAAGGTCTCACCGGTGACCGCAAATCCCCTGATTGACTTAAGTGATCTGCGCTATCAGCTGTGCTGTCACTGAGGTTACCCGCGGCCACAGCTGAAGTCCTCCAGCTGAGATCTGTGGCTGCGGGTAACCTGAGTGATGGCACAGCCGATAGCGCAGATCACTTAAGTCAATCGGGATTTGATAGTGCGACTCACTTCAGTTGCTGCGTGGAGCTCACAGAGAGCGGTTGTGGTAAAGAGACAGACACAGACAAAGAGACAGACAGACACAGGGAAACAGACAGACAGGGAAAGAGAGGGAAAGAGACAGACAGAGAAATAGAAAGAAAGAGACAGACAGGGAAAGTGACAGAGATAGATAGACAGACAAGGAAAGAGATAGATAGACAGACAGACAGGGAAAGAGATTGAGACAGATGGAGAAAGAGACAGTCTGAGACAGACAGGGAAAGAGACAGACAAAGAGATAGAGAGAGAGACAGGGAAAGAGACAGACAAAGATAGAGAGAGAGACAGAGAGATATATACAGAGGGGGAGACAGACAGAAAATGGGAGAGAAACAGAGAGACAGTTTCTATCCCGGGCGTTAATATATTCTATTTATACATTCTATCCCGGGAATGTTAATACATTCTATTTTGTTAACAGCAGTTATTAACCCGGGCGAAGCCCTTATATGGAATGTTGGCGTGTCACAATGCAGCCAGGGAAAGAGACAGACACAGACAGGGAAAGAGGCAAACACAGACAGGGTAAAAAACAGACATAGACAGGGTAAGAGACAGACACAAAGAGACACACACAGACAAAGAGACAGACTGACAGGGAAAGAGACAGACACAGACAAAGAGACAGAGACAGACACAGAGAAACAGACAGACAGGGAAAGAAAGGGAAAGAGACAGACAGGGTAAGAGACAGACAAAGACAGGTAAAGAGACAGACAAAGAGACAGACACAGGGAAAGAGACAGAGGGAAAGAGACAGACAGGGAAAGAGAGGGAAAGAGACAGACAGGGAAAGAGACAGACAGGGAAAGAGAGGGAAAGAGACAGACAGGGAAAGAGACAGACAGGGAAAGAGACAGACAGGGAAAGAGACAGACAGGGAAAGTGACAGAGATAGATAGACAGACAGGGAAAGATATAGATAGACAGACAGGGAAAGAGATAGATAGACAGACAGGGAAAGAGATTGAGACAGACGGGGAAAGAGACAGAGACAGTCAGAGACAGACAGGGAAAGAGACAGACAGACAAAGAGATAGAGAGACAGAGAGATATATACAGAGGGGGAGACAGACAGAGAATGGGGGAGAAACAGAGAGACAGTTACTATCCCGGGCGTTAATACATTCTATTTATACATTCTATCCCGGGAATGTTAATACATTCTATTTTGTTAACAACAGTTATTAACCCGGGAGAAGCCGGGTAGTACAGCTAGTTAGATATAAAGCTGAATGTATGTATGTGTGTGTGTGTGTGTGTGTGTATATGTCCGGGATTGGCATCTGCACCGTTGCAGCTATAGCCACAAAATTTTGCACACTCACACGTCTGGACCCCTAGAGCGTCATAGGCTATGTTGTGAGGCGAAATTTTAACCCCAGCGCGTTCCAATTTACCAACCAATTTTGCCCCTATCTACATAATGGGGAAAAAGTGAAACGAAAAGTATATCCGCACCGTCGCAATCACGAAATCAGGCACAGACACCTCATGTGACCCAGGGAACGTCGTAGACTATGTTTTGACAGGAAAATTTAACCCCGCGCTTTACAGTTACTCTCCAAAAAACATGCCTCCATTAAAGTAAATGGAGCCTGGAACTACAGGTTATTAGTAGGAGCTGGGATTGGTTGCTATAGGAACAAAAGACATTCATAGTATAAGAAGCTTATATGTGAGGTAATAAGATGTCGGTGTGGAGACGGATAGAGAGGACAGATAGAGATAGAGAGAGACAGACAGAGACAGACAGGGAAAGAGACAGAGAGACAGGGAAAGAGACAGACAGGGAAAGAGAAAGACAGAGACAAACGGTGAAAGAGACAGACGATGAAAAAGACAGACAGAGACAGACAAAGAAAGAGACAGACAGGGAGACAGGGAAAGAAACAGACGGGGAAAGAGACAGACGGAAAAAGAGACAGACGGAAAAAGAGACAGACGGGGAAAGAAACAGATGGGGAAAGAGACAGACCGAGACAGACATGGAAAGAGACAGACAGGGAAAGAGACAGACGGGGAAAGAGGCAGACGGGGAAAGAGGCAGACGGGGAAAGAGGCAGACCTGGAAAGAGACAGACCTGGAAAGAGACAGACCTGGAAAGAGACAGAGCTAGAAAGAGACAGACTGGGAAAGAGACAGATGAGGAAAGAGACAGACGTTGAAAGAGACAGACCTGGAAAGAGAAAGACCTGGAAAGAGACAGACGGAGCACATTACTTGGCCAATTTAGTTAAATCTGTGTGGAATATCTGTGGTGTTAAAATATATGTTGTGAAATGCTTCTATTAGCTTAGTTTCAGCCTTTTAATAATTACATTTCTATCTATTTGTTTTGTGGTTTTTGTGTGCAGAATAAATTTTTGTTAATACATTCTATTTTGTTAACAGCAGTTATTAACCCAGGGGAAGCCGAGTAGTACAGCTAGTTTCAAATAAAGGATTTTTGGATGTTTGTGTTTATTTTCTTTAACTTACAGGTTAATCATGGAAGATATCTCGGGGAGACGCCTGCCATGATTAACCTAGGACTTAGTGGCAGCTATGGGCTGCTGCCATTAACTCCTTATTACCTCGATTGCCACCGCACAAGGGCAATTCGCGATGAGCCAGGTACAGTCCCGGGACTGTCACAACTAATGGATGCGGCAATTCCAGGCGGCTGCTGGTTGATATTTTTAGGGTGGGTGGCTCCCCATAACGTGGCGCTCCCCATCCTGACAATACCAGCCTCTAGCCGTATGGCTTTACCCTGGCTGGTATGAAAATCGGGGTGGGGGGACGGGGACCGCACACTGTTTTTTTTTTAATGATTTATTATTTATTGTACTGCACGATATAGACCCGCCCACCGGCAGCTGTGATTGGTTGCAGTGAGACAACTGTCACTCAATGTAGGGGCGTGTTTGAGTGCAACCAATCATAGGCGGTGGTGGGCGGGGAAAGCAGTGGATACTAGATGGAATAATGAGTGGCCGGCTTTTTCAAAAGAGGAAAAGCCGCTGGAGCTTTGTGACAGCTGTGCAGCGCCGTGCTGGTGATTGGGGGATCGGTGAGTGTGAGAGAGGGGGGAGAGGGATAGACCGACAGAGAGAGAGAAACTGACTAACAGAGATAGAGATTGACCGACATCGACAGACCTCACTCATTTCCAGTGTTTTTTGCAACATGCGATAAATGTATTTAGAAAAACACATGTCACTAGGATGGTGTGTGTGCCATCCGTGTGACATCCGTTTTTTTTTCACGCACGCATAGACTTGCATTGGAGTGACTCGCACATGAAACTCTACAAAACGCAGCATGCTGCAATTTGTTTCTCAGTCCGATTTGGACTAAGAAAAAAATAGCAGATCGGTGCTGCATAATTGCTTAACATTGGTCTGAGTGCAATGTGAGATTTTCTCACATTGCACTCGTGCGAGTTAATCGCAAGTGTGACTCCAGCCTTAGTGTGATTTCTGTTGGGAAGTTTTGTCTGTTACTATACTGGTAACGGGGACTCTGGATGTCACTACAGTGGGAGTGGAGCATGGTAGCAGAATCTGGATGTCAGGGGGCTATGTATGTGCCTCATGACCTTCTCTCGGAGCTGAATGTAGCTCTCCTGACCCTCTCTCGGAGCTGAATGTAGCTCTCCTTTATGTAGGAAAGATTGGGGACCACTGAAATATGTAGTCTAGAAAGAGAATGTATTCTCTAAATGGACCACTAGAGGGAACCAATGCATAAAATTTACTAATCCAATTGATCCCCCCCCCCCCCCCCTCTTCTCTGTGACTTTACCCTCCCCTCACTAGATCAGCACTAATTTACAGACATTCGAAGAAGCGAGAAGACAATGCATAAACTTCAGCCTTGCGGACCTGGATGCTGTATTTTCTTTTTCCCTGTATTTTACGGATTCTACCATTAAAGTCAAGATACAGGAGTATTGGGACCACGTGCCAGTTTGTGCCCGTGGACAGGACATTGGCTGATGACTGGGTGCCGAACCATCTCCCTATCATGGATCGGGCAATTATGGGAGTACGAGACCCCCAAAGTGATTGTGGTCAAGAATCGTCATCTTGGAACCATCTACAGACTACTACAGCTTTTGATCATTGTGTACTTTATTTGGTGAGTGCCCATCCAAGAGAGGACACAAACAGCAGACATTCATGAAAATGATGTTAGTTGGTGTAACCAGTAGATATTTAGTGTCTATATATTACAACATTTCTCTACTGTCGGCATTTCCTCATCCTGATGTATTTGATGATTTCTTTTTCTTTGATAGGTATGTGTTTGGGATACAGAAGGGATATCAGGCTCGGGAGACTGGTCCAGAGAGCGCAGTCATCACTAAAGTCAAAGGAGTCTCTATGTCTAAAGCTCCCAGAGGAACTAAGAGGATCTGGGATGTTGCCGAGTATGTGAAGCCCCCAGAGGTGAGCTGTGGTTGGGAAGTAATGAGAAATTGTATAGGTAAATACAGTATACTACATGCGTTAAGATGAAGTCTAGGATGTTTCATCATAGAAAGACCTTCTATAATAAGGGTATATTTACAGGTGGCAGATCTACTGCATGCATTTTTGCTATTAACCTTCAGAAATTCATGTGCTTGCCGCCATAATAACCCCATTCCCATTCAGATTGATATTCCTTTGCAGGAAGTTTTACAACATACCTGCCGTATGTGAACTCACCCAATTACTCTATTTAATTTCATGCAGAAAAGGTGTTTAGTGGGTGATCAGATGAGAAATTCTATATCACACACGAGTAGAGAAATGAAGACACCTTATATTATCCACTTAGCAAATGTCAGTGAGGAACGATTGTACTAGGAACAGGCGAGTGATATAATGACTATGTAACAAAGATGATACCTGTAGTAATCCATGAATGGAGAATTGCTGTAGGCAAAGCATGATGAAAAAGTTTTGAAATATTCAGGTTAGTTGATATGTGTTGATCAATGAACGAATATCTAAGATCAATTATTCCCAATTGTAATGCTTAAAAGTATAATATTATTATATTAATATAAGTATCAGTTTGAGTAAAAGTGCCGTTGTTTGTTCTGGCATAAAACTTTTCATTGTTGGTAGCACATCTCCAGCTGTACACAACATACAGTATATAATTTTCCTAAGGGGCCACATAAGCTACTGTGGCTATTGCAGAGCGCCAAACCAACTGGCCGAACTTCATTCTGATCATTATTATTGTTTTATATTAATTTTTATAACTCAATACTGAGCAGAATTTAGTCTGTTGACTGGTTATTATTGCTAATACATGTTACGTTAGGGCTTATTGTAGCATTTACTCTCACCTGAAGTAGCTAATAAAAATCATATAATTTACTGCTTTTTATAAAGTTTATATAAGGCAGTTAATCTGTTATTCAGCCCTTGTATTTTGATCAACAGCTTCCACTAGAATATGCCCCACAGTCTCCTCATATAGTATTATGTCCCCACATAGAATGATATACCCACATTTCCTCTCTACATTGTATTATGTCACCATACAGCCCTTCATGCAGACTTATGCCCCCACACAACCCCCTTGCATAGTATTATGTCCCCCACACAACCCCCTTACATAGTATTATGTCCCCCACACAGCCCCCTTACACAGTATTATGTCTCAACACAACCCCATACAGAAAGATGTCCTCCACACAGCCCCCTTACACAGTATCATGTCCGCCAAATAGCTCTCTTACACAGTATTTAATCCCCACACAGCGACCATACAGAGTGGTCTCCCTGCATAGCCCCCTTACACAGTATTTTGTCACAATACTGCCACCCAATCAGAATGATGTCCTCACACAGCCCCCTTGCAGAGTATTATGTTCCTGACTCCTACAGAATGATGCACTGCTGAGGCACTGCTGGCACTATATAATGACACCATCATGCTTTCTGCGCTCTAAGGGGTACTTTGCACGCTGCGACATCGCTAGCCGATGGTAGTGATGCCGAGCGTGATAGTACCCGCCCCCGTCGCACATGCGATATCTTGTGATAGCTGCCATAGCGAACATTATCGCTACAGCAGCTTCAGACGCACTTACCTTCCCTGCGACGTCACTCTGGCCGGCGACCCGCCTCCTTCCTAAGGGGGCGGGTTGTGCGGCGTCACAGCGACGTCACATGGCAGGCGGCCAATAGAAGCGGAGGGGCGGAGATGAGCGGGATGTAAACATCTCACCCACCTTCTCCCTTCCGCATTGCCGGTGGACGGCGGGCGCAGGTAAGGAGATGTTTGACGGTCCTGCAGCTTCACACACAGTGATGTGTGGAGCTGCAGGAACGACAAACAACATCGTACCTGCGGACGCACCGACATTATGAAAACTAACGACGTGATACAGATCACCGATTTTTGACTGTTTCACGCTCGTTCATGTTCTCTCCTAGGCTTTACACGTTGCGACGTCGTTACCGGCGCCGGATGTGCGTCACTTTCGATTTCACCCCGACGATATCGCAGTAGCGATGTCGCAACGTGCCAAGTACCCCTTAGGGTACCCTTAGGGGTAGTTTGCACGTTGCGACATCGCTACTGCGATATCGTCGGGTTCAAATCGAAAGTGACGCACATCCGGCGCCGGTAACGACGTCGGAACGTGTAAAGTCTAGATGCGCCGATAAATGATCGCAAAAGCGTCGTAAATCGGTGATCTGTGTAGTATCGGACATTTACATAATGTCGCACCAATAGGAGATACGATGTTTGTGAAGCTGCAGGAGCGAGGAACATCTCCTTACCTGCGGCCATAGGCAATGCGGAAGGAAATAGGTGGACGGGATGTTTACGTTCCGCTCATCTCCACCCCTCCGCTTCTATTGGCCGCCTGCCATGTGACGTCGCTGTGACGCCGCACGACCCGCCCCCTTAGGAAGGAGGCGGGTTGCCGGCCAGAGCGACGTCGCAGGGAAGGTAAGTGCGTGTGAAGCTGCCGTACCGATAATGTTCGCTATGGCAGCTATCACAAGATATCGCATCTGCGACGGGGGCGGGTACTATCGCGCTCGGCATTGCTAGCATCGGCTAGCGATGTCGCAGTGTGCAAAGTACCCCTTAGACACTGACGACGGCTTCCTGTTCTCTCATTGTATCCACCAGTATCTGCATTCTGGAGAGGCAGCGATTAGTGAAAATGAGACACCAGTCGGCTGCATGGTGCTTGACAGCACTGCATAAAGTCTTTTGTCTTTCCCATTCCGTGGGCTACACCAGAACAGCCAAAGGGCCGTGGGCTGAAATTTGCCCAGGTCAGAACAATTGTATTAATGATTGTTCTGTGTTACATACAGTGTTTGGCAACCTGTGTGAACTATCAGAAATAGCAGGGCAATACTTGTATGTGCGTGCCAAAAATGATTTAAATATAACCTTTATTTATTCTTTTAATTAAAAGATAACAAGCACACAAACAAGACAAACAATCAAGAGACTGTCACCACACTCAATGTCCCACTAAGGCTGCTTTCACACATCAGTGTTTTGCCATCAGGCACAATCCGGCAAAAACCTGAAAAAACGGATCCGGCAACTGTTGCCGCCGGATCTGTTTTTAGCCCCATAGACTTCTATTAGCGCCGGATTGTGCCGGATGGCCTTGCGTTCCATCCGGCTTTTGTTTGTCCGGCGGCCGGATGGAACGCTGAGGGAATGTTTTTGTCTCCGGCGAAAAACCGTATTGCGCCGGATCCGGCGCCGTATGGCGTGTTTTATAATGAAAGCCTATGGATGCCCTATCCGGCGTAATGCGGCAAAAACTGGATACGGCCGCCGGATCCGTTTTTTCTTAACTGAGCATACTCAGTATCACAACGGATCCGTCAAAAAACTGAAGGAACTGATGGAAAAAACGGATGCAACCGATCCATTTTTTTGCCGGATCTGTCGCTTCAGTTTTTTCGCTGGATCGTGCCTGATGCCAAAAAACTGATGTGTGAAAGCAGCCTAAGACCCGCAACACACATCCGTTTTTTTTGTACGTGTGCTGTACGTATTTGCACGTACCGGAGACACGGAGACACGGAGACCCATGTTATTTAATGGTAGATGGCACACACACGTAAAATCACACGGAACGTGTGTCTGTGTGGTAAGTACGTGTGTGCGCTTTTCTACACGGACGGCATGTCCGTTTTTGGCCGGCAGCACGCAGGCACGGACCCGCTTTAGTCTATGGGTCCGTGCCTGCACGGACCGCACACGGAGTATGTCCGTGTTCAGCACGTATCGTCCGTGTCCGTTTTTAATCACAAAATCTGAAACACTTGTTACCAATCTATCAGGTCAATTGATGGCAAACAAAAACAAAAACACCAGGATCTCATGATGAATGATTAACAACGTTAATTGGGTAAGAATGCGGGCCTTTAAAAACGGACAGCACACGGACAGCACACGTACGTATTTTATGTCAATACGGACATTCCACACGCACACACGGCTCGCATACGCCATCACACGGATGCCATACGTACCGGAGAAACGCCCCTAAAAAACGGAACACGGACCCGAAAAACAGACCGTGAGACACGTACGTTTTTTTTGCGGAAGTGTGTTTTAGGCCTAAGAGAATTCACATAGGAGAAAACGACCAGAGGAAGAAATCCAAACAGCAGTTGTCTGTCAATAAACTGTCATTCAGCGGTCATACAACTCCCAAAGGAAGTCAAGGGAATAATTAGCTTAATACAAGCACAATTTATAAACAAAGCAGAGAAAAGGTATGTTCATGAGTGTGGCCTAAAACAACTACCCCACTCCCAACCTATTCACTGCATTAACAATATCAAAGGTTAGGAAAACATATGAGTGAGATAATGTGTCGAGCCCCGGGGACGCTGTATCGGTGCATTACCTTCAGGGACTCCGCTGTCAGTCTGGATCTTGTCACCGGTAGGAAATCCTCTATTCGTCGTGACGCCACTCTCAGTATTGCGGTCAGTGGGGACCGCCACTGCAGGTTGAGGGTCGCCTGGGGCTGATGGTGTGTGCAGTCAGTTGGGATAGCCTCCTGAGAGTGAGGCAAGCCCCAGGGCCCGGTGTAGGTGTGTAGAACCACAAGGCGCAGAATAACTCCACACAAGCAGGATGTCTTTCAGGGGTTTTACTCACTTCAGATGGCAGGGTGAGTAACCCGGGCGTAGCTGGGATGAACCAGGCTGGAACCAGGTATCCTTCAGGCTGACTTATGATGGTGACTACCGACTCGCCTTCCTTAGCCCTTAGTGGTTTGGGGTAACCCCCGACTTTTAGTCCCTATGGGGGTCACCCAGGGAAGTTGCTGAAGCCTCTCTCCCCTTCAGTTGCCGTTTGCTTGTCGCCTGGACCAGATCACTCCAGCTGCTTGCCTCCTGTGAACTATGGGCCCTAACTGTGGCTACGTGGCTGCGGCTTTTGGGTGTTGTGGTGTGGGCTTTGAGGGCCCCACACCGGCAGGTTTAGCAAGGAAAGGTGGATCTATCCCCGCTCCGGGATCTGCCGCCCGTTTGGGCCTGGTACTCCCTAGCAGTCTCCTTACTTCCCACTCTGTGCTCTCTCTTTAGCTGGAGATGGGTTTCGGGTAGCACTCCTAGGTGACCGTTCTCCCCCGTCGGTAGCCACTGCGCGGACGCTGTCAGACTGCAACAGCCCCAGGGGTAGGGGTCTGCTCTTCTCCGAGCTCCCTGGACTCTGCACTGAACCGGCTCACTGCTCCTCCTCTCCTGTTCTTGCCTACGCCACCTAGCAACCAGGCTCTCTTTCCACACCCCTTGAGTGGAGATGGAGGCTTTTGGCCCCCTCCACTATTCCAGTGGAGGTGAAGGCTTTGCCCCCTCCTGGGATCCCCAGGGGTCCTCTCAAAGGTACATGTGTGAGACCTGATCACTATGCGCCTGTGTAGTCACACCTCGGTCAGCCTTCTGGATTACCTGTATTGTACTGTCCCCAGCATGGGTGCAGTACTCAGTGGTGCCTGACCAGGTCAGGGGCGCCACATTCCCCCTTAGTTATCACCAGCACGTCCTCGGGCTGCAAGACAACATTTTAAAATGCATAAAACATTAAAACATGGTAAAACATTTTTAAAAGCACCAGGTACCATACATCACCACCCTCCACCCACAAGTCCGTTAACCCACCCAAAACCCTCTCACGTTGGCCGCGCCTTCAGCCACTTCTGGCAGGATGTAGAGGCGGCTTTCATGGTCTGGTGGTCTTCAGGGCATACCTGGCCTGGTGGAGCCGCGCCTTCAGCCTCTTCTGGCAGGATGTAGAGGCGGCCTCCACAGTTGGTGCTGACCAGGTACCCTCTTTGTGGTGGAGAGCCAGGCCCCATAAACAGGCATGCTCTCTGGTTGCAGGTGAGCCAAGGCCCTATATACGGACGTGCTCCCTGGTTGCAGACGAGCCAAGCCCCTAAACAGGCTGGCTCTGGTGGTGGTGGTGCCCTCTGGTGTAACTATTTACACTGCGAGAGTTTGTGGCTATAGCCAGTTCATAGCCTTAAGGTTCATTTCTCACATTAGTTTATGTGGGCACATTGCTTAAACTTGAAAACGTTGCAAAACTTCAAACTGGTCAAACAGTAACTTGGTGTACTTTACTTTATGCAGATTCCTCCTCACCAGGGCTTGGGCCTGTAGGGCTGCGGCACCTGTTGCTTTCTTGACCTCTTTCTTCTTCTGTGTCTGTTTCTTTTTCTTTAGGACATGGTGTTACATCTAGGGCATACCAGCCTCTTTCTCCTTGATGCATGGTAAACTGCACTGTGTCTCCCATCCTTAGGTTTCTTCCAGGATGTCCTCTGGGCAAATGAGCTCTCACGTCTCTTCTATTGACAAAAATGCCTTCTTTCATACCAGGTGCAACTATAAAGCCGTATCCTGATTTTAGGCTGAAATCTTCTACTACACCTCGACAAAGGGGTCCTCTGACCTGGGCTTTGGCTCTTCTCAGGAACCGTTTCTCCTCTAGGTCTCTGGCCGTTATTTCATCTCTCTGCTCTGGAGACTGCGGTGCAGGGAAAGACTGGGTTCTGCTACGGCGCCGTGTCTTGCGGACTGGATTCTGCGAGGTACAGCTTACAAGCTCCCAGGTGAGGCTTTTGGGTAGATCTTCTTCAGCAGACGGTGTTAGGTCTTCCTCATCCCAGCGGGAATATGGCAACATCTCCGGCTCTGGGCATGGATCCACTGCTGGTGGCTCCTGAGTCAGCTCCTCAGCTTCCTGGCCTCCCCTCCCCCTTAGTTCTTCTGAGCACTCCTTTGGTGGCAGTGCTGGGGATGGATTTTCATCAGCAGGCCCAGGCGGGGGACTCTTTGGCATGATTGCTGCAGGAGTCGTCTTGGGGGTATGCGGAGGGAGCATGTACCGGTCCACCATCTCCTGTGGGAACTTGGCCTCCAGGTCAGCCTTCAGCTGCCAGTATGCGGGGTCCTCACCTACCAGGGATTTCCTTGCAGGGACTTCCTTGGACTGGGGAGCGGTGTCTGCTCTGGCCTTGCAGGCCGGGGTAAACAATGGTACGTCTGTCTTTTCTTGGCGGGCCGCGCCCGATATGGCGGCGGCCTGGTCTTGGCGGGCCGCGCCTGGCATGGCGGCGGCCTGGTCTTGGCGGGCCGCGCCTGGCATGGCGGCGGCCTGGTCTTGGCGGGCCGCGCCTGGCATGGCGGCGGCCTGGATTGGCGTTTCTGTCGTAGCCGGAGCCTTAGCGGGCATCGCTACCGTAGCCGGTTCTTGGCGGGACGGACTGGGCGTTGCTGCCGCGGTCTGGGCTTGGCGGGCCGGGCCTAGCATGGCGGCGGCCTGGGTCAGCGTCACACCTGCGGCGTGGATTAGGGTCGCGGCGGCAGCCGGATCTTTGCGGGCCGGGCTGGGCGTTGCTGCAGGGACCGGGTCTTGGTGGGCCGAGCAGGGCATCGCTGCGGCGGCCTGGGCTTGGCGGGCTGCACCTGGCGTGGCTGCGGCCTGCTTCAGCGTCGCCGCGCCGGACGCCTCTTCAGGGACCGCGGACGTGGCAGCAAGGGTCGGGGCACTCGCGCGGGCAGGGGCATCACTGGACTCACCCATCGGTGGCAGCATCGGGGTCTGAGTCGTCACCGCCCGGTCTGGCACTCGGCGCGCAGCTCTCTCTTCATAGGCCTGAACCGCCGCGGTCATTCCCAGGAACTCCGCACGTCCCTCTCTGATCAGCCTTCCGACCCTGGCCTCCAGTTGATCGCAGAGAACTCGGCGAGCTCCCGACACCACCAGGCAGCGGAGCCTGGCTCTGGGTCTCTGCATTCAGACGCCATTTTCTCTAACAACAAGCTGCTGGCTTCTTTTCCGTTCCGCCGTCTCTGGACGCTTCCGCTCTCTTCACAAGCGAGGTCAGGACTCTGCAGGGGATCTCTGGGTAGCCGCACCTCTTCGTGGGCGGTAACTTCTCCCAGCGCGGGCTGCTGTTGTTTTTCGGCGCGCTTTTCATGGTGGCAATATGGCGGCGCTTCCAATTTTTCAAGCGGACCGCCCAGGCACATGGTCACCTGTCTGAACAGGTCTAGTCCTTATCCTGTTCGTGACGCCAGATGTCGAGCCCCGGGGACGCTGTATCGGTGCATTACCTTCAGGGACTCCGCTGTCAGTCTGGATCTTGTCACCGGTAGGAAATCCTCTATTCGTCGTGACGCCACTCTCAGTATTGCGGTCAGCGGGGACCGCCACTGCAGGTTGAGGGTCGCCTGGGGCTGATGGTGTGTGCAGTCAGTTGGGATAGCCTCCTGAGAGTGAGGCAAGCCCCAGGGCCCGGTGTAGGTGTGTAGAACCACAAGGCGCAGAATAACTCCACACAAGCAGGATGTCTTTCAGGGGTTTTACTCACTTCAGATGGCAGGGTGAGTAACCCGGGCGTAGCTGGGATGAACCAGGCTGGAACCAGGTATCCTTCAGGCTGACTTATGATGGTGACTACCGACTCGCCTTCCTTAGCCCTTAGTGGTTTGGGGTAACCCCGACTTTTAGTCCCTATGGGGGTCACCCAGGGAAGTTGCTGAAGCCTCTCTCCCCTTCAGTTGCCGTTTGCTTGTCGCCTGGACCAGATCACTCCAGCTGCTTGCCTCCTGTGAACTATGGGCCCTAACTGTGGCTACGTGGCTGCGGCTTTTGGGTGTTGTGGTGTGGGCTTTGAGGGCCCCACACCGGCAGGTTTAGCAAGGAAAGGTGGATCTATCCCCGCTCCGGGATCTGCCGCCCGTTTGGGCCTGGTACTCCCTAGCAGTCTCCTTACTTCCCACTCTGTGCTCTCTCTTTAGCTGGAGATGGGTTTCGGGTAGCACTCCTAGGTGACCGTTCTCCCCCGTCGGTAGCCACTGCGCGGACGCTGTCAGACTGCAACAGCCCCAGGGGTAGGGGTCTGCTCTTCTCCGAGCTCCCTGGACTCTGCACTGAACCGGCTCACTGCTCCTCCTCTCCTGTTCTTGCCTACGCCACCTAGCAACCAGGCTCTCTTTCCACACCCCTTGAGTGGAGATGGAGGCTTTTTGCCCCCTCCACTATTCCAGTGGAGGTGAAGGCTTTGCCCCCTCCTGGGATCCCCAGGGGTCCTCTCAAAGGTACATGTGTGAGACCTGATCACTATGCGCCTGTGTAGTCACACCTCGGTCAGCCTTCTGGATTACCTGTATTGTACTGTCCCCAGCATGGGTGCAGTACTCAGTGGTGCCTGACCAGGTCAGGGGCGCCACAAATGCCCTTAAGGAAGTTAACAAGGCAAAAAAGCAGCCGCACATATGAAACACGTCCTATGGTTCAGAAATAGAAAATTGTCAAAAAGGTGTGTAACTCAAATAGAGAGGGGAGGGTGATAGTAATATCCTTCTCACAACCAGATCACCCAAAAGACCACTACAAAAATGACAATTGTAGCCATAGGGATAATACGCTAAATAAGCAACGATAAGAGGAAAATGAGTAAGAGAAAAAGGTGGTAGCACCATATAATATGGGGGGCTCATACTACCGCCACACTATGTTGTGAGTTTAGATTAATTAAAGGCTTGCTCCATGAGAACAAACCGGGTATTTTCAGGTAGTCGCCAGGTTACGAGGCAGATACATTCTGTAGCTTTGTTTGTAAGCCGGATATGTATGTAAGTCAGATCATGGCTGGGGAAAAAAACTAATATCTCACTGTTGACCACTCTGTCTTCCCCGCTGCTCACAGCCTGCCATGTGGTCCTCTTCTTTCCTTTGTTGGGCGCACTACATCTTCCAGCCTCTTCACTATAGGTCAGGAATTATGGCTGCGTCCAGGACTCAGAGGTTGCTGCACATCATCACGACATTAATGTTGTGAGCTTATAGTGCACAGCATCTTCTGGAGCTCTGGACACGGAGAAGTGATTATTTTTTTTTTAGTCGAAAATAAGCCCTAATACAAAAATAAGTCCTAGTTTCATACTATACTATAATAGATAGTTTTCTATTTCTGAACCATAGGAATTGTTTCATATGTGTGGCTGCTTTTTTTGCCTTGTTTACACTTGTTCAGCATTAAGCCAGGTGTATGCGTCCCGGCTTCAGAGAGGTCTACTGCGCATGACCGGAAGTGCCGGGCATTCAGAAGTGCGATCACAGCAAACATAGGTACGCCTATTACCGCTGGTGATGCTGCACTGAATAGCTGTTAGCATGCCCCTGTGAACGGACTAGTTGGGTGATATAACGCCCTTGGGACTAGTCCCCGCGCTCATTAGCATAAGATAAAAGATCTTTAGAAATACTTTTTCTAAAGATCTCTTTATCTATTCTAGTGTATACAGGGACGTTTAGGCAGGGATTAGCAATATCAACCCAGAAACATCTCGTAGTTCGGGGTGCATATTGCACCTGACAGGTTCCCTTTAATTCACCCTCAAACTCAACTGTACCCAAAGCATTACAAAGACTGGCGGATGACTGGTTCATGCAGCCTTTATCCCCCCATTTTTTGGAGATAGCTGGACCATCGTTGTAAATAAGCACTTGAACCTTGTGTAACCCCCAGTGCACCCCAGTGTAGATTGTAAGCTCTTACGAGTAGGGTTGTCTTTATTTTTGCTTTAAGTATTGTATCTTCTATAATTGTTACCAGTGGCGTAACTAGAGTTGGATGGGCCCTGGTGCAAAGTTTAGACCTGGGCCCCCCCTCCACATACACAGACACTTGGGGTAAGGCATACCTCCCAACTTTTAAGAAGGAAAAGAAGGACAAAGTTTGCGGCGCGCGTAGCACGCCGCGGCAAATTTTTAGGCCACGCCCCCTAACCACACCCATTTCACAGTCACGCCCATATCCACTCCCCATCCACACCCATTCAGCATGGACACGCAGGCAGCCGGCGGGCCTCCAGCATGGACACGCAGGCAGCCGGCGGGCCTCCAGCATGGACACGCAGGCAGCCGGCGGGCCTCCAGCATGGACACGCAGGCAGCCGGCGGGCCTCCAGCATGGACACGCAGGGAGCCACAGTGAGGCGGCCGGTCGCCCACACAGTGAGGTGGCCGGTCGCCTTCACAGACAGGCGGCAGGGGGGCGCCCGCACAGACAGGCGGCAGGGGGGCGCCCGCACAGACAGGCGGCAGGGGGGCGCCCGCACAGACAGGCGGCCGGGGGGCGCCCGCACAGACAGGCGGCCGGGGGGCGCCCGCACAGACAGGCGGCCGGGGGGCGCCCGCACAGAAAGGCGGCGGCCGACCGCACAGACAGGCGGCCGGCCGACCGCACAGAGAGGCTCCGGCCGGGGGTGAGGGGGGGGGAGGGAGGGAAATCAGCGCTGGGGAGATTTTACTGTACCAGCAGCAGCACAGGCAGCGCTCCTCTCTGTTATGCCACGTCTACTGGGATGGTAGGAGGGAAAAGCAGGGAGGCGGAGAGAGAGTGGGTGGGCGGAGCCCGGGAGCCGGCCGTCCCGATCGTGGCAACGGGACAAACAACGTAAAGCGTGAAAGTCCCGCTGTATCCGGGACGGTTGGGAGGTATGGGGTAAGGGATAATGACACTGACACTCGGGGTACAGGATAATGACGCTGACACTTGGCTCTCACCCACAGCACCCTGAAATCCCTCTATCAGCACCCAGCTTTCCTATGTTCTGATATTTATCTTGTCCTCAGCACCCAGCTTTCCCATATCAGAGCATGAGAAAGCTGGGTGCTGAGAGATGTATATCAGAACATGGGAAAGCTGGGTGCTGAGAGATGTATATCAGAACATGGGAAAGCTGGGTGCTGAGAGATGTATAGCAGAGCATGGGAAAGTTGGCTGCTGAGGGAAAGAGCCTTTTTCCCTCAGCACAAAACATTTGCATCCCATACTTGTATCTTTGTCCCCCCTGTATAAAGTTCTCAAAATACTATAACAGCCCCCACATAGCCTTCCAAATAATTGTATAAAGGGTCTCACATAACCCTTCATATATTAGAATGCAGATACATAGCCCTCCATATATTATAATGCACCCCCATAATCCTCCATGTATAAAGTAGCCCTTCAATTATAATGCATTTCCCATAGTTCTCCATGTATTAAAATTCACCCCATAGTTCTCCATATATTATACTGCACCACATAGTCCTCCATGTTTTATAATGCACTCCATAGTCCATGTATAAGGTAGCCTCCATAGTCCTCCATATATTATAATGCAGCCCCCATAGTCCTATATGTATTATAACACAACCCCATAAAACTTCAGATGGTATTATGCAGCCCCATACTCCTCCATGTATAATTCACCCCCTATATTCCATGTATAAGGTGTCCCTTCATTTTGTATTATACAGCCCCCCCCCGACCTCCATTTTAATGCAGCCCTATAGACCTCCAGTATAATGCAGCCTCATAGACCTCTATGTATATTACACCTCTATATTCAATGTATAAGGTGTCCTTCATGTTTATTATGCAGCCTCACCAGGCCTCCATATATAATAATGCAGCCAACCTCTCCAGGCCTCCATGTATAATATAGCAGCCAGCCTCCCAGGCCTCCATGTATAATATAGCAGCCAGCCTCCCCAGGCCTCCATGTATAATAATGCAGCCAGCCTCCCCAGGCCTCCATGTATAATAATGCAGCCAGCCTCCCCAGGCCTCCATGTATAATAATGCAGCCAGCCTCCCCAGGCCTCCATGTATAATAATGCTGCCAGCCTCCCCCAGGCCTCCATGTACAGTATAATGGAGTCTCCCCAGGCCTCCATGTACAGTATAATGCAGCCTCCCCCAGGCCTCCATGCACAGTATCATGCAGCCTCCCCACCCCAGGCCTCCTTGTACAGTATCATGCAGCCTCCCCACCCCAGGCCTCCTTGTACAGTATCAGGCAGCCCTCCCCACCCCAGGCCTCCATGTACAGTATCATGCAGCCTCCCCACCCCAGGCCTCCTTGTACAGTATCAGGCAGCCTCCCCACCCCAGGCCTCCTTGTACAGTATCAGGCAGCCTCCCCACCCCAGACCCTCCTTGTACAGTATCAGGCAGCCTCCCCACCCCAGGCCTCCTTGTACAGTATCAGGCAGCCTCCCCACCCCAGGCCTCCATGTACAGTATCATGCAGCCTCCCCACCCCAGGCCTCCATGTACAGTATCAGGCAGCCTCCCCACCCCAGGCCTCCATGTACAGTATCATGCAGCCTCCCCACCCCAGGCCTCCTTGTACAGTATCAGGCAGCCTCCCCACCCCAGGCCTCCTTGTACAGTATCAGGCAGCCTCCCCACCCCAGGCCTCCTTGTACAGTATCAGGCAGCCTCCCCACCCCAGGCCTCCATGTACAGTATCATGCAGCCTCCCCACCCAGGCCTCCATGTACAGTATCAGGCAGCCTCCCCACCCCAGGCCTCCATGTACAGTATCATGCAGCCTCCCACCCCAGGCCTCCTTGTACAGTATCAGGCAGCCTCCCCACCCAGGCCTCCTTGTACAGTATCAGGCAGCCTCCCCACCCCAGGCCTCCATGTACAGTATCATGCAGCCTCCCCACCCCAGGCCTCCATGTACAGTATCAGGCAGCCTCCCCACCCCAGGCCTCCATGTACAGTATCAGGCAGCCTCCCCACCCCAGGCCTCCTTGTACAGTATCAGGCAGCCTCCCCACCCCAGGCCTCCTTGTACAGTATCAGGCAGCCTCCCCACCCCAGGCCTCCATGTACAGTATCATGCAGCCTCCCCACCCCAGGCCTCCATGTACAGTATCAGGCAGCCTCCCCACCCCAGGCCTCCATGTACAGTATCAGGCAGCCTCCCCACCCCAGGCCTCCTTGTACAGTATCAGGCAGCCTCCCCACCCCAGGCCTCCTTGTACAGTATCAGGCAGCCTCCCCACCCCAGGCCCTCCATGTACAGTATCATGCAGCCTCCCCACCCCAGGCCTCCATGTACAGTATCAGGCAGCCTCCCCACCCCAGGACTCCATGTACAGTATCATGCAGCCTCCCCACCCCAGGCCTCCTTGTACAGTATCAGGCAGCCTCCCCACCCCAGGCCTCCTTGTACAGTATCAGGCAGCCTCCCCACCCCAGGCCTCCATGTACAGTATCATGCAGCCTCCCCACCCCAGGCCTCCATGTACAGTATCAGGCAGCCTCCCCACCCCAGGCCTCCATGTACAGTATCAGGCAGCCTCCCACCCCAGGCCTCCTTGTACAGTATCAGGCAGCCTCCCCACCCCAGGCCTCCTTGTACAGTGTCGAGCCCCGGGCACGTTGTATCGGTGCATTACCTTCAGGGACTCCGCTGTCAGTCTGGATCTTGTCACCGGTAGGAAATCCTCTATTCGTCGTGACGCCACTCTCAGTATTGCGGTCAGTGGGGACCGCCACTGCAGGTTGAGGGTCGCCTGGGGCTGATGGTGTGTAGAACCACAAGGCGCAGAATAACTCCACACAAGCAGGATGTCTTTCAGGGGTTTTACTCACTTCAGATGGCAGGGTGAGTAACCCGGCGTAGCTGGGATGAACCAGGCTGGAACCAGGTATCCTTCAGGCTGACTTATGATGGTGACTACCGACTCGCCTTCCTTAGCCCTTAGTGGTTTGGGGTAACCCCGACTTTTAGTCCCTATGGGGGTCACCCAGGGAAGTTGCTGAAGCCTCTCTCCCTTCAGTTGCCGTTTGCTTGTCGCCTGGACCAGATCACTCCAGCTGCTTGCCTCCTGTGAACTATGGGCCCTAACTGTGGCTACGTGGCTGCGGCTTTTGGGTGTTGTGGTGTGGGCTTTGGAGGGCCCCACACCGGCAGGTTTAGCAAGGAAAGGTGGATCTATCCCCGCTCCGGGATCTGCCGCCCGTTTGGGCCTGGTACTCCCTAGCAGTCTCCTTACTTCCCACTCTGTGCTCTCTCTTTAGCTGGAGATGGGTTTCGGGTAGCACTCCTAGGTGACCGTTCTCCCCCGTCGGTAGCCACTGCGCGGACGCTGTCAGACTGCAACAGCCCCAGGGGTAGGGGTCTGCTCTTCTCCGAGCTCCCTGGACTCTGCACTGAACCGGCTCACTGCTCCTCCTCTCCTGTTCTTGCCTACGCCACCTAGCAACCAGGCTCTCTTACCACACCCCTTGAGTGGAGATGGAGGCTTTTGGCCCCCTCCACTATTCCAGTGGAGGTGAAGGCTTTTCCCCCTCCTGGGATCCCCAGGGGTCCTCTCAAAGGTACATGTGTGAGACCTGATCACTATGCGCCTGTGTAGTCACACCTCGGTCAGCCTTCTGGATTACCTGTTTGTACTGTCCCCAGCATGGGTGCAGTACTCAGTGGTGCCTGACCAGGTCAGGGGCGCCACATTCCCCCTTAGTTATCACCAGCACGTCCTCGGGCTGCAAGACAACATTTTAAAATGCATAAAACATTAAAACATGGTAAAACATTTTTAAAAGCACCAGGTACCATACATCACCACCCTCCACCCACAAGTCCATTAACCCACCCAAACCCTTTCACGTTGGCCGCGCCTTCAGCCACTTCTGGCAGGATGTAGAGGCGGCTTACATGGGCTGGTGGTTTCAGGGTATACCTGGCCTGGTGAAGCCGCGCCTTCAGCCACTTCTGGCAGGATGCAGAGGCGGCCTCCACAGTTGGTGCTGACCAGGTACCCCTCTTTGTGGTGGAGAGCCAGGCCCCATAAACAGGCATGCTCTCTGGTTGCAGGTGAGCCAAGGCCCTATATACGGACGTGCTCCCTGGTTGCAGACGAGCCAAGCCCCTAAACAGGCTGGCTCTGGTGGTGGTGGTGCCCTCTGGTGTAACTATTTACACTGCGAGAGTTTGTGGCTATAGCCAGTTCATAGCCTTAAGGTTCATTTCTCACATTAGTTTATGTGGGCACATTGCTTAAACTTGAAAACGTTGCAAAACTTCAAACTGGTCAAACAGTAACTTGGTGTACTTTACTTTATGCAGATTCCTCCTCACCAGGGCTTGGGCCTGTAGGGCTGCGGCACCTGTTGGTTTCTTGACCTCTTTCTTCTTCTGTGTCTGTTTCTTTTTCTTTAGGACATGGTGTTACATCTAGGGCATACCAGCCTCTTTCTCCTTGATGCATGGTAAACTGCACTGTGTCTCCCATCCTTAGGTTTCTTCCAGGATGTCCTCTGGGCAAATGAGCTCTCACGTCTCTTCTATTGACAAAAATGCCTTCTTTCATACCAGGTGCAACTATAAAGCCGTATCCTGATTTTAGGCTGAAATCTTCTACTACTCCTCGACATAGGGGTCCTCTGACCTGGGCTTTGGCTCTTCTCAGGAACCGTTTCTCCTCTAGGTCTCTGGCCGTTATTTCATCTCTCTGCTCTGGAGACTGCGGTGCAGGGAAAGACTGGGTTCTGCTACGGCGCCGTGTCTTGCGGACTGGATTCTGCGAGGTACAGCTTACAAGCTCCCAGGTGAGGCTTTTGGGTAGATCTTCTTCAGCAGACGGTGTTAGGTCTTCCTCATCCCAGCGGGAATATGGCAACATCTCCGGCTCTGGGCATGGATCCACTGCTGGTGGCTCCTGAGTCAGCTCCTCAGCTTCCTGGCCTCCCCCTTAGTTCTTCTGAGCACTCCTTTGGTGGCAGTGCTGGGGATGGACTTTCATCAGCAGGCCCAGGCGGGGGACTCTTTGGCGTGGTTGCTGCAGGGGTTGCCGGAATCCTCTTGGGGGTATGCGGAGGGAGCATGTACCGGTCCACCATCTCCTGTGGGAACTTGGCCTCCAGGTCAGCCTTCAGCTGCCAGTATGCGGGGTCCTCACCTACCAGGGATTTCCTTGCAGGGACTTCCTTGGACTGGGGAGCGGTGTCTGCTCTGGCCTTGCAGGCCGGGGTAAACAATGGTACGTCTGTCTTTTCTTGGCGGGCCGCGCCCGATATGGCGGCGGCCTGGTCTTGGCGGGCCGCGCCTGGCATGGCGGCGGCCTGGTCTTGGCGGGCCGCGCCTGGCATGGCGGCGGCCTGGATTGGCGTTTCTGTCGTAGCCGGAGCCTTAGCGGGCATTGCTACCGTAGCCGGTTCTTGGCGGGACGGACTGGGCGTTGCTGCCGCGGTTTGGGCTTGGCGGGCCGCACCTGACGGGGCTGCGGCCTGGTTCAGCACCTCACTTGTGGCGCGGACGAGCGTTGCGGCTGCGGTAGGGTCTCGGCGGGCCGGGCCTAGCATGGCGGCGGCCTGGGTCAGCGTCACACCTGCGGCGCGGATGAGGGTCGCGGTGGCTGCCGGTTCTCTGCGGGCCGGACTGGGCGTTGTTGCAGGGACCGGGTCTTGGTGGGCCGAGCAGGGCATCGCTGCGGCGGCCTGAGCTTGGCGGGCTGCACCTGACGTGGCTGCGGCCTGCTTCAGCGTCGCCGCGCCGGACGCCTCTTCAGGGACCGCGGACGTGGCAGCAAGGGTCGGGGCACTCGCGCGGGCAGGGGCATCACTGGACTCACCCATCGGTGGCAGCATCGGGGTCTGAGTCGTCACCGCCCGGTCTGGCACTCGGCGCGCGGCTCTCTCTTCATAGGCCTGAACCGCCGCGGTCATTCCCAGGAACTCCGCACGTCCCTCTCTGATCAGCCTTCCGACCCTGGCCTCCAGTTGATCGCAGAACTCGGCGAGCTCCCGACACCACCAGGCAGCGGAGCCTGGCTCTGGGTCTCTGCATTCAGACGCCATTTTCTCTAACAACAAGCTGCTGGCTTCTTTTCCGTTCCGCCGTCTCTGGACGCTTCCGCTCTCTCTACAAGCGAGGTCAGAACTCTGCAGGGGATCTCTGGGTAGCCGCACCTCTTCGTGGGCGGTAACTTCTCCCAGCGCGGGCTGCTGTTGTTTTTCGGCGCGCTTTTCATGGTGGCAATATGGCGGCGCTTCCAATTTTTCAAGCGGACCGCCCAGGCACATGGTCACCTGTCTGAACAGGTCTAGTCCTTATCCCGTTCGTGACGCCAGATGTCGAGCCCCGGGCACGTTGTATCGGTGCATTACCTTCAGGGACTCCGCTGTCAGTCTGGATCTTGTCACCGGTAGGAAATCCTCTATTCGTCGTGACGCCACTCTCAGTATTGCGGTCAGTGGGGACCGCCACTGCAGGTTGAGGGTCGCCTGGGGCTGATGGTGTGTAGAACCACAAGGCGCAGAATAACTCCACACAAGCAGGATGTCTTTCAGGGGTTTTACTCACTTCAGATGGCAGGGTGAGTAACCCGGGCGTAGCTGGGATGAACCAGGCTGGAACCAGGTATCCTTCAGGCTGACTTATGATGGTGACTACCGACTCGCCTTCCTTAGCCCTTAGTGGTTTGGGGTAACCCCGACTTTTAGTCCCTATGGGGGTCACCCAGGGAAGTTGCTGAAGCCTCTCTCCCCTTCAGTTGCCGTTTGCTTGTCGCCTGGACCAGATCACTCCAGCTGCTTGCCTCCTGTGAACTATGGGCCCTAACTGTGGCTACGTGGCTGCGGCTTTTGGGTGTTGTGGTGTGGGCTTTGAGGGCCCCACACCGGCAGGTTTAGCAAGGAAAGGTGGATCTATCCCCGCTCCGGGATCTGCCGCCCGTTTGGGCCTGGTACTCCCTAGCAGTCTCCTTACTTCCCACTCTGTGCTCTCTCTTTAGCTGGAGATGGGTTTCGGGTAGCACTCCTAGGTGACCGTTCTCCCCCGTCGGTAGCCACTGCGCGGACGCTGTCAGACTGCAACAGCCCCAGGGGTAGGGGTCTGCTCTTCTCCGAGCTCCCTGGACTCTGCACTGAACCGGCTCACTGCTCCTCCTCTCCTGTTCTTGCCTACGCCACCTAGCAACCAGGCTCTCTTACCACACCCCTTGAGTGGAGATGGAGGCTTTTGGCCCCCTCCACTATTCCAGTGGAGGTGAAGGCTTTTCCCCCTCCTGGGATCCCCAGGGGTCCTCTCAAAGGTACATGTGTGAGACCTGATCACTATGCGCCTGTGTAGTCACACCTCGGTCAGCCTTCTGGATTACCTGTTTGTACTGTCCCCAGCATGGGTGCAGTACTCAGTGGTGCCTGACCAGGTCAGGGGCGCCACAACAGTATCAGGCAGCCTCCCCACCCCAGGCCTCCATGTACAGTATCATGCAGCCTCCCCACCCCAGGCCTCCATGTACAGTATCAGGCAGCCTCCCCACCCCAGGCCTCCATGTACAGTATCATGCAGCCTCCCCACCCCAGGCCTCCTTGTACAGTATCAGGCAGCCTCCCCACCCCAGGCCTCCATGTACAGATGCAGCCTCCCCACCCCAGGCCTCCATGTACAGTATCAGGCAGCCTCCCCACCCCAGGCCTCCATGTACAGATGCAGCCTCCCCACCCCAGGCCTCCAGGTACAGTATCATCCAGCCTTCCCACCCCAGGCCTCCATGTACAGTATAATGCAGCCTCCCCACTCCAGGCCTCTGACCACCGTGTACTCATATATATATAAAAAAAAAAAACAAGTACTCACCGCTCTCCTCCTTCCACTGCTGCTCTGTCCTGACGTCTCCTTGTTCCACTGATGCTGTACTCCCTGCTCTCCTCCTTCCACTGCTGCTCGTCCTCCCGGTGCTGCGGTCGGCGTCCTCCCTCCCTGCGCTCTGTGCACTCAGCACAGCAGTCGCACAGGAGTGACGTCACCGCACAGGCACAGGGGGAGAATGATGATGCAGAGCGGCGCCGGCCGCTCTTTGCTTCATTATTACTGTGCGCGGTGACGGGGGAGGGGGGCCCCGGTGCCGCCGCTGACATCGGGCAGGAGGGCCCGGTGTCGGGGGCGGCAGCGGGTCATATAGTGGGCGCGTGCACTGTGATAGATCAGCGCAGCTTCTCTCTCACTGAGAGGAGCTGGCTGCTGATCTGCCGGGTCCCCGCGGGCCCCAAACCGCCCGGGCCCGGTCGCGATCGCGACCGCTGCGACCGCGGTAGTTACGCCACTGATTGTTACTTATGTTTGTTTGTATATGAACTTCTGAATTGTAAAGCGATGCAGAATATGTTGGTACTATAGAAATAAAGATTAGTAGTAGTAATGTCACCATAGCATGATGGAGAGAAGCAGTGCACTCTACTTATGTCACCATAACATGATGGAAATAAGCAGTGCACTCTAGTTATGTCACCATAACATGATGGAGAGAAGCAGTGTACTCTAGTTGTGTCCCCATAATATGATGGAGAGAAGCAGTGCACTCTAGTTATGTCACCATAACATGATAGAAATAAGCAGTGCTCTCTAGTTATGTCACCATAACATGATGGAGAGAAGCAGTGCACTCTAGTTATGTTACCATAACATGATAGAAATAAGCAGTGCACTCTAGTTGTGTCACCATAACATGATGGAGAGATGCAGTGCACTCTAGTTGTGTCCCCATAACATGATGGAGAGAAGCAGTGTACTCTAGTTGTGTCCCCATAATATGATGGAGAGAAGCAGTGCACTCTAGTTATGTCACCATAACATGATAGAAATAAGCAGTGCTCTCTAGTTGTGTCCCCATAACATGATGGAGAGAAGCAGTGCACTCTAGTTATGTCACCATAACATGATAGAAATAAGTAGTGCACTCTAGTTATGTCACAATAACATGATGGAGAGAAGCAGTGCACCCTAGTTATGTCACCATAACATGATAGAAATAAGCAGTGCACTCTAGTTATGTCACCATAACATGATAGAAATAAGCAGTGCACTCTAGTTATGTCACAATAACATGATGGAGAGAAGCAGTGCACTCTAGTTATGTCACAGTAACATGATGGAGAGAAGCAGTGCACTCTAGTTATGTCACAGTAACATGATGGAGAGCAGTGTACTCTAGTTATATCACCGTAGAATGATGGAGAGAAGCAGTGCACTCTAGTTATGTCACCATAACATGATAGAAATAAGCAGTGCACTCTAGTTATGTCATTATAACATGACGGAGAGAAGCAGTGCACTCTAGTTATGTCATTATAACATGACGGAGAGAAGCAGTGCACTCTAGTTATGTCATTATAACATGACGGAGAGAAGCAGTGCACTCTAGTTATGTCATTATAACATGACGGAGAGAAGCAGTGCACTCTAGTTATGTCACAGTAACATGATGGAGAGAAGCAGTGCACTCTAGTTATGTCACAGTAACATGATGGAGAGAAGCAGTGCACTCTAGTTATGTCACAGTAACATGATGGAGAGCAGTGTACTCTAGTTATATCACCGTAGAATGATGGAGAGAAGCAGTGCACTCTAGTTATGTCACCATAACATGATAGAAATAAGCAGTGCACTCTAGTTATGTCATTATAACATGACGGAGAGAAGCAGTGCACTCTAGTTATGTCATTATAACATGATGGATAGAAGCAGTGCACTCTAGTTATGTCACCATAACATAATGGAGAGAAGCAGTGTACTCCAGCTGTGTCATTGAAACAAGATAGATAGAAGCGGTATACTCCAGTTATGTTACCGTATCATAATGGACAGGGTAATGACAAGTAGTTAATAATAAAGATTACAAGTAGCTTGATTGTAGGCAAAGTAAGACAGCACGGTGCATAGAAGCAGTGCACTCCAATAATGTAACTGTAGCACGGCGGAAACAGTGCACTCTAGCTATGTCACTGTAGTGGAATGGAGAGAAGCAATGTATTCCAGTTATCTCACCGTGATTAATGAAAAGTGATAGTACAAGGTGTAGAGCGGCATAAAGGCACTGTAAGGTGTATGTGATAGTGAAGGTAAAACAAATTATGTGCTGGAGAATTCAGTGCTTAATGATTGTCAATTAAGTTGTGAAGTGAGGCAATAGAGGGAAGAGTGTGAATGTGCACGGAAGAAAGAAATTAAGATGGCTGTAATGAAGTTCTTTCGTGATTTTGGAAAAAAAACACGCAATTCAGCCACATGTGAACACAGCATTAGTATGGAGCTTTGAAACTAATGGTCATGAAAGGCTGGCTGATAACACAGGGAAATAAGATCTTTGAAGTGACAAAAAAAGCCTTATTAATAATATCTGCCTTCTGTTGTAGGGTGGCAGCATTTTCACCATCATAACCAGGACTGAAAGTACCAAACTCCAGACTCTGGGAACCTGCCCCGAGGTGAGAGCTCTGTTCACTATAATGGATATACAGTATATACTGTAGATATATATATATATATATATATATATATATATATATATATATATATATATATATATGCAGCAGGTAAACTAAGTATTGAACACATCACTAATTTTCAAAGTAAATATGCAGTGTCTTGAAAAGTTATTCATTCCTTGTGAACCTCACCACATTTTTTCATGTTACACCCACAGACTTAAATGTATTTTGTTAATATTTTATGTGATATACCAACACTAAGCAGTGTTTGTGAAATGTAAAGAAAATGATGCATGATTTCATTATGAAATAAGAAGAAATGACCTAGCTTCTAGATTTTTTTTCTTTATAATAAAATTCACTTTATTGGTAATTTCTTTCAAATCATCCAAGAAAATATCGCATGATTCATGAGTAATATAGTAGGTCCATAGGAGATGTAAGAGTAGCACTCCAGAGGTACCAGGTGCCTCAAAATGTAACCTGTGGAAACCCAAACCCCGGAATATCTGTGCCAGTCAACATACCAGCACCCTCAGGCCACATACACAACCCCAACACCAGACTGGGAGACTGCCTAGCAACAGGTAAAAGGGATGGGCACTGATTGGATAGTCGCCACCCAATCTGTAGGGAGAGACACAGCGAAGGGGAGGGGCCAGTGGTCAGTTGGGGAGTTGGAAGGAAGAGCAGACAGAAATCTACAGGAAGTAGTGTGAGTGAAGGGTAGGAGTGTGAAGGAAGGGGTAGAGGAGTTGTGAGGAGAGAGAAGGAGTTGAGAGTGAAAGTACAGAAAGACCTGAAGTAACAATGGAGTGCTTTAATAAGAGTGAGGGACTGTGGAGTATGGAACCAGGACTCCAGGAACCATGGGTTACCTGTGGAAGTGGAAGACTCCAGGAAGCGCGGGACGCCTGTGGAAATCTGGAACCAAGGCTCATAGGCCTCAGCATGAGGCGGAGTGCAGACCCTAGGACAGCGGGACACTTTATGGTCAACTGTTAATTCTGCCAGGTGATGGGATTTCCAGGATCTCTCACCAACCCAAAGAGTTTGAAGCACCAGCAGCGAAGAGGGGACCGGGTACTGAACCCCTTAAATAGTCCAGGCTGCCTGCAATAGGACCAAGACTGAAAAGAGGGGACTCCCAAGAAGCTCTAGACCACGAAGCCAATCAACAACAAGTGTGCACGGAGGACAGCCAACCCAGGTCACAGCTGGCATGGAGAACAAGGGCATGCAGGAACACCTGTAACCGGCACCAGCGGGTCCAGGTACCAGGCCAGTAAAGGCAAGTTGAAACTGCAATGCTGGTGTGGACTGTTTCCTTTGCGCCTCTGCACATATACTGACTGTCCCCTATCACTGCCCCTTCACCATCTACTGCTGGGACCTGCTTGCAGAGGGCCCAAAACACCTAAGCTGCACTACTCCTTCAGCCCCAGCAGAACCCTGCAGCGGCGGCCCCAATAACCTGGCTGCACACCGCAAGTGGTGTAGTCGAAAAACTATTTTTATTTCTACATTTCCCTTTTATTTTTACCACTTTTTATTCGGACCGACCCACAGGGTCACAGGACCAGGCATCGGCCGCGACCAAGACTGATTACCCCTGCGCACCTCGCACCCGGGACCGAGTACCCCACAGTCCCTGGGGCGTCACATAAGGCTCACACCAAACACGTTTCGAGCGTATGTGACGCCCTGGACTAGCCAGGTAGTCACATACATTCCAACACACACACCCCCCCACTCTAGGTTGTTACACCAGTCAGACAAAAATGCTTGTTGCCTCCCTCCAGGGTCTGATGTCCACACCAGGTGGGACGGAGCCAGGCGGTTGGCCCCACCCACCGAGGAGTTCACAGGCCTGGAGGCGGGAAAAGTGTCAGATCAGTCTTGGAGGTGAAAGTGAGAGGAGTGAACACTTGAGGTGTCTGGGTAGGAGCCCAGGCACTGACAGCAAGGTTGGCAGACGGTGGTGGCCGTCTGCTGGAGTTAGTGGAACTCCGCAGAGCCGTAAGGACTGGGGTCGGGCGTCGGCCCGCCGGTACCGGACCGGGGAACGGAGTGAAGCCAAGCACACAGGCAGGGCCATCGGACCCCGACCAGGCTTGGAGCCGCCGTCAATAGTCAAATCCGAATGTGACAGGATCCCCAGGGGTTTCCTAACAACCAAGTCCCGATTGAAGGCAACAGTCCACCCAGAGAGGATATACAGCCACCGCTACAGGCTAGAGATCCAAGGGCCAGCGCCCGCGGGCAAAACGAGCTCCTACGGCAGCTATACGCCGGGAAGCGGACTACCGGTGGGCAACCACAGGAGTCAAGAACATTTTCACAGGTGCAGGGAAAGACAGCCACCATCAGCCGTCCGGGGAGAGCACAACAACAACACTGCAGCTGGCTGCGGGACCCATCCATCCTGCCGTTTTGGTTTACCAATGACTCTGTCAGTGATTGCCTGAGTGAGTACACCAGTGCCGTCCGGCATCATGCCGCGCAGTCCCTGCACCCCAGCCATCCGGCCTCTCCTTACACCACCGGGCCCCGGGATCACCAACCCCTACCCACGGAAGGGAAAACATCCTAGCTGCAAACTACCATCTCTCCCGGGATCCCCGTTACCAGCAGCAGTGGTGCCATCATCACCACGTCCCGTGGGTGGCATCACGAACAATCTCCCTAAACATACCACCCCCTTTTCACTCACGGGTGAGGAGCGCTGCTCAAGTCCCCGGGTCCGGTCCACCGCTCGAGCCACCGAGCAGCAGCAGCAGAAGCCTCGGACCCGAACGTGGCGAGCGTGTCCCCTCCGCCCGCGACATGTAACACTCTTAGACTTGGTGAATGTGAACAGTCGGTTCAGAGGTGTAACCGACTGTTCACATTCACCAAGTCTAAGAGCGTTACGCTCGAAACGCATCAGGTGTGAGCCTTACATCTCCTATGGACCTGCTATATTACTCATGAATCATGCGATATTTTCTTGGATGATTTTAAAGAAATTACCAATAAAGTGAATATTATTATAAAGAAAAAAATCTGGAATCTGGATCATTTCTTCTTGTTTCACTTGTACCTGACACTAAAGCAGCAGTGGGATCCATTGCTTTCTATTACCGACGGAACTGAGCGGTCTCCGGGGTGAGCTGGATTCTTTATCTTCAAACAATATGATTTCATTATAAAATTTTCTCTTTTACTCAAATTAGTTAATGCAAAAACAAATACACCCCACATTAAAAACTACTACATCTAGTATTTTTTATGACCTCCATGATTTTTAAGGACAGCACCAAGTCTTCTAGGCGTGGAATGCACAAGTTGGCGACATATTGGAACATCTATCTTTTCCATTCTACAAGAATGACCTCTTTTAGAGCCTGGATGTTGGATAGAGAGTATGCTCAAATTGTTCTCCGATTAAGTTGGGTTCAGATCATACTTGAACATACTTGGCCACTGACCTACAGTATATGTACGTGGTGTGTCAGCACACTGATTAATGAATACATCAACTCCAATATTGCTATAAACATTAAAGACATACTTATTTAGAGGTTTGGTTTTTTTTGTCAAAGAGCGCAAAAGCCATCCAACCACATCAAAGTGGTCCCTAAACACTATTGTTCTACCTCTCCATGTGCCAAACCAGGCCCCATCTGAATAGGGAGTGAAAAGTGAACCAGGCGTAGCTCGCAATAAAAATTGTGGGAATGATGGGTGGATAAGGGTGCTGAGCCTTGGAGGGGGCCACTTTCACCCTGTTCTTCTTCAGAAGTAAAACAGCTGTGTGTTTTGGATCATTGTTATGTTGTAAAAGTGCACGTCTACCAAGGGCACAGAGTAATGCTATCATCTCCTTCAGTTTCGAGCAGTACGTACATCTGGGATAACTTATTAACCTTGCAAAAGTCTTAGGGGCACTTTGCACACTACGACATCGCAGGTGCGATGTCGGTGGGGTCAAATTGAAAGTGACGCACATCCGGCATCGCAGGCGATATCGTAGTGTGTAAATCCTAGATGATACGATTAACGAGCGCAAAAGCGTCGTAATCGTATCATCGGTGTAGCGTCGGCATAATCCATAATTACGCTGACGCGACGGTCCGATGTTGTTCCTCGCTCCTGCGGCAGCACACATCGCTGTGTGTGAAGTCGCAGGAGCGAGGAACATCTCCTACCGGAGTCATCGCGGCTCCCGTAGAGTATGCGGAAGGAAGGAGGTGGGCGGGATGTTCACATCACACTCATCTCCGCCCCTCCGCTCCGATTGGCCGCCTGCCGTGTGACATCGCAGTGACGCCGCACGACCCGCTCCCTTAACAAGGAGGCGGGTCGCCGGCCAGAGCGACGTCGGACAGCAGGTGAGTGCATGTGAAGCTGCCGTAGCGATAACATTCGCTACGGCAGCTATCACAATAATATCGCTGCTGCGACGGGGGGGGGACTATCGCGTGTGACATCGCAGCATCGGCTTGCGATGTCGCAACGTGCAAAGCCCGCCTTAGGAAGGTGTGAAAAAATTGAAAATTGCTGCAAAGTAAGAGTGCTTTAAAAAAAAATAATAGAAGTGTTAATATTAGAAATGAGCATATTGCCATGGTCAATGGCTTGTTCTGGCCATGGGCAAGAGCTTTACCAATATCAAGAGCTTCCGGGTTTCCGAAAAGGCATTTGATTAGTTGGCGTTTTGTGACATCATCTGTGTGGTGTGAAACACAGGTCAGTTCTTACCAGTCCGACTTATTATTAGCCAAGCTTCAGATCCTTGAATGTAAGTAAATTTGAGCAGCTCATGTCCACAGCCAGAGAGCAGTGTCCTGGTCAATGGATGAGGGTTGTGTGACGCCCTGGACTAGCCAGGTAGTCACAGACAGGCCCTTGCACAAACACCAGTCCCCTAAAAAGGTAACAGCAGCCAACCTAAAAACCCTGAGTCACCCCTCTCAGGCTTTGACGTTCACACCCGGGGGCGGAGCCAGGCGGTTGGCCATGCCCACCGAGGAGTTCGGATAGCCTGATGCGGGAAAAGCAAGCAGATGAAGTTAGGAACGAGAGGAGAGCAGTCTAGGAGGTGAAAGGAGAGGTGTTAGAAGGAGAAAACGTCTGTCGGGGATCTGGGTCGTAGCTCGGATACCCTGTGGCTAGGAGACAGACGGTGGTTGCCGCCTGCAGGAGCCGGGAAGACGGCTGGTGGAACCGTAAGGGACCACGACAGGGTAGTGGCCCGCCGGTACCGAACCGGGGAACCAACTGGAAACCGGAGCACCAGGAGGGGTACTCAGACCCAGAACGAGGCCCAGAAGCCACTGGACCGAGTCAAATTCACTGATTGGGGTCTGTACCTTAGGTTCTTTCCACTCAAGTCCCGACTGAAGACAACAGCCCAACGAGGGGGATAGAAAGCCACCGCTCAGGCAGAGAGATCCCACGGGCCAGCGTCTGCGGGCAAACGGGCTCTCCCGACACACACAAAGTCGGGGAGCGGACTCCCGTCGCTGAAGCGCAGGCAGTCAAAATCTATAAACGAGGTGCAGGAGAAAGGCGGGGACCACCAAACCGGGTGGGGGCCAGACGCAGCCGGCTGCGGGCACCGACCACCATCTTTTTGGTTTACCAGAGACTCCGGTGTATTTGTCATAGTGAGTACAACAGTGCCCTTGGGCCACGTACCGCCCCGCATCATGCCAACACGCCCGCACCCCCACATCCTAACCCCAACAACTGGGCCCCGGGACCATCAACCCTCTACCCACGGAGGGGTCAACACCTGGCTGCGCAACACTGTTCCCGGGAGCCTAGTCAATGGCAGCGGTGGTGTCCACACTCACCACGACCCGTGGGTGGCGTCACGAACTTAAACCCAAAAACCACGGCTCCGGCCGTGAACCTCCCCACCGAAACCCCCCCCTCACGTAGCGCCAGCCTCCCTTCAGAGCGATGTGACCCCCGGGTCCGGAGGCGCTCGAGCCACCCACCGACGAGCCCGGATCCGAGCGGCTCAGCTGCAGCCGAGCCCCGGGCGGTACGGTTGCACAAAGCGACACACATATCTAGTTAATAGAATATTTTTATCAATGCAAATTGTATGAACTCGAGAAATCTATATCAATATTTAGTGTGACCGTCATTTTCCTTCAAAACATCATCAACATCATATTGATACAATAAATGGAGTCAGAGATTTGACCAAGATTAATGTTGTCCTCAATGCTGAGAAATCAGATATTTCCATTATACAATTCCATCAGGGAGGCATCCAATTGGCTCCAAATTTATTCTGCAGAAGAACAATGACCCGAAATTTACAGCCATTAGGCCCTGTGCGCACTAGAAAAAGGATTTTTCTCAAGAAATTTCTTGAGTCTGAAAAATTAGCGCACTTGCGTTCAAAAAACACACCAATAATGCATACAGTTTTACCACATTTTTACCGCGTTTTTTATGCGTTTTTGGTTGTTCCCTGCGTTTTCACCATTATTTATGGCAAAAAATGCAGGTACCTGCAGAAAAGAAGTGACATGCTCATTCTTTTTCTCAAGAAATTCTGCAGAAAGAAAGGTTACAACCATTTTCTCAAGAAATTTCTGCAGCAAAAACACAAAAAAACGCGGGTAAAAACACTGTGTGTGAACAGGGCCTAAACTATTTTCTACGTAAACAACCTTCCTGCAGCGTTCCTTCTCATGCTGTGTGCAATAATAACTTACAACACTTCATGCTTTTGATGGAATAGGGTTGTGACACAAAATAATGATTTGGTTTAGATTTCACTCCTGTTCGTTCACTTTGCAATTTGTTAATTGATAAAAAATAAACTAATAACACCTCTATTTTTTTTTTTTTTTTTTTAAAACATTCTTACTTTGTAGCACTTTTTCCACACTTGCCTAAAACTTTTGCTCAGCACTGTATATTGGCGCTGACACATTTTCTTTTAACTAGAGTAACAGTAATTGGGTTTCATTTTTTAACATGTTAATTTTTTGGACATATTTCCAGCTCAGTGGTGTGTAACTAATATTCATCAAACTGATGTACTATTTTTCTTTGCGAAAAAAAAGTCTAATATTTATGAATTAAGTATTCACATGCACAAATCATACACTTGCTATGCGCTATTGTACAGTATATCTTTTGCATATTATCGATGCCCCGTTCTCCATTACTTGATGTCGTACACATCAGTCAATAAACATTAAAAAAATAAAAGATTTGCAAAATATATATAAATATATTGTAAATATATGCTGTCAGTTTAGATGAGTATTATGTAAATTAAAGGGTTTCTCCATGAGAACAAACTCTGTATCAGGGGCATAACTACCGCGATCGCAGAAATCGCCATTGCGACTGGGCCCAGCAGCTTAGGGGCCCGCTCTGCAGACCACGTGGCAACAATATATATCGATGCCGCCGCTGACATCGGGCCCCCCAGCTCGGTGTCATCGGCGGTGGCACTGGGCCCCCCTGCCCGGTGTCATCAGCAGCAGCACTGGGCCCCCTGCCCCGTGTCATCAGTGGCAGCACTGGGCCCCCATGCCCGGTGTCCTCAGCGGTGGCATCGGGCCCCCCTGCCCGATGTCATCGGCGGCGGAACTGGGCCTCCTCCCCCATCATCACGCACAGCAATGATGAAGCATAGAGCGGCGCTCCATGCTCCATCATTCTCCCCCTGTGCACGGTGATGTCACTCCTGTGCGACTGCTGTGCAGACAGCACAGAGCGCAGTACGGGAGAACAGTGACCGGAGCAGTAGGGGAACGGAGGACAGAGGTGAGGACAAAGCAGTGGTGAAAAGGTGAGTATTTTTTTTTTTAAATCAGAGAGTACAGAGTGGCCAGAGGCCTTGGGGTGCTGCATTATACACAGGGAGGCCTGGGGGTGCTGCATTATACACAGGGAGGCCTGGTGGGAGCTGCATTATACACAGGGAGGCCTGGTGAGTAGTAAGGGGGCCATATGTCTCGTCAAATCTGACAGGTGCCCCGCCCCTATCAAACCCTATCAAAGTGTATTAAACACGCCCCCTCCCCTCTCCTGACAGGCCCTATATTTTATAGGCTTTTGATTAGGCTTTTGATTAGGGATTTGATAGTGCAACTACACAGGTCCTATATTTTATAGGCTTTTGATTAGGCTTTTGATTAGGGATTTGATAGTGCAATCCTGATAGTGTAAATGCTTAGGATCCCACTATTTTATTTTGATTAGGCTTTTGATTAGGGCTTTGATAGTGCAATCCTGATAGTGTAAATGCTTAATCCCACTATTTTATTCACTGATTATGAGAAATCTGATTTAGTGTAATTGTTTGGAATCATACCATTTTATTCAGTGTGGTTTTGTTGCAGAATTCATTCTGCTAGTGTAATTTGATTGGGCATATTATGTATATGGCCAAATTTATTTTATAGGCGTTTGATACAGAATTCATTCTGATAGTGTAATATGGTTGGGCATATTATGTATCTGGCCAATTATACTATTACGCGTCTTATGCTATATAGCATTTCTTATAGCACCCATTCTGATAGTGTAATTTGGTTGGGCATATTATGTATATGGCCAATTATACTATTACGCATCTCTTATAGCACCCATGTAGAAAGTTTGTGTTTTATACTGTTTGTATAAATGAAAGACAGACACACTATCAAAATTTAAAAAGTTTATTGCTCAGAATTTAATTACATTCAGTTGCACATCAATTCAGTAGGAATGCAAAACGTCATATACATTACACTTGTAAAACAGTACAATATAAAATTATAATCACTGGCATAATACACTATTTAATAATACACATATGTTACGTCTCTTACATAATTATTTAGAGCATCACAATTCATCAGTCCAGCTGTTACATTGTGAGCCACATTGATTGCAGTATCGGGAAAGTCCTTTTTTTAGGCAGCAAACTTGCTTGTGTCAAACCTAATGGAGAATGTAAAGATTGAATTGGACGGCGTGGTGTCGATAGAGTCTGTGGTTTAGATATGCCACTAGCTTCATTGATGGGCATTTTTAAGCTGTCTAAAAGCGCTCTAGTAGTGGGATTACCCACTATGGTAGACGGTATATTTAACTCGGCCATTGCCTGCATAAACGTATTCCATCCCTGGGGTAAATTTCTGTTAGTCAAGGCATGGCTCTGTGTTGTATTACGTACTAAATCCAACATGTTCGATCCCGGTATTACAGAACCTCTGAAAATAAACTCGTTTTTATCATTCCACGATGTAATATTTTTGTTCTGCAGCAGTCTGTTTAGTAAAAATTCTGCATTCTTTTTATATCGCTGGTTTACATGACTTACAATTTCAATGGCTGTTTTGTTTTCATTAGGGTCTGAATTTGACAATTGCTGATGATCAGACTCGGGAGTGTTAATGATCTTTAAAGCTGATAATTCCATCGCATCGTGTTTAGCATGAACCAAGTATCTCTGTAGTACATCGCTATATTTTTTAATTTTCACATCGTCTGGTATGTCACGACGCTGTAAAATTTCGCTAATTTCATCATCAAGGCGGCGAATAACATTCTGTCGTATGTTGCCGCTAACTGGAGGGTTTAGTTTGATTAGTTCTTGTTTGGGGACTAGATACATTTTCTCTGTATGTTGCATTATTTGCCCGTGAGTAGACTTGTTATTATCGGGATTGCAAAGCCTAAAAGAGGACCTATAAACCCGCCGGTCTGCTTTAGTAGACGTTTCTTTTTCTTTATGGGCTGTGATTTATCACTCAGGGTTCTTATAGCTTTACGCCACTTCTTTAGTATATTTTTTTGCCGCTTTTTCAGAGGAATTCGCCCTTTCAAGATGTTTAATGCAATCTCTGCAATGGCTGTAATTAAATCACGGCTCGCATTGCATAAAATAGTTTTTCTGACAGCAGGAGTTGCCTTCACCAGCGTTTTTAAGAGAGCCCAGTTACGCCGGATTCTCTCAGACATCTTTACAACACTGCGTGCACAGCATAGAATGTCTGATTTAGTGTAAAATTCAGTTTTTAGAAGTAATTTTCTTTTGGATATATACAGCTGGCATAGCTGGTGGAAACAACCCCGTCCTTAAACGAAGATCCTCAGGGGTATTGGCTCTCAAGTCTACCAGCAAATACCCATAAGGCTCCCGTGTGGCATCCTCAAAAGCTTCTAAGAAGAAGCGCGTTTTTCCGGGGTACATTTGGCGTGCTAACGTAACAATTTGTAATTTATCTCGAGGATTATTAAAAAGTACCATGTACTTTGTGTTCAAATTTATCGTGCGACTTTTCTTACCCTGACAAAATATGTTTTGTACCAGGTAGAAAATGCTGAGGTTTCTGTGGTGTACATACTTGGTAAATGCTTTTTCTATCTCGCAGTTATCACTAGCACTCTCCATTAGGTCATCAACAATAGTCAAATTTACCTTGTCAGGCGGGAATAAGTCATCATCTACGAATGTATGCGGCAGACCCTCCACAAATCTGATGTTGGGAAAAGAGAGAGAAACTTCATCATACAGTTTTTGCCAGCATGAATAAAACCAAACAATATTATCGGGTTTGTGCGAAAAATGGGTTTCAATATTATGTAATAACTGTTTTACGAAATAACTTTTTCCAGAATTAGATGGCCCTGCTAGAATACAGGAGAATGGGTGCTGCAGTCTCGGGTCCATCATGATCCGCAACTAATAGCCGAATGGAAGGGTGGTAAAATCGTCTAACAGCCGGCGCTTTGTGTAAACACACTTTTGTGTTTTGCGTAATGGCCTTGTTTCGATATCCCAGTACTTTTTATTTCTCACAATACCCGATTGTTCAATGATAATACGTCTCTGGGTTTCTGCGGCACAATTACGCGGATAGTCCAGTACTAAATCTTTTAGACTGTTGAAATTAATAGATTGTGTGTTAGCAACATTGAGTGTTATACCCTTCACTTTTAAAACAGTTTTGCCATTATTGAGTTTGTATCCGTAGGTTTTTGGGCCCGCAGATACAAATTCGGTGATGTAAGTGTCCTCGGGTATCTCACTGGTCAATTCCCCCAGGTAATCACCTAAAGTCGGGTTCCACTCACCATCTCTCTGCACAAAAATAACTGAATCTGTGTCGTGATAAAGACACCTTTCCTGCAACCGGTCCAGCAGAGAATAAAGCTCTAGTCTGGCATACGCCGTTGTAAAACAGGCAATAAAAATGTTTGTGTTTTTGTTGACGGTGTGGTGTCCTTTTGCATATTTCCAATTAATGGTCGCTGTTTCATCATCAATAAAATGAAGCATTGAAACGTCATAGTACGGTAGAAACACATGCTGAAAAAGCTCATCGGGGTCACTAACAATGCTGGTACAAGGTAAATTAGATCGCTGTGCAAACTTACCCCATAAAGAATTTAAAAACAGCTTAGATATTTGCCTCTTAGCCGGATTCACGCCTATGTTTTCATGGTGCAATTGCACACCTTCTCTCTCTAGAAAACAGTCAATGTATTGCTGTTTCTTGGCGTCATCAGTGCACCAGCTGGGATAGCCGGAAGCTTCCTGCTTATCCCTAAGATGTAATTTAATGTATGGGGCAAACAGATCATCACTGGTTTCAGGAAAATGCCAGATTTCATAGATGTGCGCTATCCTGTAGCCTTTTTCTACAGCCAGCTCAATCTCTATAGTGCACCATGTACCTGTCAGAGACCTTTCTTCGTCAGTATGACCGCAAACCTCTGTCTGTGAATTTTCAGCGCATGTGTAGCAAAGAGGGAACATTAATTTTTTGTTGAGTTTTACTGGCAGAACAGGAAAAAATAAATCTCTTGGGGGGTAGACCTTGACTTTGGCAATACCAAAGTATTTTTTAATGAAACCAAAATTCTCATAGATAATGTGCGGATGGCCTACAGGGTAGGTTTTAGTTTTGTTTACAAAGGGGTACAGGCTTGTGAAATCATAGTAATGTAATGTTTCCCCATCTTCCAGACTGTGATAGAGTTTAATGGCGTTAGTACGACCCCCATAAAGTGCATCACGGGGCTCTAAAGGTTTGGGGAAATCCATTTCAAGAAGAAATGATTGAAGGTTGGAATCTTTTTCAATCATTTCATTCCACTCATGCTCCCAAATCAATCTCACTGTGTAGCCCCAGTACTGCAAGTAACGCTTTTTAGCTAGAAAGGCATAATATAACTGGCCATAGGATGTGTTTGTGACCTTATTTGTGTCATTTTCATTATAACATACAGGGCAGCCATGGTAAAAACAACCCTGAAATTCAAAGGCTATGTGTTGGTTGTTAACACAGGCATAACCGTCTAAAAAATATTTCCCGACTTGTTTTTCACCACCTCTCAAAGCATGCTGAATGGCGATGTTCTCTGTGTGTGCTACATACATGAGCCACTGTATAGCGGGGGACGAAAAACGCTTTTTTGTTTTGTGATAATTATCACCAGGTAAAATGGCGATGGTCTGTTTTGGAAGAAATTTAAACCTGTACATGGCCATGCATACAGATGCCAAGGTGATGAGCTGAAACGGATCAACACATCTGGGCACTACAATTTTTTTCTTTTCTCGTTTACAGTATATGCTAACATTTTTCCTCGTCATGTCCATAACCCGCTCTCTATAGAGTTCACACGAGCGTCTCAGAATCTCAACATCTTGTTTGCAATAAGATTTTAGCTATCCAGCGACGATACAATTTGCTCCAGGCCCAAAACTGTCACGTATTTTAGGCCTAAAACCCTTTATTGAGGCCTCTGTAGATAACCCACAGCTGGAGCGGAAGAAGTCGTATGCAGATATAAAAGACGGATTTTATACATTATATGTGTACACAGATATAATTCAACATCAGCTTGTAGGTGACAGCTACGTGCAACTTCTGAGAACTGTTCAGGTAGCTGGTAAGACCAGCGAAATTGTCACCATTCAGTACGCAAGACCCGATTATGTGCCCCTTTGTAAACAACATTTCGATTCTGTGACAATCTCTATATTATCAGATCAGGGAACCCCTGTTAAATTCAAGTACGGAAAAAGTATTGTTCGATTGCATCTTAGACCGCGGAGGTGTTGACACAGAAAAATGGTGTCTCAGAGGGTATATGGTGACCCCGCCATCTATGCCAGATATTACATAGCGCAATCGGGTCATGGATTAGAGGGTTTTCGCGGTGATGAGTACATGTATGGTGCCGGTCTTGCCGGAATTTTTAGAGGGCTTTTTAGAAGAGCCGTGCCATTATTCAGGAGAGGACTGGAAATAGTAAAGCCTCATGTGAAGACTGCTGTCAAAAACATTGCAAAAGATGCGGTCACATCTCTCTCATCAGCCGTAATGAATCGTATAAACACACCCCCGCAGGAGGGCTCCGGCATAGTTTATATTGCTAAAAAACCACAAAAAAGAAAAAGATGTGTGCGCTATTCACAGCCCCCAATGCTCATGAATAAAAAACCCACCAAGAGACAAAATCGTCAGAAAAGAGTAAGACGCTCTGTGGACGACATCTTCTAATCAACTATAATGGCTTTCGTACATGATGCTTCTGTAGAGTGCGCAAAATCTGAACTGGATATTTTTGTCATTCCCCCTACGCAAACAAGTATTGAGAAATCTCTTTTTGTAGAAGTACAACCTATTGCGGCTCTGTCGGAAAATGCCCCCCTGGAATTTTTCATATCGGGTAGCGGTGAATATTATTATGATCTGAACAATACCCTACTGTACATAAATTGCCGTATCGTGAAACAAGATAATACGGCTATCGGCGATGGTGCGCGTGTTGCGTTTATAAATTACCCCCTGACAACGTTGTTTAATCAGGTCGATATCACTCTTGGAGATCGCCTCATCTCGCAGTCGGATAACCTCTACAGCTATAGAGCGTACATTGAAACTCTTTTAAATTACAGCACGCAAACACTATCGACACAGTTTACCGCTGGATTGTTCTATAAAGACACTGCAGGTCATCATAATGATCGGGCCTTGGATGGTCTAAATGCTGGATTTGTCAAAAGAGCGCGTATAACCAGGAACTCTAAGACTGTAGATCTATTAGGGCCAATTTTTGGAGATGTATTTAATCAACCAAAGCTCGTACTGAATGGGCTTGACCTCAAGATCAAGTTGTCGAGGAATAAGGACACTTTTTGTTTGATGTCTGGTGATGCAGAACCATATAAAGTGCAGATCTTACAAGCGTCACTCTATGTGAAGAGAGTGCAAGTCTCTCCAGCTGTACGTATAGGCCACAGCCAAGCCCTACTAGCCACCACGGCCAAATACGCTATTGATAGGGCCTGCATGAAAGTATACAGTATTCCAGCCGGCACGCGAATTACAAACCACGAGAACCTCTTCTTGGGACAAATTCCAAAAACTGTTATATTGGGCTTTGTAGATAATGAAGCCTTTAGCGGATCGTACAATAAAAACCCGTTGTTCTTTCACCATTACGAAATAAGTCTTGCATCGCTTTACCTGGATGGCCAACCATTTCCAGCCCGCCCTTTCCAACCTAATTTCAATGATGACTTAGCCGTCCGCGAATTTATGTCTTTGGCTCATGTTTCTGGCCGTTTAAAATCTGATCATGCTCTGGCGATAGATCGTGAAGAATTTATGGCCGGGTTCACATTGTTTGCATTTGATTTATCACCAGATCAAGAACCTGGTGGTCATTTCTCGCTCGTTAAATCAGGTAACCTACGTGCTGAAGTGCGGTTTGCGCAACCTACCCCGCATACTGTAAATATGATAGTATATGCCCTCAACACAACTATACTTGAAATCAACCATAGAAGAGAAGTACTATTTGATTACATCTAATTATGGATAACTTCCAGCTCACAAACCTGTTGAAGTCTGATTATTATACAGAACGTATATTTGCTGGAGTGTTTCCGTGTGATTTGCTACCGGCATATAGAGTGACCCAGAGACCCGCTGCCTACATCGTGAATACAGACAGTTCCGGACAAAGTGGGCGACATTGGATATTGATTGTACTTTGCGATGATAAGAAGGCAATATTCTTTGACAGTTACGGATGTTCACCAACAAGTGTTTTATTTCCTGATGAGTTTGTAACCTTCTTAAATAGAAACAGTGAACTATATTGTTTTCAATCCATTCAGATTCAGGACACATTTAGCAAAGTATGCGGACATTACTGTGTTTACGTTTTGTACCATATAGCACGGGGAGTGTCATTCAATAAAATATTACAATGCTTTAGTAGTGATTTAAAAGAAAATGACAATATGGTGTCTGATTTTGTCGCGTCTCTTTCACCAGAGCATTCGATCAATTCAGGTTGTCTTTATAAGCAGCTTTGTATGCCCCTATGCCAAGTAGTCAGAAGTGATCATTGATCATGTCTTAATAAACTCATTTAATCAAACAGATGTATCTCATCTGGCTAGGACCAGCTTTGAATGCTAGAGTCTCATTGTATTAGTAAGGGTGTGTGAGGTGTTTGATCTATGCATTGGAGGGTAGTTGTAAATGATGATTTTGATCAGATAGGAGGGCCTCTTTGATGAGGGGCTAGAGTCTCATTGTATTAGTAAAGGTGTGTGAAGTATTTGATCTATGCATTGAAGGGTAGTTGTAATACTGGTTTTGATCAGATAGGAGGTCCTCTTTGATGAGGGGCTAGAGTCTCATTGTATTAGTAAGGGTGTGTGAAGTATTTGATCTATGCATTGAAGGGTGGTTGTAATACTGGTTTTGATCAGATATGAGACCCTCTTTGTATCTATATATACAGTTTCACACACGCATTGTAATGGTGAGAATCATGTCCTGTTGATAAGTCTGTGGGAAGCATTTGATCTCTGCATTGAAGGGTAATTGTAAAGATGGTTCTGATCAGATAGGAGGGCCTCTTTGTATCTATACATACAGGTTGAAACACACATTGTAATGGTAAGAAACTTGTCCTCTTGGTAAGGCTGTAATGTGCAACTGAATGTAATTAAATTCTGAGCAATAAACTTTTTAAATTTTGATAGTGTGTCTGTCTTTCATTTATACAAACAGTATAAAACACAAACTTTCTACATGGGTGCTATAAGAAGTGCTTTACAGCATAAGACGCGTAATAGTATAATTGGCCATATACATAATATGCCCAACCATATTACACTATCAGAATGAATTCTGTATCAAACGCCTATAAAATAAATTTGGCCATATACATAATATGCCCAATCAAATTACACTAGCAGAATGAATTCTGCAACAAAACCACACTGAATAAAATGGTATGATTCCAAACAATTACACTAAATCAGATTTCTCATAATCAGTGAATAAAATAGTGGGATTAAGCATTTACACTATCAGGATTGCACTATCAAAGCCCTAATCAAAAGCCTAATCAAAATAAAATAGTGGGATCCTAAGCATTTACACTATCAGGATTGCACTATCAAATCCCTAATCAAAAGCCTAATCAAAAGCCTATAAAATATAGGACCTGTGTAGTTGCACTATCAAATCCCTAATCAAAAGCCTAATCAAAAGCCTATAAAATATAGGGCCTGTCAGGAGAGGGGAGGGGGCGTGTTTAATACACTTTGATAGGGTTTGATAGGGGCGGGGCACCTGTCAGATTTGACGAGACATATGGCCCCCTTACTACTCTGGTGGAGGCTGCATTATACACAGGGAGGCCTGGTGGAGGCTGCATTATACACAGGGAGGCCTGGTGGAGGCTGCATTATACACAGGGAGGCCTGGTGGAGGCTGCATTATACACAGGGAGGTCTGGAGGTGCTGAATTATACACAGGAAGGCCTGGTGGAGGCTGCATTATACACAGGGAGGCCTGGTGGAGGCTGTATTATACACAGGGAGGCCTGGTGGAAGCTGCATTATACACAGAGAGGCCTGGTGGAGGCTGCATTATACACAGGGAGGCCTAGTGCAGGCTGCATTATACACAGGGAGGCCTGGTAGAGGCTGCATTATACACAGGGAGGCCTGGTGGAGGCTGCATTATATGCAGGGAGGCCTGTTGGGGGATGCATTATACACAGGGAGGCTTCATTATACACAGGGAGGCCTGGTGGAGGCTGCATTATATGCAGGGAGGCCTGTTGGGGGATGCATTATACACAGGGAGGCTTCATTATACACAGGGAGGCCTGGTGGGGGCTGCATTATACACAGGGAGGCCTGGTGGGGGCTGCATTATACACAAGGAGGCCTGGTGGGGGCTGCATTATACACAGGGAGGCCTGGTGGAGGCTGCCTTATACACAGGGAGGCCTGGTGGAGGCTGCATTATACACAGGGAGACCTGGTGGAGGCTGCATTATACGCAGGGAGGCCTGTTGGGGGTCTGCATTATACACAGGGAGGCTTCATTATACATAGGGAGGCCTGGTGGGGGCTGCATTATACACAGGGAGGCCTGGTGGGGGCTGAATTATACACAGGGAGGCTTGGTGGGGGCTGCATTATACACAGGGAGGCCTGATGGAGGCTGCATTATACACAGGGAGGCCTGGTGGAGGCTGCATTATACACAGGGAGGCCTGGTGGAAGCTGCATTATACACAGAGAGGCCTGGTGGAGGCTGCATTATACACAGAGAGGCCTAGTGCAGGCTGCATTATACACAGGGTGGCCTGGTGGAGGCTGCATTATACACAGGGAGGCCTGGTGGAGGATGCATTATACGCAGGGAGGCCTGTTGGGGGATGCATTATACACAGGGAGGTTTCATTATACACAGGGAGGCCTGGTGGGGGCTGCATTATACACAGGGAGGCTTGGTGGAGGCTGCATTATACACAGGGTGGCCTGGTGGAGGCTGCATTATACACAGGGAGGCCTGGTGGAGGCTGCATTATACGCAGGGAGGCCTGTTGGGGGATGCATTATACACAGGGAGGCCTGGTGGATGCTGCATTATACACAAGGAGGCCTGGTGGAGGCTGCATTTTACGCAGGGAGGCCTGTTGGGGGATGCATTATACGCAGGGAGGCTTCATTATACACAGGGAGGCCTGGTGGGAGCTGCATTATACACAGGGAGGCCTGCTGGGGGATGCATTATACACAGGGAGGCTTGGTGGGAGCTGCATTATACACAGGGAGGCCTGGTGGAGGCTGCATTATACACAGGGAGGCCTGGTGGAGGCTGCATTATACACAGGGAGGCCTGGTGGAGGCTGCATTATACGCAGGGAGGCCTGTTGGGGGCCTGCATTATACACAGGGAGGCTTCATTATACACAGGGAGGCCTGGTGGGGGCTGCATTATACACAGGGAGGCCTGATGGGGGCTGCATTATACACAGGGAGGCTTGGTGGGGGCTGCATTATACACAGGGAGGCTTGGTGGGGGCTGCATTATACACAGGGAGGCCTGGTGGGGGCTGCATTATACAGTTAGGTCCAGAAATATTTGGACAGTGACACAAGTTTTGTTATTTTAGCTGTTTACAAAAACATGTTCAGAAATACAATTATATATATAATATGGGCTGAAATTGCACACTCCCAGCTGCAATATGAGAGTTTTCACATCCAAATCGGAGAAAGGGTTTAGGAATCATAGCTCTGTAATGCATAGCCTCCTCTTTTTCAAGGGACCAAAAGTAATTGGACAAGGGACTCTAAGGGCTGCAATTAACTCTGAAGGCGTCTCCCTCGTTAACCTGTAATCAATGAAGTAGTTAAAAGGTCTGGGGTTGATTACAGGTGTGTGGTTTTGCATTTGGAAGCTGTTGCTGTGACCAGACAACATGCGGTCTAAGGAACTCTCAATTGAGGTGAAGCAGAACATCCTCAGGCTGAAAAAAGAGAAAAAATCCATCAGAGAGATAGCAGACATGCTTGGAGTAGCAAAATCAACAGTCGGGTACATTCTGAGAAAAAAAGGAATTGACTGGTGAGCTTGGGAACTCAAAAAGGCCTGGACGTCCACGGATGACAACAGTGGTGGATGATCGCCGCATACTTTCTTTGGTGAAGAAGAACCCGTTCACAACATCAACTGAAGTCCAGAACACTCTCAGTGAAGTAGGTGTATCTGTCTCTAAGTCAACAGTAAAGAGAGGACTCCATGAAAGTAAATACAAAGGGTTCACATCTTGATGCAAACCATTCATCAATTCAAAAAATAGACAGGCCAGAGTTAAATTTGCTGAAAAACACCTCATGAAGCCAGCTCAGTTCTGGAAAAGTATTCTATGGACAGATGAGACCAAGATCAACCTGTACCAGAATGATGGGAAGAAAAAAGTTTGGAGAAGAAAGGGAATGGCACATGATCCAAGGCACACCACATCCTCTGTAAAACATGGTGGAGGCAACGTGATGGCATGGGCATGCATGGCTTTCAATGGCACTGAGTCACTTGTGTTTATTGATGACATAACAGCAGACAAGAGTAGCCGGATGAATTCTGAAGTGTACCGGGATATACTTTCAGCCCAGATTCAGCCAAATGCCACAAAGTTGATCGGACGGCGCTTCATAGTACAGATGGACAATGACCCCAAGCATACAGCCAAAGCTACCCAGGAGTTCATGAGTGCTAAAAAGTGGAACATTCTGCAATGGCCAAGTCAATCACCAAATCTTAACCCAATTGAGCATGCATTTCACTTGCTCAAATCCAGACTTAAGATGGAAAGACCCACAAACAAGCAAGACCTGAAGGCTGCGGCTGTAAAGGCCTGGCAAAGCATTAAGAAGGAGGAAACCCAGCGTTTGGTGATGTCCATAGGTTCCAGACTTAAGGCAGTGATTGCCTCCAAAGGATTCGCAACAAAATATTGAAAATAAAAATATTTTTTTGGGGTTTGGTTTATTTGTCCAATTACTTTTGACCTCTAGAAATGTGGAGTGTTTGTAAAGAAATGTGTACAATTCCTACAATTTCTATCAGATATTTTTGTTCAAACCTTCAAATTAAACGTTACAATCTGCACTTGAATTCTGTTGTAGAGGTTTCATTTCAAATCCAATGTGGTGGCATGTAGAGCCCAACTCGCGAAAATTGTGTCACTGTCCAAATATTTCTGGACCTAACTGTACAAAATGAAGGACACCTTATACATGGATTATAGGGGTGCATTTACATGGAGGAGTATGAGGCTCCATAATACAATATGAAGGTTTATGGGGCTGCATTATAATACATATGGGACTATGGGGGCTACATTATTATATATGGAGGACTATGGAGGCACCTTATATATGGACTATGGGGGTGCATTATAAAACATGGAGGCCTATGTGGTGCAGTATAATCTATTGAGTACTATGGGGGGGAATTATAATACATGGAGAACTATGGGAAATGCATTTTAATACATGGAGGACTATGGGGCTGCATTCTATTATATCAAGGGTTATGTAGGACCCTTTATACTATATGGAAGGCTATGTGGGGGCCATTACAGTATTTGGAGAACTATATATGACAGGGGACAAAGATACAAGCATGGGATTCAAACGTTTTGTGCTGAGGGAAAAAGGCTCTTTCCCTCAGCACCCTGCTTTCCCATGCTCTGATATAGGAAAGCTGGGTGCTGAGGGAAAGATGTATAGCAGAGCATGGGAAAGCTGGGTGCCGATGACAAGATGGATATTAGAACATAGGAAAGCTGGGTGCTGATAGATGGTTTTTAGATCATGGGAAACCTGGGTGCTGAGGGTAAGAGCCAAGTGTCAGTGTGATTGTTGTGCCGCCCCCGTGCCAGTAGCCGGTGCTGCTCAGGTCCGGGCCTTCAGGGGTGGCGGCTCGAGGGTCTCCGGACCCGGGGGTCTCGCGAACACGCCAAATAAATGGGGGGACGTAGCTGTACGGGTAGTAAGTTTGTGACGCCACCCACGGTGTATAGTGAGGTGGGACACCACCGCTGCTGTTATGGGGCACCCGGGGGGGATGTTGTGCAGCAAGTTGTTAATCCCTCCGTGGGCAGGGATGGTGGCCCCGGGACCCGGTGGCTTGGTGCAGGGGATAGCGACCGCAGGGAGTGTTGGTGTACTCACTGTTAATAAACCACACAAGTATCTGGTAAACCAAGGTGATGGTGGCCGATGCCGCAGCCGGTTGCATTCGGGTCCCCCACCCGGCTGGTGGTCTCTATCCTTTTCTCTGCACTGTTTTGTGTAAGGTGGACTTCCTAGCGTGAAACTCAGGAGTGCGCTCCCGGTTGGATGTGGCTTAAGGTGCCGTGCCCGCAGACGCTGGCCCGTGGGATCTATGGGCACTGGGGGTGACCGCTTATCCCTATCGGTGGGTTGTTGTCTTCTATGAGGGACTTTGGGTGGGACAGGACCTCTAGTCCTGGCCTCAATCGGTGAATTAACCAGTCTGCTTGGTTCCGGTTCTGGCTTCAGGGTCCGAGTACCCTCCTTTGTGCTACGGTTTCTGGGTCGGTTCCCCGTGTCGGTACAGGCGGTCTACAACCCTAGCCTGGTCCACCTCGGTTCTGCCGAGCAGTTTTCCTGTCTCCTGCTGACGGAGACCACCGTCTGCCTCCTAGCCAGTGGCACCAGGACTCCTACCCTGGTACCGTTCAACTTGGGCTTTCCTGCTGGAGCTACACTTAGCTCCAGCCCACACTCCTCTTCAAACTGAACTCCAAACTTGATCTGCTTGTTTTCCCACCCCAGGCGGTCTGGACCCCTGGGTGGGCGTGTCCCAACCGCCTGGTCACGCCCACTGGTGTGTCTGTCTTTCCCTAAAGGGGGGTGACTAGGGTTTCTGGTTGGCTGTGTGTTTCCTAGTGAGGGAAGGTGTTATGCGGGGGCCTATTTGTGACTATCTGGTTTTGCCAGGGCGTCACATTGTCACATACCCCGAGTGCCAGTGTCATCCCGTACCCCAAGTGTCAGTGTACGTGAGGGGGGGCGGGTCCGAACTTTGCACCGGGGCCCATCAATCTCTAGTTACGCCACTGCTCTGTATATATAGGCGGTTACGAGGTACATACGTTCTGTAGCTTTGTTCATAAGCCGGATATGTATATAAGTCGGAACAGACCTGGGGAAAAAACTATACCTCACCGTTGATTGCTCTGGCTTCCCCCCTGCTCGTAGCCTGCCATGTGGTCCTCTTCTTTCCTTCGTTGTGCGCGCCTTATCTTCCGGCCTCTTTGCTATAGACCAGGTCTTATGGCTTCGTCCAAGACTCAGAGATTGCTGTACATCATAAGGTTGCAACATTAATGTTACAAGGTTATGGTGCACAGCGACCTCTGGAGCTTGCACACAGAGAGGTGGTTATTATTTTCTTTTTTTTTTTTTTAACTGTGTTTCCCCGAAAATAAGCCCTACTACAAAAATAAGCAATAGTTACATACCATACTATAATAGTATCCTGACCTGAAATAGGGCTTGGGCAGCCCTTTCAGGATATCTAACTTTTATTGAAGTACAGTACAGACCAAAAGTTTGGACACACCTTCTCATTCAAATAGTTTTCTTTATTTTCATGACTCTAAAAATTGTAGATTCACATTGAAGACATCAAAACTATGAATTAAAACATGTGGAATGAAATACTTAAAAAAGTGTGAAAAAACTGAAAATATGTCTTATATTCTAGGTTCTTCAAATTAGCCACCTTTTGCTTTGATTACTGCTTTGCACACTCTTGGCATTCTCTTTGATGAGCTTCAATAGGTAGTCACAGGAAATAGTTTTCCAACAGTCTTGAAGGAATTCCCAGAGATGCTTAGCACTTGTTGGCCCTTTTGCCTACACTCTGCGGTCCAGCTCACCCCAAACCATCTCGATTGGGTTCAGGTCTGGTGACTGGGGAGGACAGGTCATCTGGCGTAGCACCCCATCACTCTCCTTCTTAGTCAAATAGCCCTTACACTGCCTGGAGGTGTGTTTGGGGTCATTGTCCTGTTGAAAAATAAATGATGGTCCAACTAAACGCAAACCAGATGGAATAGCATGCCGCTGCAGGATGCTGTGGTAGCCATGCTGATTTAGTATGCCTTCAATTTTGAATAAATCGCCAACACTGTCACCAGCAAAGCACCCCCACACCATCACACCTCCTCCTCCATGCTTCACGGTGGGAACCAGGCATGTAGAGTCCATCCGTTCACCTTTTCTACAAAGACACGGTGGTTGAATCCAAAGATCTCAAATTTGGACTCATCAGACCAAAGCACAGATTTCCACTGGTCTAATGTCCATTCCTTGTGTTCTTTAGCCCAAACAAGTCTATTCTGCTTGTTGCCTGTCCTTAGCAGTGGTTTCCTAGCAGCTATTTTACCATGAAGCCCTGCTGCACAAAGTCTCCTCTTCATAGTTGTTCTAGAGAGGAGAAGGTGTATCCAAACTTTTGGTCTGTACTGTACGTTAACCCGTTGTATTGCTATAAGCCTCGGACGTCACATCCTGGCTAGTTAATGGAAAATTAATATTCACCCCTTCCCCCACCCACCCCTCTGCGCCCGGCATCAGTGATTTGAACATGTGTTAACAAAAAATTAATATACGCCCACTTCCCCCTCCCATAACCCTTGCGCACCCCTCTATGCTGTGTCAGTGAATGTAATGTGTGTTAATGGCAAATGAATATTCATCTCTTCCCCGCCCATAATCCTGCCAAACCCTCTGCGCCGGCGTCAGTGATTAACACACATTCCAATGAAAATGAATACCCACTCCCTTCCCCCACTCATATTCCCGCCCACCTCTTTGTGTCGGTGTCAGTGATTGGAACGTGTGTTTTGGAACGAGTGTTAATAGCAAATTAATATTCACCCCTTCCACTGCCCATATTCCCTCCCAACCCTCTGTGACGGCGTCGGTGATTGAAATGTGTTATTGCAAATGAGTATTCACCCCCATCCCTCATCCACATTCCCACCCTCCCCTCTGTGCCAATATCAGTGATTCAATTAGATTTATTACTGCCCGAAGTCACAGCGCAATTCTTGTCACCCGAGCATGACAGCTGCATAGAAATACATGCTGAGGAATAGCCCCCGGCCAACCTGAGGATTGCAATGCGATCCTCAGGTAGTAATAAGGCAATCTGACTGAATCACTGATGACAATACAGAATGATGGGTGGGATTATGGGTGGGGGTATGGTGTGAATATTAATTTGCAATTAACACACTTTCCAATTACTGATGCCGGCGCTAAGGGGTGGATGAGATAATGGAATGAATATTCATTTTCCATTAATGGGCAATCCAATCACTGATGCTGTGGCGCCCCTGACCTGGTCAGGCGCCACTGAGTACTGCACCCATGCTGGGACAGTACTTTCAGGTAATTCCAAAGGCCGGAATAGGGTGTGTATGCACAGACACATAGCAACCAGGTCTCCCACATCTTAGAGGGGACCCTTGGGCAGACCCAAGAAAGGGTTTTCCTCCACATCTCATCTAGGGGTGTAGGCAGGGCTGTATTTTGCCTTCGTGCTGCCCTAGACACTTTAAGTGGTCGCGCCCCTTAGTGACAACGTAAAACTGAGTTTTCGCACACGACATCTGTTTAAGGCAGATCTACTCTGTAGCACACTTTAAAAAGTATCAATAAGAAACGAACCCCCCCCAATGGGAATCACCACAGGCACATCAAAACATAGCATGAGTATAAAATATTCCCACCACACCGTCCCCACTTATATACTGTGACTGTGACACTGCCCCTAATAAACACCACACTGCCCTCCCTTATAAACTACTGTATATCCACCACACCTTCCTCGATTATGAAATATGATCTGTACATTGTGAGGAGGGAGCAGCATGATGTGAGGACAATGTCCCATGCATGCTGCCCCCTCCTCACAATGTCCCATGCATGCTGCCCCCTCCTCACAATGTCCCATGCATGCTGCCCCCTCCTCACAATGTCCCATGCATGCTGCCCCCTCCTCACAATGTCCCATGCATGCTGCCCCCTCCTCACAATGTCCCATGCATGCTGCTCCCTCGTCACAATGTCCCATGCATGCTGCTCCCTCCTCACAATGTCCCATGCTTGCTGCCCCCTCCTCACAATGTCCCATGCATGCTGCCCCCTCCTCACAATGTCCCATGAATGCTGCCCCCTCCTCACAATGTCCCTTGCATGCTGCCCCCTCCTCACAATGTCCCATGCATGCTGCCCCCTCCTCACAATGTCCCATGCATGCTGCTCCCTCCTCACAATGTCCCTTGCATGCTGCCCCCTCCTCACAATGTCCCTTGCATGCTGCCCCCTCCTCACAATGTCCCATGCATGCTGCCCCCTCCTCACAATGTCCCATGCATGCTGCCCCCTCCTCACAATGTCCCATGCATGCTGCCCCCTCCTCACAATGTCCCATGCATGCTGCTCTCTCCTCACAATGTCCCATGCATGCTGCCCCCTCTTCACAATGTCCCATGCATGCTGCTCCCTCCTCACAATGTCCCATGCATGCTGCCCCTCCTCACAATGTCCCATGCATGCTGCCCCCTCTTCACAATGTCCCTTGCATGCTGCCCCCTCCTCACAATGTCCCATGCATGCTGCCCCCTCCTCACAATGTCCAATGCATGCTGCCCCCTCCTCACAATGTCCCATGCATGCTGCCCCCTCCTCACAATGTCCCATGCATGCTGCTCTCTCCTCACAATGTCCCATGCATGCTGCCCCCTCTTCACAATGTCCCATGCATGCTGCTCCCTCCTCACAATGTCCCATGCATGCTGCCCCTCCTCACAATGTCCCATGCATGCTGCCCCCTCTTCACAATGTCCCATGCATGCTGCTCCCTCCTCACAATGTCCCATGCATGCTGCCCCTCCTCACAATGTCCCATGCATGCTGCTCCCTCCTCACAATGTCTCATGCATGCTGCCCCCTCCTCACAATGTCTCATGTATGCTGCTCCCTCCTCACAATGTCCCATGAATGCTGCTCCCTCCTCACAATGTCTCATGCATGCTGCCCCCTCCTCACAATGTCTCATGTATGCTGCTCCCGCCTCACAATGTCCCATGCATGCTGCTCCCTCCGCACAATGTCTCATGCTTGATGCTCCCTCCTCACAATGTCCCATGCATGCTGCTCCCTCCTCACAATGTCTCATGCATGCTGCCCCCTCCTCAGTGTCCCATGCATGCTGCCCCCTTCTCACAATGTCCCATGCATGCTGCCCCCTCCTCACAATGTCTCATGCATGCTGCCCCCTCCTCAGTGTCCCATGCATGCTGCCCCCTTCTCACAATGTCCCATGCATGCTGTCCCTCTCCATGAGCTCCTAATGCTGCCTTCCTCTTTTCCATAATGAGACCTTCATGTTGCCCCACTCATGCTAAGACCACACTAACGCTTATGCTGAGACCCCCCACACACACACTACCCCACTCTTGATATTGACTCCCCTACATTGCTCCACTCCATACTGATCCCACACATGCTGCCCCTTCTTCACAATGAGCTCCCAATGCTGCCCCCTCTTATTCTGAGTCCTTACACTCCCCCCACCCAATCGATTTTGTCATTGCACTATCCCTCATCCCTTGTCCTCTGTCTCTAGCATTAGCCCCTCTCTCCCACTCCCCCAGCATCAGCCTCTCTCCCCCAGCATCAGCCTCTATCTTCCCTCAGCATCAGCCTCTCTTCCCCAGTCTCAGCCTTTGCCTCCCCCCAGCCTCAGCCTGCCCCAGTCTCCGCCTCAGCCTCCCTCCAGCCTCCCTCCAGTCTCAGCCTCAGCCTCCCTCCAGCCTCCCCCCAGTCTCTGCCTCTGCCTCCCTCCAGCCTCCCCCCAGTCTCTGCCTCTGCCTCCCTCCAGCCTCCCCCCAGTCTCAGCCTCAGCCTCCCTCCAGTCTCAGCCTCAGCCTCCCTCCAGCCTCCCCCCAGTCTCAGCCTCAGTCTCCCTCCAGCCTCCCCCCAGTCTCAGCCTCCCTCCAGTCTCAGCCTCTGCCTCCCTCAAGTCTCAGCCTCAGCCTCCCTCCAGTCTCAGCCTCAGCCTCCCTCCAGCCTCCCCCCAGTCTCTGCCTCTGCCTCCCTCCAGCCTCCCCCCAGTCTCTGCCTCTGCCTCCCTCCAGCCTCCCCCCAGTCTCAGCCTCAGCCTCCCTCCAGTCTCAGCCTCAGCCTCCCTCCAGCCTCCCCCCAGTCTCAGCCTCAGTCTCCCTCCAGCCTCCCCCCAGTCTCAGCCTCCCTCCAGTCTCAGCCTCTTCCTCCCTCCAGCCTCCCCCAGTCTCTGCCTCTGCCTCCCTCCAGCCTCCCCCCAGTCTCTGACTCTGCCTCCCTCCAGCCTCCCCCCAGTCTCTGCCTCTGCCTCCCTCCAGCCTCCCCCCCAGTCTCTGCCTCCCTCCAGCCTCCCCCCAGTCTCTGCCTCTGCCTCCCTCCAGCCTCCCCCCAGTCTCAGCCTCTGCCTCTCTCCAGCCTCCCCCCAGTCTCAGCCTCTGCCTCCCTCCAGCCTCCCCCCAGTCTCTGCCTCTGCCTCCCTCCAGCCTCCCCCCAGTCTCTGCCTCTGCCTCCCTCCAGCCTCCCCCAGTCTCAGCCTCTGCCTCCCTCCAGCCTCCCCACAGTCTCAGCCTCTGCCTCCCTCCAGTCTCAGCCTCTGCCTCCCTCCAACCTCCCCCCAGTCTCAGCCTCTGCCTCCCTCCAGCCTCCCCCCAGTCTCTGCCTCTGCCTCCCTCCAGCCTCCCCCCAGTCTCTGCCTCTGCCTCCCTCCAGCCTCCCCCCAGTCTCTGCCTCTGCCTCCCTCCAGCCTCCCCCCAGTCTCTGCCTCCCTCCAGCCTCCCCCCAGTCTCAGCCTCTGCCTCTCTCCAGCCTCCCCCAGTCTCAGCCTCTGCCTACCTCCAGCCTCCCCCCAGTCTCAGCCTCTGCCTTCCTCCAGCCTCCCCCCAGTCTCAGCCTCTGCCTCCCTCCAGCCTCCCCCCAGTCTCAGCCTCTGCCTCCCTCCAGTATCTGCCTTTGCCGCCTCCCCCCCCCGCATGCGCAGATCTCTGGTCTGCATTAGAGACACTCCCACGCTCCTTATGAATCCACTTACCTGCTCCAGTGCCCGCCGCCATCTTCCTGGCTCACGTGAGTATCCTCTTCTGACACCGGCTTCCATCACGGCGTCCTCCACGGCGTCCTGCTGTGAGCTCTGCATGTGACGTCCACACAGCAGTGGACGCAGCACAGAGGAAGGAGCTGATTGGCGCGCGCCTGTGACCCCGGAAGTGCAGGCGCCGGCAGTTCCGGGGTCAATCAGCTCCCTGTGCTCGGCGGCCACAAAAAAAAAATGTAAAAAAAAAAAAAAAAAAAAAATTTTTTTTTTTTTTTTTGCTGCCAGAAGGTGCCGCCCCTCACAATCTGCCGCCCTAGGCACCGGACCACGGGTGCCTAATGGTAAATACGGCCCTGGGTGTAGGGGAGGGGCTGGAAGCTAAGGTAGCAGCGGCTGTAAGGAAAGTAGGAGGAGCTAGTCAGTCTGATGGCGGTAGGCGCAGAAGGAAGGTGCTGAAGGAGAGACACACATTGACATGCTAGTCAGACCCTGCCCGTGAAGTAGCCGTTAGCGGGGGAGAACAGTCACCAGCAAGTTGGACAGAAAGACGCTGAGGAAGTCATCTGGTCGTGTAAGGAGACTCTCTGGTGACTAGGCACGCACGGGGAACAGGTCCCTAGAGTAGACATCCCTTTATTGATCTGCTAAACCTGCCGGTGGGGGGGACCACAAGTCCCACACCAACCAACTAGAGTCCGAGCCTCAGCAGCAACGAAGGGGCCCATAAGGAGGATCGAGCCTGGAGCCATCTTCCTTTGTCCACGCTGCCGGCAAACGGGCCAAAAAGGGGAGAAAAGGCAGTAGCGACTTCCCTGGATGAATCACACGGTACTTCAAGTCAGGGGTTATCCGAAACAAAAAGTGCTAGGAAGGCGAGTTAACGGTTACCCTTAGACTGGCCTAAAGGAAACCTGGTTCCTCCTGGTTTATCTCAGTATCGCCCAGGTTACCTCACGAAAACATCTGAGAGTTAAAATGAGTTGAAAGACATCTTGGACTGAGACTGAGTTATTCTGGGACCTGTTGTTCTACCCACCCGATCCCCTGGGGCCACCCTCACTCACGGGAGGCCATACCACCCGACGGCAGACTCCATCAGCCCCAGATGCTCGTTAAACCTGCAGTGGCGGTCACCCATCACCCTGACCGCAAACCGTGAGTGGCGTCACAACTCCCATGTAAATAAACCTGACATACCTGTGGCCAGAGATTCCCAAAATGAAGCCCCTGTGGCGTCCCTGAAGGTGGAGTGGTGTTCCTGGGGCGACCGCTACAGGTGGGCGCCACAATGCTAATACGAAATATAAGATAACTCCCTGAAAATAAGCCCTAGAACATCTTTTGGAGCTAAAAATAATATAACACCTTGTCTTATTTTTGGAATGTGTGGAAACTTATTTATTCAGGCTTGGAGGTTACATGTGCAGGGCAGGTAGGTGGGGAGGGAGAGCTAAACACGTCCGACGACGGCCGTTTCGCACTTGCAAAATGCTTCAGCTGGTCTGAATAAACGTGACATCATGTCCCTTTTTAACCACATAAAACATGTGGCTGATGTCAGGTAATTAAAATGGGTTAAAAACATAACATTTCACCAAAACTTGGAAATATAACAGCGAATTAAAGAAGATATACAGTGCCTACAAGTAGTATTCAACCCCCTGCAGATTTAGCAGGTTTACACATTCGGAATTAACTTGGCATTGTGACATTTGGACTGTAGATCAGCCTGGAAGTGTGAAATGCACTGCAGCAAAAAAGAATGTTATTTCTTTTTTTATTTTTTTTTTTAAATTGTGAAAAGTTTATTCAGAGGGTCATTTATTATTCAACCCCTCAAACCACAAGAATTCTGTTTGGTTCCCCTAAAGTATTAAGAAGTATTTCAGGCACAAAGAACAATGAGCTTCAAATGTTTGGATTAATTATCTCTTTTTCCAGCCTTTTCTGACTAATTAAGACCCTCCCCAAACTTGTGAACAGCACTCATACTTGGTCAACATGGGAAAGACAAAGGAGCATTCCAAGGCCATCAGAGACAAGATCGTGGAGGGTCACAAGGCTGGCAAGGGGTACAAAACCCTTTTCAAGGAGTTGGGCCTACCTGTCTCCACTGTTGGGAGCATCATCCGGAAGTGGAAGGCTTATGGAACTACTGTTAGCCTTCCACGGCCTGGACAGCCTTTGAAAGTTTCCACCCGTGCCGAGGCCAGGCTTGTCCGAAGAGTCAAGGCTAACCCAAGGACAACAAGGAAGGAGCTCCGGGAAGATCTCATGGCAGTGGGGACATTAGTTTCAGTCAATACCATAAGTAACGTACTCCACCGCAATGGTCTCCGTTCCAGACGAGCCCGTAAGGTACCTTTACTTTCAAAGCGTCATGTCAAGGCTCGTCTACAGTTTGCTCATGATCACTTGGAGGACTCTGAGACAGACTGGTTCAAGGTTCTCTGGTCTGATGAGACCAAGATCGAGATCTTTGGTGCCAACCACACACGTGACGTTTGGAGACTGGATGGCACTGCATACGACCCCAAGAATACCATCCCTACAGTCAAGCATGGTGGTGGCAGCATCATGCTGTGGGGCTGTTTCTCAGCCAAGGGGCCTGGCCATCTGGTCCGCATCCATGGGAAGATGGATAGCACGGCCTACCTGGAGATTTTGGCCAAGAACCTCCGCTCCTCCATCAAGGATCTTAAGATGGGTCGTCATTTCATCTTCCAACAAGACAACGACCCAAAGCACACAGCCAAGAAAACCAAGGCCTGGTTCAAGAGAGAAAAAATCAAGGTGTTGCAGTGGCCTAGTCAGTCTCCTGACCTTAACCCAATTGAAAACTTGTGGAAGGAGCTCAAGATTAAAGTCCACATGAGACACCCAAAGAACCTAGATAACTTGGAGAAGATCTGCATGGAGGAGTGGGCCAAGATAACTCCAGAGACCTGTGCCGGCCTGATCAGGTCTTATAAAAGACGATTATTAGCTGTAATTGCAAACAAGGGTTATTCCACAAAATATTAAACCTAGGGGTTGAATAATAATTGACCCACACTTTTATGTTGAAAATTTATTAAAATTTAACTGAGCAACATAACTTGTTGGTTTGTAAGATTTATGCATCTGTTAATAAATCCTGCTCTTGTTTGAAGTTTGCAGGCTCTAACTTATTTGCATCTTATCAAACCTGCTAAATCTGCAGGGGGTTGAATACTACTTGTAGGCACTGTACATTTCTACAATAGAAAAATCACAGAAAATTCATCCTAGGAACACACTCAGATCATTCTTATCGTTTAAACCTAGCGGGCCTGTGGCATTAAATTTCATGATATATTCTGCCTCCCGTCTAAGTAAAGTCTTACGGGTGTCACCACCTCTAGCTGCAGGTTCAATCAGATCTATACCTGCAAAAGTCAGAACATTACAGTCAGCGTCATGGTAATTTTTTACGTGATTGATTAAACGCATAGACCCTACTCCACTCGCAATAGAATTTCTGTGCTCTCTAAACCTGATAAATAACTGTCGTATAGTTTTACCGATGTAAAAATAATGGCATGGACAATATATAACGTACACTACCATTTTCGTCCTGCAGGTAATCAAATGTCTTACCATATGTGAATGGCCTCCAATTTCCAAAGCTAACGAGTAATTGCCGCATCTATAATTACCTACAGGACCAATACGGTGTAACCAGGATCTGGGAGGCATATAGCGTTTTTTGACTAATATGTCCCCAATATTTTTACATCGTCTGTATGTCAATAAAGGTTTATTAAGGGCCATTCCTTAAAGTTCCTGTACTCCTTCAATAATATGCCAATTCTTGTTTATAATTGGTTTTATTATTTGGTCCATAGGGCCATATTTAAAATTAAAAACAAAACGTTTCAATTGTTTTTTGGCATGTGTCTTAACAGGTTTTTTATTTTCATTTTTATCAGAAAGGAGTTTTATTTCTGCCTGTTTTTGTACTTGATCAATCAGATTTAGGGGATAACCCCTTTCTATGAACCGTTGTCTCAAATCTACAGTCTGGGAATTCAATATGTCTGGACTGTTCGTGATCCTATTCAGTCTTAGGAATTGTCCGAAAGGGACAGATTGCAAAACGTGTCCTGGGTGAGCACTTTCATAGTGCAACAATGTGTTCACAGTGGTGGGTTTTCTATAGAGTTCCCATACAATCCTCCCATCCTGGGCAGTTAATTTTACTTCCAGAAACTCTGTAGTCTGATCACCAAACAAGTATGTGAACAACATGTTATAATTATTTTGCAAATTTAGATATGCCACAAAGGACTCAAATTGTTCTCTGTCCCCGTCCCAAATTATCAGTACGTCATCAACAAAGCGTAAATATTTTCTTATATGCTTTATATAGGGATTGCAGGAACTATAGATCAAATTGTCCTCCAAATGTGCAAGAAAGAGATTTGCAAAGGTACAAGCCACCGGGGTACCCATGGCCACCCCACTGCTTTGTAAGAACCTAGAGTGGCCAAATTTAAAGGTGTTATGCTTTAAGACAAAGGTGTTATGCTTTAAGACAAATGTGAAAAGGCCTTTTTCACAAAATGTATAAGGAGGTTGTCCTCACCTAGACCTCTCAGCATCTCTGTTATGGTGTCAATCCCAAGTTGCTGTGGTATCCTGGTGAAAAGGCTTTCCACATCCAGTGAAGCCCAGCAGAATGTCTCTTGCCATTCAAAATGCTCCAACTGTTTCACCAGGTCACCTGTATCCCTCACAAAGGAGGGGATTGTCTCCAATATGGATGTAGCAACCAGTCCAGGTATGCCGACAGGGGCTCGGTGAGGGAGCCTGATCCTGAGACTATGGGTCTCCCCGGGGGCCTGGATTCCGATTTGTGCACTTTGGGCAACCAATACCAATGCGGTTTGGTTGGAAAAGAGGGAAAACGTTTTTCAGCCCTATTGTTAGTAATAAAGCCTGCCGCAACCTGTCCATTCAAAAAACTACGTAACTTTTCTTTTAGTCTAGTTGTTGGATCACAGTCCAATTTTTGATATATGGAACGATTATCAAGATGGCGTTTTGATTCCGCTAGATTATAATCGGTGGATAAAAGAACTGTGGCACCACCTTTGTCAGCCTTCCTTATAGTGACATTTTTCAAAGATTTGATTTTGTTTAAAGCTATTTTTTTCAGCAGCAGATAGATTGTTTTTCAAGGTGGGATATTTTAGAGCTCTCATGTCCCTCATTACGATTTCATAAAATAAATCAATACTATTCCCCGGGGATACCAGTGATTTTTCTATTGTAGAAATGTATATCTTCTTTAATTCGCTGTTATATTTCCAAGTTTTGGTGAAATGTTTTTAACCCATTTTAATTACCTGACATCAGCCACATGTTTTATGTGGTTAAAAACGGACATGATGTCACGTTTATTCAGACCAACTGAAGCACTTTGCAAGTGCGAAACGGCTGTCGTCGGACGTGTTTAGCTCTCCCTCCCCACCTACCTGCCCTGCACATGTAACCTCCAAGCCTGAATAAATAAGTTTCCACACAGCATATATCTGGTGAGTGCCATTCTCTTTTAAAAACAATGTATGCTCACCTCCTGCAGTGGCACCATTCCTGCGATGTCTGCACCACTGACATGACTTGTACCACGTGGATGATGCAGCCAATGAGCTGAATATTTAACAAAAACAAAAAAAACCTTATTTACAAATTGATGGCAACTACACATCTCAAAAATGTTTAGGCATGGCTATATCTACCACCGAGTAGGATCTTCTCTTCTTTATACAACAGTTTATGTGTAAACGTCTGGGAATTAAGGAGGCTGCTGGATTTTTTGGAGAGGAATGTTGTTCCATTCTTGTCTGATTATTTTTCCTTTTGTGATGCACCAAATATTTTCTATTGGTGAAAGCTTTGGACGGCAGGAGGCCAATACAACACTAGAACTCTTCTTCTGCAAATCATTGTGTTGTGATGTATACAGTAGGTGGTTTAGCAGTGTTCTATTGAAATATGTAAGATCTTCCCAGAAATAGACATTGTGTGGCTGCGATCATATGTTTTTCTACAACCTCTATATAATGCTTTGTAAAACAAGTGCAAGATGCAACGGTGCAGAGAATGAGAATCAGTGGTATGTTAACCAACAGTGATTTATTCACTTTATACAGATATGGATTAGCACTTCGACACAGTGGACCATCCCCTTCTACTACAGATTCTCTTATCTCTGTGCATCACAGACTTTCCCTTTTCTTGGATCTCTTCATACCTAACCGACTAAACTTTCAGCGTCTCCCACTCTCACACCACTTCCTCATCTCGTTGCTTATATGTCGGTGTCCCTTAAGGTTCAGTTCTTGGACCCCTGCTGTTCTCCAGCTACACTTTTTGGAGTGTGACAGCTCATAGAGTACCACGATTTTCAGTATCTGTCTGCTGATGCTACACAGATCTACCTCTGGCTCTGACATCACCTCCTTACTAACCAGACTCCCACAATTTCTGTCTGCTATTTTATCCCTTTTCTCTGCTAGATTTCTAAAACTTAACATGAACAAAATGGAATTCATTATCTTTCCTGCTTCTCATTCAAACCCCCCAACAGACCTATTCATCAAAGTTGATGGCTGCTCACTCTCCTCAGTCCCGCACGCTCATTGCATGGGGTTAATTCTCGACTCTGCTCTCTCAATCAAGCCATATATAAAAGCCCTCTTCACCTCCAGCCAACTACAATTTAAAAAAATTTCCCGGATTCTTACATTCCTTAATAAAGACGCAGGAAAAACACTAGTGCATGCCCTCATTATCTCCCGCTTGGACTACTGCAACGCCCTGCTCTATGGCCTCCCTTCAAGCACTCTCGCACCCTTACAATCTATTCTAAACTAAGGTGTCCGACTAATCCACCTGTGCCCCTTCTATTCCCCAACCTCTCCCCTCTGCCAATCCCTTCACTTGCTTCCCATTGCCCAACGACTCCAGTTCAAAACCGTAACTATGACATATAACGCCATCCACAACCTGCCTATTCCATATATCTGTGACCTAGTCTCCCGGTACTTACCTGCATGTAACCTCCAATCCTTACAAGATCTCCTTCTCTACTCCTGTCTTATCTCCTCCTCACACAATCGCATATAAGATTTCTCCCGTGCATTCCCCATACTCTAGAACTCTCTGCCCCAACATATGAGACTCTCACCTATCTTGGAAAGCTTCAAAAGGAACCTGAAGACCCATCTATTCCGACAAGCCTACGACATACAGTAACCCTCGATCCATTTCAGCTCCACATGACCATCTCTACCCTCACCTACTGGATCCTCACTCTATACCATCAGATATGCAGACTTTTGAACTGTGAACTGATATCAAGCTGGATGTTCTCTCCCTGAGTCCACAGGAAGTTGTGTCCATAGTTTCCATAAAGAATTTATCATTTTGATTCATTTGACCACAGAACAGTTTTTCATTTTTAATCAGTTCATTTTAATTGAGTCCCAGAGAAGACAGCAGCATTTCTAGCTTGTGTTGATAAGTGGCTTCTTCTTTGATAGAGCTTTAGCTTGCATTTGTATATTGTATGGCAAACTGTGTTCACGGACAATGATTTCTGGATATATTCAGAATTTCATGTACTGATTTTTATGGTGAAATCATGCATGTTTTTAATGTATTGCCGCCTGAGAGCTCGTAGATTGCAAGCTGCAAATATTGACAGTTGGCTTTTTCCAATGTAGACATGGATTTCTCCAGAAGCTTTTGATCAAAATATGAACTGTAGGTGGTGGAATATTCAAAGTCTTTGCCATTTATACACAGTCATGTAACGTAGTAGAAAATTGATCCTCCTGCTATTTTTCATTAGTACCACTTACTTTTACAGCCTTTTGTTTACCCTATCCCAACGTTGTTGAGCGGTGTTGCCATTTTTTCAAATGGAATGGAAAAATGTCTAACTTCAACTTCTGATGTGTGATCTATGTTTTTTGTTTGTTTGTTTTTAAGAATGAAGAGTCTTATTTGGTATGTTTCACATTACAGAACAATGAAATGTTTTTCTGAATCGTAAATTAATTTGTCATTCCATGTTAATTGAAATACTATGTGCCAGGAATGACAAAATTCAATGTCAAAACTGCACACAGAAGTATTGGAGTCCTTTATTAAAGTAGTAAAATTTTGCAATATCCAGTCCTACATTCTACATTCAAAATCTGGGGTTTAGTTCTTCCAAGTTATTTGAAACAAGCTCCCAACCAAGCTCATAGAAAAACTGTCTGCAAGTGTGCCTAGAAGAATAAGGCACGTTGCGTACTGGCCCTGCAGAAATTTCTGCAGCGATTTGAACAGCACACGTGAGCTTCAAATCGCTGCAGAAACAAAAGCCGATTTCATGCGCTCAGCTTGTAGCCCCTCCCAGCCCCTGCCATAGACAGAGCAGGGACTGCATGCAGATCGCAGGAAAGAAGTGACATGTCACTTCTTAGAATGCGCGCTTCGGGCAGCAGCCAAAGCGCTACGCTCTAATACGCCACGTGCGCACGTCTCCTGCACAATCTCCATAGATTATGCTGGGGACGCATGACGCATGCAGTTACACTGCGGTGCAGATCACAGCGTAACTGCATGCAATTACGCAACGTGCGCACAAGCCTTAATGTTCTTTTGAAGGCAAAGGGTGTTCACATCAAATATTGATTTGATTTATATTTCTTTTTTGTTTATTCACTTTGCATTTTGCTAAGGGATAAAATTAAACTATCCCTACTTTATTTTTGAACGTATTCTTACTTCACAGCATTTTTTCCTCACTTGCCTAAACGTTTTGCACATATTTATCTTGTTTTTCAGAGTAAGAGTGTAATTGACGCTCGTTGCATCTCAGCTGCAGACTGTAAAATTGGAGACATGCATGTGCTTGGTCATGGTAAGTCACTTGATACTAGTCTGCACTACATCATACCTGTCACTTGCGGACATTATAGACATGCTTTGGTTACCTAACACCGAGGACCATAAAACTTGAGCGTATTGGAACTCCAACCTCAACACTGACAGTGCATAACAGAAATCCAGGCCCTAATTATAATCAATTTTGACTATTGTCTTTTAGCATTTTTGGGATTTAACTAAACAGACTGGCAGGTTAAATCCAATACCAATGGTTATAATAAATTCCTCGCTCTTTCTTGTTCGTTATGCTACTTTTCTGTTTATTTGCAGAAAAAAGTGCTGCTAATCTACAAATCTCCACGTGGCTCCACCATCATATAGCTCAATTCTCATCTCCATTTAAAAAAAGCCTTCTTTCAGTTAATGATCTACAAACCTGGTCCAGCTTTTACATAATGTGGGGCATTCCAGTATTTCACCGAGGGCCCCCTGACTGCTGTGCCCCGTGATAACGGGTTAATTCGGTCGTCCCATGTAATTTCTCCCTCCTCCCTGTTTTGTTGCAGCCAATGGTTCTATTCCCCTCCTCCTCCTACTGCTTCCTTCCTTTATAAAACTTTCCCGGCCTCTTCCGGTCTCTCCCCACTATGTGGGACCCGGAGGCAGCTGTCCCACCCTCCCTCCCTTTGTCAGCGTTGATGTGATGGTTTTGGTGCAAAAGCTTACCCGCGCCGTGAGCCCGGCTCCAGCACAATGATTTATACTGGTTTTGGCTTTTCTGCGCCGGGGGTCCGGCTATGACACAATGATTTGGACTGGTTTGGCTTTCCTGCGCCGGGAGTCCGGCTGCGACACAATGATTTGTATGGGTTTTGGCTTACATAATATTGTATTAAGTCACAGCAGCAATCAATTCAGCAACGTTGGTGGTTTTTTGGTACAAAAGCTACCCGTGCCGGGAGTCCAGCTGCGGCGCAACGCTTTGTACTGGCTTACTGTGATTTATTACAGTAGTTTTATTTTGATATTTTGGGCTGTGAACGATCACCATCCACTAAAAGATGAGATTTGGTTATTAAATCTCCAAATAAAGAGAGTTCTGATGTATATACCTGAGTCTGATTCTTCATTACATGGGACGATGACTTATGGGTTTGTTAGGGTTTCAGCAGTCTCCTTCTCCTGTCCGCACCAGTAGTATTCTCTACTACTCCCTGCCCTGGGCCATTAGATCTGCTTCTAATATTACCAGTTTTCATCATTTTTTACATTTTACTGAGCCAAGTGTGATATTCTGAGAATCAATGGCTATTACATGATCTTACATGTTGCAAACTCACCTTATGGAGCTATATGTGATATTCCGAGAATCTCTGGCTCTTCCACGCTCTTACATGGTACAAACTCACCTTATGGAGCTATGTGATGTGTGGAGAATCTGTAGGTATTACACAACCTTACACGGTCAAAAATATTTTCCCTCCATCCTGTCCTCAGCTGCCTTTTCCCCATCACTCTGCATTTTATATCCCCTATGCCTTAATTACTAGCTGGGCGATTATTTAATACAGCGTTTATTGTTTTTCCATGTTTTCCAATCCACACAGGGGGATGAGCTCTTGTATCTCTTTTAGAGTGTAATCTCTTATGGCAGCACACCACTGTTCTTGTCAGTTTACTTGTCATGTTTCTAATTTCCAAGCAAATCTGTCGGCATTATTTAAATAAGATAATTAGTAAGAACTCTTTCTCTTCTTTTTGTAGGATTGCAGACTGGGCGATGTGTCAATGCTACTCGTGGATCACTAAAAACCTGTGAGATTCTTGCATGGTGTCCATTAGAAGATGAAACTGTGACTAGGTTAGTAACATATTAAATTAACCCTAGAACGCGCAACCATAGAAATCTACCATAGAAAACAAGTCACCTAGCAGGCCTTCGAGGCCCCAGGTATGCGTTCTAGGGTTAAACATTATTTTTAACCATTTGTTAGTCCTTTCTTATACCCACCGTACCTGTATGGTTGATGTCGACTGGCACTCAAAAGAGTAGTATCAGGAGCTAAATCCGCTCTATACACAGCTGATACTCGCTGTGATATGTAGCCGACAACCCCCTGTAATTGCTGTGATTACATGTTCAAGTCTAATAGTGGGTCTCAAAATAAAATGTTTCCATTTTTAAAACTATTGAAAAAAAATGAAAAAAAAACAAGAAAAAACTTTTCCCTTTCATAGTGTGCATAAAATTGATTCATGGTACTTTAGCCTTAAAAAAAAGAAAAAGAGAATTGTTGACCAGTCATTGTGTCCCAATGAAAGTGGCAGGTACAGGAAACCTGTTACGGAGTGTCGGGATAACTGGAGCAGGGAGCACTAAACTGGCCCTTGGACTAGGGACCCTGTGCTGTCCCTTTTTCCACAGGTGGGCTTGATGGTAGCCAGGTCTGGACCGTCAGCGTGACCCTAACTCCTGTCCGAACCTTGATCTAACACCCCATCTCTCCCAACCCAGGAAAGGGCTGGGACCGGAGAAGCAAACCCCACAAATACCACAGACAGGGGAAAATCTAAAACACATGCACACTGCAATCAAACACAAGGGAGAAATAATACATGCTCAGGAAGAAATAAAACACAGGGAGGAAATAAACTATCAACAGAGGTCTTTCCTTCTAAACCACAAAGGACAGCACACAACAGATCACCTGGTTTTGGATCACTACAATGGGGACCAATATCGTTGAAGAAACCCTGAGCTAAATTTGGCAAGGAGCAACTGGATCCAGTACCTTATAAAGAGTGAAGGCAGCTGTGAGTGGTAAAATCAGCCTGAGCTCCTAACAGCAGTTCACAAAGCCAGCAGGAATTAACTCCAGCTGGACTGGAGAGCACTGAAGCTAAAACAGCCAATGCCTGAGTCAGGCTAAGCAACTAAGGGACATCAGGGTGTTTGTCAGACTTTGTGGTGAGAGTAGAGTCCGACACTGCCTTGACGCCCAGTGAGTGCAAAGCTGAACACCGAATGACAAAACCTCAAATAAAACCAAAGTGCCTTTATATATACTGTATATTTGCAGCTATTCTCTTGTATATGAAACCTCCTGCACTCCACTGTTATCCTACAGGAGGAGCCGGAGGGATCATTATTAGGGATCAGATATTGGCCACCAGCTGATTGTTATATATCTACTATATAGCAGGCAAACTGCAATTAACATATCTATATAAGATCATCAAATCAACCCAACACTGTTTTGGTGGAGACTTTGGTACTAAAGGATAGCTGAAGATCACCATTATCACTATTGAGGAAAAAGAAACTTTGAGGGCAAGCAGAGCTTGTTTGTCTGTCTGTATGTGTTGGAAGTGTTGTAAAGGTAGAGTAATGTCTGTATTGAAGCCACAATCTACATTTTAAAGCTTACAGGTTTACATTATATGGGAAACTCTACCATTTTTCTTAATCATTCCTCTTTATCCTATACATCTCCCCCATTGCAATTCAGTGTACGAGCCTTGAGATAAATTGTACAGTGCCAGGAAATGCAATACATCATTTCCCCTGAGGAGAGTTCAGAAATATTGCTAATATCCTGGAAGCATACAATATTCTCAGAGGGTATTTAGTTATTTCTCAGCTGACTGTTATCTCTTCTTCGTCACTATCCGCCACCATAATATAATCTTCTCTGTCTTCTTTCTGTTCATTTCTTTCCATTGTCTCTTTGTTTCTAGTGAGTCATTGCATGAGTTTGTCCCAAGTTTCACCATCCTCATCAAGAACAACATCCATTTCCCTCAGTTTGGATTCTCCAAGTAAGATTATTTAATCAATAGTACAAAAATCTTGTCCAAAAAGCTTGTACAAATGAAGTCCAGACTTAGATTGCTTAGTGAGGTGATTCCAATCCTCTTACTGTATGATTAAATTAATTTGTTGCTGAGCCTCAGATAATGCAACTAGTGCTTGCTTAGATTTATACTATAACACATTACCACAAAAGAAAACCGTAATAATAATAATAATAATAATAAAAAATAAAATGAAGAGGGTATTGTTAATGATACTTTGGATTAGTTTTTGGAGCCCACATCATTTTAGACAAAATCCCTTAAGAAATTATTAACAGACTTCTATTTGTGATGTGCATTGCAATTTTATTTTTTTCTAAGAAAGTGAAGGTATTTGATGTCCATTGTCTTTAAGTGAGTACCTACTTAAAGTAAGTGCCAAAACTTAGGCAAAATTGTGGCATTTATCTAAATGCATATGTTTCGTAGGTGGATCACACAGGCAATATGAGAACTATTCACCGTATAGCTGCTTTATTGTAAGGTTCTTAAAAGGATGTTCTTAAATTGCTTTAATTAGTTAGATAGCATGAAAATAAGCTAATTTGTCAGTGACTTGTTTTTTCTATCTGCTGTTATCTCTGCAATGAGATATTTTATCTTTTATAGTGTACAGCTAGTTTCCATGAAGCCCTGGTTAATTCTTAACATCCAATCAGCTCTCTCCAGGCCATTGATTTCTATATAGAAGTTATTTGCTCACCATGTTCCCCTTCCTCTCCCTCTCTTCATCAGAAGAGATATACAGTATGTCTCTCTCCTAATCATAACTCTCTGGTCTAGCTGTCTAGACCTTTTTCCTTCAAATGCTCTGTTATACAGTGCCTACAAGTAGTATTCAACCCCCTGCAGATTTAGCAGGTTTGATAAGATGCAAATAAGTTAGAGCCTGCAAACCTCAAACAAGAGCAGGATTTATTAACAGATGCATAAATCTTACAAACCAACAAGTTATGTTGCTCAGTTAAATTTTAATAAATTTTCAACATAAAAGTGTGGGTCAATTATTATTCAACCCCTAGGGTTAATATTTTGTGGAATAACCCTTGTTTGCAATTACAGCTAATAATCGTCTTTTATAAGACCTGATCAGGCCGGCACAGGTCTCTTGAGTTATCTTGGCCCACTCCTCCATGCAGATCTTCTCCAAGTTATCTAGGTTCTTTGGGTGTCTCATGTGGACTTTAATCTTAAGCTCCTTCCACAAGTTTTCAATTGGGTTAAGGTCAGGAGACTGACTAGGCCACTGCAACACCTTGATTTTTTCCCTCTTGAACCAGACCTTGGTTTTCTTGGCTGTGTGCTTTGGGTCGTTGTCTTGTTGGAAGATGAAATGACGACCCATCTTAAGATCCTTGATGGAGGAGCGAAGGTTCTTGGCCAAAATCTCCAGGTAGGCCGTGCTATCCATCTTCCCATGGATGCGGACCAGATGGCCAGGCCCCTTGGCTGAGAAACAGCCCCACAGCATGATGCTGCCACCACCATGCTTGACTGTAGGGATGGTATTCTTGGGGTCGTATGCAGTGCCATCCAGTCTCCAAACGTCACGTGTGTGGTTGGCACCAAAGATCTCGATCTTGGTCTCATCAGACCAGAGAACCTTGAACCAGTCTGTCTCAGAGTCCTCCAAGTGATCATGAGCAAACTGTAGACGAGCCTTGACATGACGCTTTGAAAGTAAAGGTACCTTACGGGCTCGTCTGGAACGGAGACCATTGCGGTGGAGTACGTTACTTATGGTATTGACTGAAACCAATGTCCCCACTGCCATGAGATCTTCCCGGAGCTCCTTCCTTGTTGTCCTTGGGTTAGCCTTGACTCTTTGGACAAGCCTGGCCTCGGCACGGGTGGAAACTTTCAAAGGCTGTCCAGGCCGTGGAAGGCTAACAGTAGTTCCATAAGCCTTCCACTTCCGGATGATGATCCCAACAGTGGAGACAGGTAGGCCCAACTCCTTGGAAAGGGTTTTGTACCCCTTGCCAGCCTTGTGACCCTCCACGATCTTGTCTCTGATGGCCTTGGAATGCTCCTTTGTCTTTCCCATGTTGACCAAGTATGAGTGCTGTTCACAAGTTTGGGGAGGGTCTTAATTAGTCAGAAAAGGCTGGAAAAAGAGATAATTAATCCAAACATGTGAAGCTCATTGTTCTTTGTGCCTGAAATACTTCTTAATACTTTAGGGGAACCAAACAGAATTCTGGTGGATTGAGGGGTTGAATAATAAATGACCCTCTGAATAAACTTTTCACAATGTAAAAAAAAAAAAAAAAAAAGAAATAACATTCTTTTTTGCTGCAGTGCATTTCACACTTCCAGGCTGATCTACAGTCCAAATGTCACAATGCCAAGTTAATTCCGAATGTGTAAACCTGCTAAATCTGCAGGGGGTTGAATACTACTTGTAGGCACTGTATCTATGTGGAAATAGATGGATAACAGTGTAGACTCAGAACATACCACTAAAGCCTGAATGTGCTATAGCAGAACTTGTGCTGAGCTTTATAGATCAACGAATGCTACAGTTCTATTCACCAGAGCTGTCACTAAAGGAGGACATCCCGCCTTACCAGAGAAACCAGTTAAGAAATGGTAAGGAGATTGCATTGCTCTGAGATACTCAAAAGAGAACATGAGCATACTCCTTGAAGGTAAAATATCCTTGTCATTATTGTCATGTGCATCATTGTTAGGTAGACCTTTTATTTATTCTATTAACCATCTATGTCGCTATCAATATGTTATCTGGTAGAGTTGTAACTATAGTGGATTCTCGGATGGCAATTGAACTTGGACTCTTCAGCCTAGGTACATAAATATATGTACCGCCCCGCGGGCTCGGCTGCAACTGCCGAGCCGCTCGGATCCGTGCTCGTATGGTGCGTGGTGGCTCGAGCCTCTAACGGACCCGGGGGTCACGTCACTCTTGCAAGGGAGTTGGCGCTACACGCAGGGACTTGACGGGGAAGTTCCACGGCCGGGGCCGCGGTGGTTTGGTTTGGGATGTAAGTTCGTGACGCCACCCACGGGTTGTGGTGAATAGATAGACACCACCGCTGCCGTTAACTAGGCCTCCCAGGGATGGTGTTGCGCAGCTTGGTGTTGACCCCTCCGTGGGTAGGGAAGCGATGGTCCCGGGGGCCCGAGGGAGGTGCTGAGGCGTGGGAGCGGGTGCGTGCTGGGTGCTGATGTGGTGCGGCACGGTGCGCGGCCCGAAGACACTGGTGTACTCATTATGACACAATACACTGGAGTCTCTGGTAAACCAAACGGGGTGATGAACGGGGCCCGCAGCCGGATGCAGCTTCTCCCAGAATAGGTTGGTGGTTTCCGCCTTTCTCCTGCACCTCTTTGTATGAATGTTTGACTCCTATGCCTAAGCAACGGTAGTCCGCTCCCCGACTGGTATATGCCGTAGGAGTCCGTTTGCCCGCAGACGCTGACCCTTTGGGTCTCTATGCCTTGGCGGTGGCTTTACCCTGTATGGTTGGACTGTTGTCTTCTAACAGGTCTTGTGTGGGATAGGTCCTTACGTCCAGTCCTCAATCAATTGATTTGACTCGGCCCTGTCGGTTCAGGGCTTTGTACTGGGTCTGAGTACCCCTCCTGGTGCTCCGGTTTTCCAATCGGCTCCCCGATTCGGTACCGGCGGGCCACCGCCCGACCCCGGTCCCTACGGTTCCACCGGCTGTAATCCCAGCTCCTGCAGGCGGCCACCACCGTCTGCCTCCTTGCCAAAGGTGACTGGGCTCCAACCAAGCCACCGGAGTAGTTTGTTGGCAGGCCTGGTCACAGGTCTGCCCTTGAACTTGTCCTCCCTCCTTCACCATCAAGGTTACTCCTCACACTCTGCTCTAGAACTACTGTCTGAACTTGTGTCTTTCCCGCCTCCAGGCCTGTGAACTCCTCGCTGGGCGGAACCAACTGCCTGGCTCCGCCACCCCTGGTGTAGACATCAAACCTGGAGGGTGGTGACAAGGGTTTCTTCGTTGGCTGCTGTCACCTACTTGGGGAGGGATGTGTGTGTGTGTGTGACTCCCTGCGGCGACCTGACTAGTCCAGGGCGTCACATTCCCCCTTGGTTTAATGCAGACCATCCGCGGGCTGCCCGTCCATCACCGGTTTATTTTTGTTTTCTGAAAGATAGAAAAACGGGAACAGAGTACAAGTATACTAACGGTTGTACAAACTTCAAAATTTTTAACTTTTTAGATCTTCCTTTACGGGAGGCACATACTTGAACGTTACGAACATAAAACATTTTTATTAATACGGGAAACGGGACCGGGTCCTTCACTCACCCACCCAAATAACCTGAACCTTGATGCTGCCCCTAAGAAGTAGGCAACATCCCCTTTCCCCAGTCCAGGAACGGGCCCAGGTGTTTTCCAATGGGACGGGTGCAGGTTTCACAATTGCCTGTCTTTTCAGAGGCCCCACGTCCAGGGGACCCCTGACTCGGAGGATGGCCACCGGTTGTAGTGGTGGCGGGCCTCGGCCATCTATTTCCCGCAAGCCCATCCTCCAGTCTGCCTCTCCGGAGGCTGTGAAACCGGAAGGCTGGTCAAGGGGAATTTATTTACAAGCCCAAACGTTTTTGGGTGGCCTGCTAGTTCTCAGCCTTGTCTTTAAGGAAACGGGGGCAAAAACGGGCAGTATGGTCCCAACGGGGACTGTGTCACTTTGGCAACTGGGTTCCGCTGCCTTTACTCTTGGTCTTCATCCTCCTCGTACTCTGCCTCAACGGTCACTCCAAACCTGTACGGCGGGGGAGGGGACTGGGAACGCTCCGGGGCACTGCGGCCCTCTCTCAGGTGGACATCCAGGGCAAACCAGCCCCTCTCCCCACAATGCCGGGTATACTGGACCAAGTCGCCGGGTAGCAGGTCATGATCCGGGTGACCATAGGGTAGGTGCGGGTTCACATCTCTGCGGGAGAAGAACACTTCGGCTTCCAGGTCGGGCTCATAGATGAACCCCCATCCGCGGTCACGGTCAAACCTCCGGACCTGGCCCTGGTACTTTTGGCCTCGTACCAGGTAGGTGGCACTCCTCAAATTGTCCTTTTCCAGGATTGTGCGGGCGAGGATCTCTGCTTTCCTCCTCTCACAGGCCTCGATCTCCCGGCCCAGCTGGTTTGGCCGCCGCTCCCAATACGGGGCGTCTGCGTGTCCGGGGTCTCTACGGGTGAGGGTCTGACCCAGCTGGAGTTCCCCAGTGGCGGCCACGACCGTCACCCTCTGGGGGGAACCCCGCTGCGTCGCGGCTGGCTCTGCTGCCTTGCAGCGGCCTCCCCTTAGTACCTCAGTCGAGGCCCTAGACCCGGGAGCGGCCTGCCTCACCTTCGGGGCCTTCTTACGGGTAACGCTCTCCCCCTCGGCCGGGCAGACTGCCGAGGTCTCTCTGGGCGTTGCCTTCACCGGGACTGGCGGGATCACGTCCGGGACGGGCACCTTCCAGGGTAACGGGTTGGTGCGGGCCGGGTATACGGCCGTCCGCGAGCCGCATCTACAGACGGGTCCTCATGGGCAGTGCAGTTGGGACGGGTTCCACAGCCGGTGTCGGGGGCGGTGGACCGAGCGGGAGGGCAGCCACACCTAGAACGGGCTGTGGAGGAGGCGACAGGGGAAGCGGGGGCAGACCGGGTCCCTCAGCCGCAGCGACCGGTCCCTCCAGGACATAGGGGCGAGGGTCGCCCACCCGCTCCTCCAAATTCGCCTCCATCTCACGCGCCCGCACAGCTGAAGCTATCTCCCCCATCTCGGTCGCCCACTGCTCCATCAAGTACCTCAACTGCACTTGTAGGCGGCAACACATGAGAGTCGTCCGGGCTTCCACCCACACCGCTGTTCCGGGCGCGGGTTTCGGGAATTTGGGCTTCTCAGACGGGGCAGACATGTTGCACTCTCGGGATCCAGGAACACAACGGGTGGCAGAGTCCTGGAGTCCCTGCCCTTTATCTCCTCAGTCAAATGAAGCTGGATCTTCACCCGCCCCCCCTTAGTCTTTTCCGAGCACTCTCCTTGCTCTCCGCACCGCTTTGCTCTCAGGGGGCGGGACTTCACTTTTGCGCCCTTTCTGTTCAGGGAAGACGGCTCGGGCGAGAACTTTTCATGCCAAAGATGGCGGATTCTGCAATTTTTCAGCGGGACGCCGCTAAGAGCAATTTCAAGGCGCACTTCCACAGGTAAGTGGACGGTTCTATCCTGTTCGTGACGCCAGAAGAGTCGATGTGTACCGCCCCGCGGGCTTGGCTGCGACCGCCGAGCCGCTCGGATCCGTGCTCGTATGGTGGGTGGTGGCTCGACCCTCTCACGAACCCGGGGGTCACGTCACTCTGCAAGTGATTTGGCGCTACACGCAGGGACTTGACGGGGAAGTTCCACGGCCGGGGCCGCGGTGGTTTGGTTTGGGATGTAAGTTCGTGATGCCACCCACGAGTTGTGGTGAATAGATGGACACCACTGCTGCCGTTAACTAGGCCTCCCGGGGACGGTGTTGCACAGCTTGGTGTTGACCCCTCCGTGAGTAGGGGAGTGATGGTCCCGGGGGCCCGAGGGAGGTGCTGAGGCATGGGAGCGGGTGCGTGCTGGGTGCTGATGCGATGCGGCACGGTGCGCAGCCCGAAGGCACTGGTGTACTCATTATGACACAATACACTGGAGTCTCTGGTAAACCAAACGGGGTGATGAACGGGGCCCGCAGCCGGATGCAGCTTCTCCCAGAATAGGTTGGTGGTTTCCGCCTTTCTCCTGCACCTCTTTGTATGAATGTTTGACTCCTATGCCTAAGCAACGGTAGTCCGCTCCCCGACTGGTATATGCCGTAGGAGCCCGTTTGCCCGCAGACGCTGGCCCTTTGGGTCTCTATGCCTTGGCGGTGGCTTTACCCTGTATGGTTGGGCTGTTGTCTTCTAACAGGTCTTGTGTGGGATAGGTCCTTAAGTCCAGTCCTCAATCAGTTGATTTGACTCGGCCCTGTCAGTTCAGGGCTTTGCACTGGGTCTGAGTACCCCTCCTGGTGCTCCGGTTTCCAATCGGCTCCCCGGTTCGGTACCGGCGGGCCACCGCCCGACACCGGTCCCTACGGTTCCACCGGCTGTAATCCCAGCTCCTGCAGGCGGCCACCATCGTCTGCCTCCTTGCCAAAGGTGACTGAGCTCCAACCCAGCCACCGGAGTAGTCTGTTGGCAGGCCTGGTCACAGGTCTGCCCTTGAACTCGTCCTCCCTCCTTCACCGTCAAGGTTACTCCTCACACTCTGCTCTAGAACTACTGTCTGAACTTGTGTCTTTCCCGCCTCCATGCCTGTGAACTCCTCAGTGGGCGGAACCAACCGCCTGGCTCCGCCACCCCTGGTGTGGACATCAAACCTGGAGGGTGGTGACAAGGGTTTCTTGGTTGGCTGCTGTCACCTACTCGGGGAGGGGTGTGTGTGTGTGTGTGTGTGTGTGTGACTACCTGGGACGACCTGACTAGTCCAGGGTGTCACATATCCTATGTCCCATGTGAGAAAACCAATAATATCAAAGATCGTTTTTAGTTGTGGGCCATATTGGATACCAGGGCCAGCGTCATCACCCAGCGCACCCGGGCAAGTGTCGGACACTGGACAAACGGGGAGGCCTGCTTGACTTCGGGGACACCATCTGGACCACTTGCTGATTGGTAGCCCCAGAACTTAGGGGTGTATGGAGCCTGCTAGCTGGGGTAACTATCTTCCTTGTGTCTCCCCTCATGCCCTGTGTGATTAGCCCAGCGTCGGGAATCGGACTGTAGTCAGCTTATGAATAATTATGAGCTGGAAGCGGAGCGTTGTCACAATCCCTGGCAGAGTCCAGTGCCAGCTGCGGACTGGCGCCGATCTCCTTCACCACCATGTACAGTATAGTGAGACAGCTTTGCTGCCAACAGTGGATAGGTAGGCAGACAGCATACAGGGGGGTAGCTGGCGAACAGGATGGGGAGACAGCGCACAAGGGGGAGACAAAGCGTTGTCCCCCCATGATACTGTATGTGTTAAAGTGGCCGATTGAGACTTTCACTTGAGGCTCACGAAAACCTGGAGTGGGCCCTGTTCCATACTTTCCATGGGGCCTCACTATCTTAAAGTTAAAGCAATGCTAACTAATTTATATAGGCGTAGTTATGTGTAATGATAATAAACTAAGCATGTATGTATATGAAGATTAAAAAGAGAATAAATGGAAAAACTATTTATTTTGTTTGTAGTCACTTTGTTCAAAGAAATATGCTAAAATCATCTGTGCCCTGAGAATGGGAACTCTGATTTTATAATTTATTTTCTTTCTTCTAGGGGTAACATTGAAGGGGAAAATGCCTTAAAGAACTGTACTTACCACCCTATCCGATCACCATCATGCCCAATTTTCACCATAGATTTTATCGTAAAAAAGGCTGGCATAAACTTCACAGAAATCGCATATAAGGTCAGCATATTATTCCACAAGAAAACTAGCGCTAACTAAATATTTAAAAAGGACAGAATACAGTTATCTTTCAGGAAATCCAGCTGATTATACTTTTGGTGTCAATAGAGGCAGCATGTTTGAGTTCCAATTATCAACCTTATGGGGCAGTTACTTTTTTTTACCCAAAAGTTAAAGCATCTTTACACAGATTTGCCAAACTCACTGTTAGGGCACAAAGTCTGACTAGAAACTTTTTCAGTTTCTTTATGTCTTGTGAGTGGCAGTGTGTGAAGGAGATTTCATTTTCAGAATTAATGTTTGTCTGTAGCACATTAAAGGTAGAAATCAGCCCGTCCAGGCATCCGACCTGCTCGTTTTGAGAACCAAGCACCTGAGCATGGTAGTGCTCGCTCATCACTAAAGGGCCCGTTACACTCTACAATATATCTAACAATATGTAATCGGGGTCACGTCGTTAGTGACGCACATCCGGCATCATTTGACATATCGTAGAGTGTGACAGCTATGAGCGACTGTGAACGAGAAAAAATACTCACCTAATCGTTGCTCGTTGACACGTTGCTCATTTTCAAAAAATCGTCCTTATGTGCGACGGTTGTTCATTATTCCCGAGGCAGCACACATCGCTCCGTCTGACACCCCGGGAACGATGAACTGCATCTTACCTGCGGCCGCCGGCAATGCGGTAAGAAGGAGGTGGGCGGGATGTTACATCCCGCTCATCTCCGCCCCTCCGCTTCTATTGGGTGGCCGCTGTGTGACGCCAAACATCCCTCCCCCTTCAGGAAGAGGATGTTCGCCACCCACAGCGAGGTCGTTTGGAAGGTAAGTACGTGTGACGGGGGTTACCGACTTTGTGCGACACGGGCAACAAATTGCCCGTGTTGCACAAACGATGGGGGCGGGTGCGATCGCACATGCAATCACACGATAAATCGCCACGTGTAAAGCCACCTTAAGACATATATGTAACAGTGGTTGACAGTTCTGTCATGTTCTTCCCCTTGAAGACAGAAATCGTTTCAGTGTGTTATTATTATGTTGTGTAGTGTGAACAATGTCCTGCATTTTTTGTGAATATTGTGTTATGTGAATTTAAGGTACTGTAATGTGTTCCTGAGTAATGTATAATGTAAGGTATACTGTATAGTAAGTATTCTACGTGGTAATGTGTTCATAGCACTTGTTGAGGAAGTTGCCGAACTGTAGGGTCAGTAAGAGTAAAGGCCCTGTCACACACAGAGATAAATCTTTGGCAGATCTGTGGTTGCAGTGAAATCATGGACATATTGTTCCATTTGTACACAGCCACAAACCTGGCACTGATTGTCCATAATTTCACTGCAACCACAGATCTGCCACAGATTTATCTCTGTGTGTGACAGGGCCTTTAGACGTTGGCACTAGCCCACCATAGTGTCAATCGAAAGGGAAAGTGGCGATTCATTCTAGAGGAGTCAGTGAAGTCCACATTCGCGAAAATGACGGACGTATATTCCATAAGTCGGGAAGGTTGCATACAGTTCGTGGTTTGTGGCAGCGAAGGAGAGGAGACAGAAGTCAAGATAGCATGAACCTGGAGTGGTCAGAAAGACACGGAGTGTGAACAGCATTGAAATGAGAGACCAATCCTCGAACGGAGTGGCCACAGACAATAGGAGCTGGAGGACAGGACTCTAGTGGCTAGGCCCCTTAACCAATAAAGTAAAGAGTTAATCTTAATTAGTCTGTGAACGTAGTTGACTACCTGACCAGTTTTCCTCTAAACGTATTGGAGTGCTAAGCTTTACTCTGTTCATGATGGGACTGTAGGGACTGGACATGGACTACATGACAGGAAGATGACCATCACAAACTATATTGTGATGCTGGGCTGGGTTGTACTAAGGCCTGTTTCACACGTCAGTGATTCTGGTACGTTAGTGCTTTTTTTTAAAATGTACCAGAATCACTGACATACGCAGACCCATTATAATCAATGGGACTGCTCACACATCAGTGATTTTTCACTGAACGTGTCTCCGTGCAGCATACACCCGTGGCCGTGATTCTGCACGGAGACAAGTCAGTTTGTTTTTTTTTTCCAAAACCTTTTTTATTGATTTTTCAAATTTGTAAAAACAGGACAAGTATCATTGCAAAAGAAGAACATTCGTCTGACAAAATGTGACATAGAGGTGGGTGATACCCCAATTTGGAGTTCCATGCTGCTGTTCGATTTAAGATAGTATACAGTAACATTAAACCAAAACAAAGGTAATGAAATATAATATATAATATAACATATGCAATACAATTCGTTAAATCTCTGTGTCGTCCCTGAATGATTTCAATTTTGCTAGCGTGCCTTGGTATTCCCAACCGTCTCGTCTCCCCCTCCCTCCAGAGCACCCTCCTAGGTGATTCTCAGTTTACCCAGGCTGTCCTGGATATCGCTCAGGATATACCACTCCGAGTGAACAAAAGGTGCCATCAGGTTAATTATTTCTCCCTGTGTGAATTGGCTTTCAATAAAATGTCTCCATCTCACAAAAAACTTGGCTGTCAACCCATCTTTATCCCTCTCCGCTTCTAGTTTTTCCCACTTCAGAAGGTTGTGTAGTTCGCCCATAACCTCCTTTATGGATGGGCCCTCCCTTTGAATCCAGTGTTTTAAGATGCAACGCTTAGCTATCATGGCTATGTCATGCGTTATTGCGTATTTGCTCTTTTCCTGCGTGCTCGGTCCTCCTCCTACTCCTCCCTCAAAGGAGTGGAAAATCCACACCATTAAGTCTAGTTTGCTGAAAATTCCCCATGTTGACTGGGCAAATAGTCTGACTTGGTTCCAGAACCTAGCGATTGTCTCACATTCCCATAGCCCATGCAGCATATCCGTTTTCTCTTTTTGACACTTAGGACACCACCTATCCCTACCTGGTATGTTGAAACCCATAATGGCCCTATGTAGAATTCTGAATTGAGTGTCTCTCCATCTCTCATTGGTAATATGTTTCCGCACTTGTACCCATCCTCTCAGTATATCATCCACCACTTCTTCCCTTCCCAATTGTTTCCCCCACGCTGTTAAAGTCCGACTATCCTCCCGTGAAATAAGCACCCCCCTTAGCGATCGATAAATTTTAGAGACATTTATACTTGTTACATCACATTCCAGTAACTCATCAATCGAACTTCTGTTCAGCTCTCTTCCAACCACACCAAGGTCTCCTATTATTCCATGTTTCAATTGTTCATATTGGATGATATGTGAGCTATTAAGGTTGTACTTATCCAACACTTCCCACCTCCTGTCCTCCACATTCATAACATCTATCATTCTCCTGACTCCCCTCTCTTTCCATCTAGTAAATAGCTTGTTTTCTCGTCCCAGGGGAAAATTTGGGAATGCCCAGGGGTTCAAGTACTTGGACACTTTCCATGAGAGCCCCAGTTTTTTCCTTACCGACTTCCATGTTAGCATGGTGTCTCGGAATATAATTGAGTTCCTTATGTGCCCTTCAACCCTGGATAGTGGGGAGTGCAGAATGGACGTCAGATCCCACGGTGACGCATATTTAGTTTCCATCGCATGATCTGAGTGCCTACTCGTTCCTCTCACCCAATCAATTACATGCCTCATGATACATACAAGATTATACCCTTGGACATCTGGAAAGTTTAGACCTCCCTCCTCTGCTGACTTCATCAGCGTATGCAGCTTTATTCTGGGTTTCCTTCCCCTCCACACAAATTCTGTATACGCGGAGTTGAGCTTATTCACATCCTTTAGTTTTAGCAATAGCGGGATTGTCTGGAAGGGATACAGCAGCCTAGGAAAGCTCATCATTTTTATCAGGTGGCATCTTGCCAGTAATGGAAGTGGCAGACCTTTCCATCCCTTTAATTGAACTATGATTTTCCTGATTAGCGGTCCATAGTTCAAGTTATAGATTGTTTCCACCGATCTTCCTATATGCACTCCCAGGTATTTAATTGAAGATTGTGCTATAGGAATTCCACATAGACAGCCATCCCTTATTTGTCCCCCCATTGTCCCATGATGCCCCTTTAGGAACATGATCTCGCACTTTTTTTTGTTCAGTTTGAAACCGGAGAATGAGCCAAATTTTTCAATCAAGGCAAGAGTCTGTGGCAAATCCGCACCGGGGTCCCCCATATAAAGTATGATGTCATCAGCAAAAAGTGCTGTCTTTACTTCTGAACCCCTTATCTTGATTCCTTTAAAGCTATTTTGTCCCTGTAGTATTCTTGACAACGGCTCGATTGCCAGGTTGAATAAAAGAGGAGATAATGGGCAACCCTGTCTTGTTCCCTTCATCAAAGGGAACACGTCTGATAGAAAGCCCGGAGTGTATACCCTAGCTCCCGAGTTGGCATAAAGGTTTCTAATGTAAAGTCTCATCTTGCCTACAATCCCTATGGCCTCCATTACCCTGTCTAACCACCTCCAATTTACATTGTCAAACGCTTTTTCTGCATCAAGTGTAACTAGAGCAGGTCTAGCCCTCCCTCAGTGAGACCCAGTCTAACCGCGTCTACCACTAGAATTGTCTTTCGGATATTGGTGACTGCATTTCTCCCCTTAATAAACCTCACCTGGTGGTTCGTAATGATCCTAGGTAAGATCTCGGACAGTCTATAAGCCATGATCTTGGACATAATTTTTAAATCCTGATTTATGAGCGATATAGGTCTATAACTAGAGGGATCATCCAGGTCCTTGGTTCCCTTGGGGAGTAATTTAATATATGCTATGTTGGAATTTTTGGATATTTCCGCCCCTCCCAGGAAAGCATTAAAGACTGAGGTTAGATCAGGCGAGATCAGATCCTTCAGAGACTTATAGAATTCACTGTTAAAACCGTCAGGTCCCAGTGCCTTGTTGGTGTTAAGCTCCCCAATTGTTCTCGTCACCTCCTCTACTGTGATATCTGCGTTTAAGGCACTCAAATCTTCCTCCGTCAAGCTAGGCATTTGGGCTTGTCTTAGCCACTCTGCCTCATCAGTCATGTCGTTATTCCCTGACCCATATAGTTTTCTATAGTAATCTCCCAGCAGTTTATTAATGTCCTTAGGATCCGTAGTCACCTCTCCCCCCTTTGTTTTCAGTTTAGAGATCACTGTAATTTTTCTGCTGCCCCTTGCCAGATTGGCCAACATCCTCCCCGCCTTGTTGCCAAACCTATGTAAGTCAACCTCCTTGTGCGACCAGAATAGTTGTTCCTTTTTTTTGGCCCATTCGTCAAATCCCTCTTTTGCCTCCAGCCATCTGCCTTTTGTCATGGGAGATCTATTTGTCACATAATTTGTATATGCTACCCGTACTGCTTCACTATGGAAATTATAATTCTCATTGGTTTTCCGTTTGATCGTGGCTGCGTACCCCACCAGACGACCCCTTAGGACCGCTTTTGCCGTTTCCCAAAAAATCACTGGGGACTCTCTATGTTCCTTATTGTCCTCTGCGAATTCTCCCCACCACTCCTGTAACACCTTGTGGAAATTATCTTGCCTGAGAAGGAACGATGGGAATCTCCATATGATATCGGTACCTCTCCTGAATTTCTCTCTAATGCCCAATCTCACCGGACTATGATCAGAGATCACCATATTCTCTATCACACAATCTTGCGTTCCACTCAGTAAATCTTGCGAGATCCAGAACTGATCAATACGTGACCAGCTATCATGAGGGTGAGAGAAGTGTGTATACTCTCTGTCATGTCTGTGAGTTAGTCTCCAGATGTCTTTCAGTCTAATGTTACATCCCTATTGTCTAAACTCCTGCCCACATTAGCTGTCCCCTCCTCGCCCCTCCTCCTATCTTCAGCTGAGTCTGGGACGGTGTTAATGTCGCGGGCGGAGGAGGGGACGCCGCGCTCTCCCACTGCTGTTCGGGTCCGGCCGCCGCGGCTGCTGCGGCCTGCTGCTGCTCGGTGGCTCGAGCGATGAGCCGGATCCCGGGGACTCTAGCGGCGCTCCTCGCCCGTGAGTGAAAGGGGGTTGTTGGGTGTGGGGATGGTTTATTGTCCGTGACGCCACCCACGGTTGTGGTGATTTTTTGGCACCACCGCTGCTCTGTATGGGGATCCCGGGAAGGATGGTATGGAGCAGCCAGTTGTTGTGTTGCCCCTCCGTGGGTAGGGGTTGGTGATCCCGGGGCCCAGTGATGAGGTGGGAGATGCAGGGCTTGGTGGGCGCAGGGACGCGGGGGCAGCGCGGTGCCTTGCGGCACTGTGGTACTCACTCAGCCTGAGATGTTGACACAGTTTTACGGTAAACCACACGGCTGGAAAGACGGTTCCCACGGACGGCTGCACTTGCTCTCCCAGTAGGTAACGGTGATGTCCCTTTGACCTGCACCTAGTGTTTCTGTGTTGGTAGCGATGGGTTCCCACCGGTAACCCGCTCCCCGGCTTGGATATGGGCCGGAGGAGCCCTGCTTTGCCCGCAGACGCTGGCCCCGAGGAACTGGTGCCCTGGTGGTGGCGGTGTTCCACCTTAATGGTTGGACTTTTGCCTTCAGTCGGGACTTGGTTGTTGGGGGATCGACATCCCCTTCACTGACGGATTTGGCAAATTATGGCGACTCCTAGCCTTGCCGGGGTCCGAGAGGCCCCTGCCCTGGTGCTGACTGTCCTTCGTATACTGCTCCAGACCGCCGGGCCACTACCCGTCCGCGGTCCTTCCAGCAACCTCCGAGCAGTCCCCCTCCAGACAATCACCGCTGTTGCTGACCTTGCTGACTCTGTCCTGCACTTAGCCGGACCAACTTCAGGGCTTTCTACGCTCACTTTTACTCCCTTTCTTCTTTGCTCCACTACCACTCTTCACTTTCACTTAGCTCCTCTACCACTTCCTTCTACTTTGAACTTCCACTTCTAACTCTTGACTCAAGCTCTTCCCTGAGCTGACTGCGTGGTTCCTCCCGCCTCCAGGGCTGTGTACTCCTCGGTGGGCGGAGCCAACCGCCTGGCCCACCCCCTGGTGTGAACATCAGCCCCTGGAGGAAGGCAACAAGGATTTTAGTAGCTTTGGTGTTCCTAACTGGGATGTAGGGTGTGGTGGTGTGATGACCTGTGACCCCTGGCTTGCCCAGGGCGTCACATTAAAATCGCCTCCTACTATAATGTTAGCCTCCCCATCTGCTAATATGGTGGCCTTTATGCCATCATGGAATGTGATTTGTTGTGAATTTGGGCCATAGACATTATAAATACTGAGTTTACCCGCTGGACTAACGATTGTTAAGTGCTGCCACCTTCCATGGTCGTCTGCCTCATGTGCCACTACCTCATGACTGAATTGTTTATTTATTAGGATCATAGTGCCCGCTTTTCTACCTTGTGCCGCTGCCTCGTAGACGGTGCCCACTCAATGTTTCTTCATGCGGAAAAAGTACTCCCCCCCAAGTGGGTTTCCTGTAATAAGGCAATGTCTGTCTTTAGTCTTTTCAGATGTCTCAATATCATTTCTCGTTTGTTAGGTGATCTCAGCCCTTTAACATTCCACGTAGTTATCTGTATCATGTTTACCTGTGTATTCTGCTTTTACTACTCCCTCCCCTATGGGCCCCTGCATCAAGGAAGACGAGATGTTCGACACTAGAATCACAGTTGGTACCACAAAATTGACACTCCCTTTCCCCATCTTGCAAATATAACAAATACAACAAAAAGTATGTAACTGTAAAACATATTTTCCCTTCCGAGAAATCCACGGCGCTTTCCGCCACGTTGGTGAGCTCCCCTATTCCTAGCCAAAATATGTAGCTCCCTAATCACCCCCCATAAAATATATATTCTATCCCCGGACTAACTTGAATAAGCCTTTGAAAATTATGCAAAAATTATCACAGTATGTCAAAACCTCAGCAAGATTCTCCAGTCCTACTTATCTCTGACTCCAGGTAGCCATCAGTCCGCCCAGAACAAGACCACTTCATTTGAATTTGGATGACGTTCCTGGACAAAGGAGAAAAAGAAAATAGACCAAGGGGAAAGAAGATGGAGAAAGAAGGAAGAAAAAAAAAAGAAGAGGGGGGGGAGGAGAGGACCCAGACTTTGGAATGTTTTCCTCTCTTTTCTTCCTTCCCCCTCCTCCTCTCACCTCCCCATCCCTCTCTCCATAACGCATCCTCCTCAACGCCTCTTCCTGTTTGGAAAAAAAAAACCAAACAGGCAAAAAAAGGAAAAATAATGAGTGAGTTCCAGTTCAGGTATCATGGTTTCTCTCCAAGGGTTGGTTCCTGTGTTCCGGGCGAGAATTATGCTGTTGACCCGGGCTTAGCCTCCTTTCCTCCCTGGTCTCGACTTGCTTTTGTCCCCCAAGACGTCCCACTTCTCTTCCTGAGCTTGTGGGGGAGCCTCTTCTATTATTCCCTACTCCACTGACTCCTTTTTCTTGCCTTTCTGACCTAGTCTTGTCGAGCTCTGCCATGAGAATGTTTTCTGCTTCTTTGTAGTCCTTGTAGTATACAAACGAGCCATTGGGGTTTCTAACTTTCAGTGTAGCAGGGTATAATAGCTGGCACTTTACTTTTTTGTTGTACAGAAATGAGCAAATTTTGCTAAAATCTTTTCTCCTTCTGGATACTTCAGCTGAATAATCTCCAAAAATTAGGAGTCTGTTGCCTTGATATTGTAGTGGACGCTTTCGTTCTCTAAAGGCCCTCAATATTTCCTCCTTATGCTTATAATCAAGGTACTTGACAATCACCTGTCTGGCTCTTATCGGGGTATTCTTGTTTGAGTTTTGGCCCTCTCCCTTATTCGCCTCCTGGTGTCTCAGTGGACCCACTCTGTGGGCTCTTTCAACTCTGAATTTCGCCTTTATGTCCAGGGCCTGCGGTAGCTCCAACTCGCATATATTATCCAACTGTCCAATCGACACAGACTCTGGTAACCCGACTATACGTAGGTTGTTTCGTCTCGATCTGTTTTCCAAATCTTCCGCTTTATCCTTCAAGTATTCATTAGATTTTGCTAGAGCTGCTATTTGTGCTTGCATAGCCAGTATTGTCTCCTCAGAGTCAGATATTCTCTGCTCTGATTCTGCCAGTCTAGATGCATGAGCATTTATCTGTTTTTGCATATTAGCTAATGACGTTTGTATGGCTGCCTCAATAGCCACTTTAATCTCTTTTGACAAGTGTGATGTCACATCTTCAGCCAGTTTTTTATAGTCCACATTAAGCTTTTGTGTGTACTTGTCTTGGCCTGCAGGTGGTGCTGTTTTCTTAGTTCTCTTTGTCTGGACTGGGCCACTACCTTTCTCCCCCAATAACTTGCAGGCTTGTGATGTTGGTGTAGTAAGCTGTTTTTTGTTTCCTTTGTAAGGGGTACTATTAATTCTTGCATTTGACTTCCTGTGTGTCTGAGTGGGATTAATCTCCCTGTGCTGTTTGTCAGTTTCATCCTCCAACACTGCTGTGTCTCTGAGCTGCCCTGCTTTGCCTGCATCTTCTCTCCCCTCTGCCTCCATATCTCCTTCATCCTCCCATTCACCATCACTCATCCACCCTCATCAGTCCCCTGCATCCACCTCTCTCCTGCTGTGTCCTCCTGTGACTCCTTGCTCATATCTCCCTTATCTCTCCCCCTCCAGCTCTGTGTTTGCTTTTCTGTGTCTCGCACCATGCGCTCAGGCTCCTCCCCCATCAGGCTCGTCGGCGCCATAATGTTATCTTCTCCTCTGCACTGCCCGTCCATGTCACAGCTTCTCCAGGCTCCCTCACCGCTCCCAGCGCTTCTCAGGAGGTACCATTCCATAGCTGGCTGCTTTAGGTAACCTCCTGTGCTGCTCTCTGTTTGGTGGCTCGTCCGGGGGGGCTTTTTTTAGTCGGTTTCTGTGAGGGGTGGCAGGAGCTTCTCTTCTAGGCTTCCACCTCAGCCAGGACCGGATCCGGAACTCCAGTTTTTTTCTGGCATCACTGATGACCCACGGACCACACTATGGTGTGATCCGTGTGTGATCAGTGAAACACATACAAGAAAATCACGGACATATTAAATATTAACAAATTTCAATTACCTTACCTGCGATTCGCTCAGCAGCCTCTGCTTTCGGCAGCTCCTGCCTGGCTCATGAATATTCATGAAAGCAGCAACTACCGACCAGGAAGTAGGTGCTGAGAGCGGTGGGCGGACGCTGCAGAGCTGGAGACTTCAGCACCATGGAGAGCAGCAGTGAAAGCAGGTGAGTAATGTCCATATGCAATCACGGGATCACGGATTGATGTTTTTCACTGACGTGTGAAACGGGCCTTAAACTTACAGGACCAGTAAGATCTCTCCAAAGCGTTTATTTACCTTTAATTATTACCTGATGGGTGAGTATCACTTTGTGTGTTTAGTGCACTCCAATTCCTTGGAGTTACTGATATCCCTATTTATTTAAGCACTTTTGCACTTTAATATAATGGCCTTTGTCCATGGGATGCACTTCCACACTTTTCTAGGTGAACTCATTTATGTTCCTGCATCACTACAAATTTTATACCAATTTTAAGGGAATTTTTGTGCCTTTTTTTCCTCTCCTCATTATCTATATTCTGACTCTACGATATTTATAGACATTTTATGTTATTTCTTGACCCCTATGTATTTCTTGTTCACAATAAAATTATTTTATATGCATGAAATATGGTTTGGGCTCTATTTATTATGTTTAATGGCACTTTAAGTCCTTTTTTTCTTAAGTTTTCATCAAGATATTGTATGTGCCTGTTATCTGGAGCATGAAGTTTTAACAGAGGAAAGAACCATACAGTAAACTGTGGTTTGAAAAAAAAATTTGTGATGTCCTTGTGAGTGTGAGTTGTCATCCAGTCCTGGCCAGCAGACGTCCTGGGTTCCCAGCCCGCATGGCTCGAGTCCACACACCCAGCCAGGAACATTTGTGTTGCGTTTTTGCTCACTGCGTTTTTATGCGTTTTTTATCAGTGAACATTGCCATTAAAGATTGTTGGAAAAAAAAAAAGAAAAAAGGTGTGATGTCATTTCCTTCTTCAATATGTTCTTCATTCTCCACTAGTGGATGCAGGAGAGCAGACAGCTGCAGAACTACAAGCTCAGCATGCTCCATACAGGACTGTATGCTGGAGGGAGAGTCAGGGGGAGCAGACCTACAAGGCTCAGCATACTCCATCCACTAGTGGATGCAGGAGAGCAGACAGCAGCTGCAGAACTACAACGTTCAGCATCCTCCATCCAATAGTGTATGCAGGAGAGCAGACAGCAGCTGCCGAACTACAAGGCTCAGCATCCTCCATCCAGGACTGTATGCAGGATTTCTTTGTCCCCCCAAAAAATTACGTGGGCTTCGCCATATTTTTGTATGCTAGCCGGGTACAGCAGGCAGGTACGGGATGCCCCCAACCCCCAGCTGTTTATTTGTACCCGGCTGGGAACCACAAATATAGGTAAGCCCTTTTTTTTTAATTATTTCATGAAATAATAAAAAAAAATGACGTGGGCTTCGCCCAATTTTTGTGTCCAGCCAGGTACAACCAGGCAGCTGGGGATTGGAATCCCAAGCTTTCTGGGCACCCCCGCTGCGAATTGCAGTCTGCAGCCACCCCAGAAAATGGCGCTTTCATAGAAGCGCCATCTTTTGGCGCTGTATACAATTCTTCCAGCTGCCCTGATGCCGGGTGGCTCGCTGGCTAATAATAGGGTTAGGGCTAGCTGTGTATTATCAGCTGACCCTAAGCCCGAAATTCATGGTGTCACGCCAATATTAGACATGGCCACCATGAATTTCTAGTAAAGATTAAAAAAAAATACAACACAGAAAAATATTTTTATTAGAAATAAAACACAACACAATTAGTGACTCCATCTTTATTGAAATAAAGAACCCCCCTCCGCAGTAATCCTGGGTCAAGGGTCCCGCACCGTCCAATCCTGATCCAATATAATCTGATCGGTTTGCTGGAAGGCAAAGCGATCAGATGATGTGTCAGGTTCAAGGCCTGAATCACATGACACAGCAGCTGATTGTATAAACGGCTTTTATACAATCAGCTGATGCATCAGTGCAAAAAAAAACAACAAAAAACAAAACTACACTCTTCAGTGCAACGTTGGACTGGCTACTGGAGGAATCTCCAGTAATGCCAGGCCTGGATTCAGATACCTACACTGCACTCCAGAGCTCTCCCCTGAGTTCCAGCATGCAGCCTGGACTGCACAGCGAGCGCTGAGTGATTGATTCTCCGGCACTTGCGGTTCAGTTCATGACAGCTGCAGACATCCCGGGCTAATCTCCGATGCTCTCACCTGAACTCCGGAGATCACCCCTGCCTGTCTGCAGCTGTCATAAACTGACTGCAAGCTCCGGGGAATCTGTAACTCGGCGTTCGCTGTACAGTCTAGGCTGATCAGTGCAAAAAAAAAACAACTACACACGTCCGTCCTGAATCCCGGGTGACCGCTGCAGGAGCTGCCGGTAATCAGTGATGAAGCCTCCTGACGGCATCAGCTGATAGCTGGCAGGGCGGTAAAATCCGGCGTCACCGCGAGACTTCCGATCAGCTGATGCGTCAGGTGACCGCGTCAGGTGATCACCGCCAGGTCCTGCAGGTATCGTACGTGCCTGGGAGCCGGCACACAGCCGGAGTGGGGGTGGCGGTACCAGGAAGAGGAGCTGGGAGCGGACATGGCACCGGGAGTCTGCAGACAGGTGGGTATGACATTTTCCTACTGTTCACTTTTGATTTAGCAGCCGCTTCCACGTCCCGCACAGGGAGCGGACATGGCACCGGGCGGGAAATGGAAACAGCGGTGGCGGTACCGGGAGAATTTACGCTTCTGTGTTTACTGACAGAAGGAATCCTCTTCCTGTACATGTCACTTTACTACCCACCCCTTGCGTTTATAGCTGCGTTTTTAGTCATAAAAACGCACTAAAACGCAGCTATATTTGCAATTTGCGATTTTCATTGCGTTTTTGAACATCTCATTGAACTCAATGGGTGGAAAACGCAGTGAAAAATGCAAAAATAATTGACATGCTGTGTTTTTGTGGGCACCACAAAAACGCAGCTAAAAAAAACGCTGTGTGCAGACAGCAAAAATGAAAACTCATAGACTTTGCTGGGGAAGCAAAGTCATGCAGTTTTCTGAGCAAAAACGCACCCGAAAAATGCGTAAAAACGCAGCAAAAACCACACTGTGTGAACTTACCCTTAAGGCTACTTTACACACTGCGATATCGGTCCCGATATCGCTAGTGTGGGTACCCGCCCCCATCTGTTGCGCGACACGGGCATATCGCTGCCCGTGCCGCACAACATCGCCCACAGCCGTCACACATACTTACCTGTCCGGCGACGTCGCTGTGACCGGCGAACCGCCTCCTTTCTAAGGGGGCGGTCCGTGCGGCGTCACAGCGACGTCACTGAAACGTCACTGAACCGCCGCCCAATAGCAGCGGAGGGGCGGAGATGAGCACGCAGCGATGTGTGCTGCCGCAGGAACGAGGAACAACCTCGTTACTGCTGTAGTAACGAGATTTGAGAATGGACCCCCGTGTCGCCGATTAGCGATTTTGCACGTTTTTGCAACGATGCAAAATCGCTTATCGATGTCACACGCAACGGCATCGCTAATGCGGCCGGATGTGCGTCACGAATTCCGTGACCCCAACGACTCCGCATTAGCGATGTCGTAGCGTGTAAAGCCCGCTTTACACTATGCCGTTTCCTTATCTTACACAGATTTGCATAGAAATACTTGCCAAGGCTTTGTGCCCACAGGGCTTTTATCCTTGCTTCTTTTAATTAATCAAATCAAGGAAAAATCATCCCAGCAAAGTCTGAGAATCCTGTCTTTCTGTGCCCATGCTGCTTCTTTTTTCTTTGCAGTTATTGTTGCTGAAGAAAAGAAGAAAGAAGTAGCATTGCAATTGTTTCTGCTTTTTTTCCTCCGGTTTCCCTATCTCAATAAATAAGCATGAAAAGAAGAATAAAAACACACTTTTTTCAGCAGCTTTTTTCCAGCCAAAACATGCTTTTTTTGTGCAGAAAAAAACAGCTACATGGGCACATAGCCCAAAAGTCTTGATTTTGCTGTGACAGACCCATGAAGTGGTATAGAACCAGGCACTCCAATGAATGAAAGATTAATTAATTTTATTTACAGCCTACAGTTCATATAGATGTTTCGGTCACTACCTTGACCTTCTTCAGGAGCCAGCTGTATTAGAGTCCTGACCGGGGAGGCCGCGCGTCTCCCCTGCAGGAGCTGTCAGTACTCATGATCAGGGTTCTGTGCGCTGCGGTCTCCTGCTTGGGTTCTCCCTATGGAGGACGCAGGCAATTCCGCAGCAAACAATTGATAAGCTGCAGTCTGGAAAGACGCTCCGCAGGTCAGTGTTTGCTGCGGAAAAAAAGAAGCACAGTGGGCACGAGATTTCTAGAAATCTCATCCACTGTGCTTGTACTGTACAACGCAGCGGTTTGGACTTAGCTGACGTATGCTGCGGCCAAACCGCTGCAAATACTGATCGTGGCACGCACCCTTAGTGTAGCAAAGGAATAAACCAATGGATGCAAAATGTGAAAAGCTAAGTAATACCGTCTGTATATGAGATATGATTAGACTCAAAATGGGTGTGCAGTTTCAGACACATGCGAAATCCTTCTTTTTGCTAGGCTTACAGGACATGGAATACCGATGTAAGAAGTGTGTTGAAATCAGTGGAGAGTATGTGGAATAAAGTGGAGAGTATGTGGAATAATTGTAAAGTTTCATCATCCTATCTCGTTTTTTTCTGGGTAAAGCCAAAGACTTACCAGCAGCCCCTCGTATATGCACTAATATGACAAATAATTTAATTAGGCAAAGGCAGGGTCCTATAGAAAAACAGATAGTCATCTATACAGTTTACAGGGAGAGACATTACTGACTGACAAAATTCATGCATTAACTACTGCTAAACCGGTTTCTTTCATTTTTAAAGGGTGGAATCATTGGTGTGATCATTAACTGGAACTGCAACTTGGATTTAAATCCCTCAAAGTGTCGTCCACAGTATTCATTCCGACGGCTTGATCTGCAGAATGATATATCCACTGGCTATAACTACAGGTTAGTGTTACTCAGAGGCATAGCTCGGGGTTCAGGTCGCGGGGGTGGGGTGGGGTATCTCTCATCAGATACTTGGATTGTTTACATCGGCATTAAAATCCTCATTTTGGGTTGATCATGCAGTGTTAAATGAAGATGTGCTGCTGATAAGATAATATTCTATGCACACAAGTGGCGTAACTACAGTCTGATGGGCCCCGATGCAAAGTTTGAGCCTGGGCCCCCTATCCTGGGCCACTTACTGGTAAATATGTCCCCCATCCTGGTAAATATGTCCACATCATGGTCACTTCACTGTGCAGGTATTTGTCAGGTAGCCTGAAGCGTTCACCTGACCTAGGGTCCTGTGCCCCGTCGGTGCTCTGGTTCCAGGGGTAACTAACTGGCTGTACCCTCTGTGGCAACCACTCTCCTACGCCACATAGGTCACTGCTACACGACCCCATCTGGAGACACGTCCTTCAACTTCAACCGTCACTACCGGACTCTCTGTCCTTCTGTCTGTCCCCTCCCACCTGGTTGTTGTCTAGTGGACTGGACTGGCTCCACCCCTGGGTGACCATCCATTGGGTCCAGGACTAGTCAGTCACCCATGATTGGGAGAGGGAAACTGGGGAAGTTTGCCGCCCCTGTGCCAGCAGCCGGGCTGCTGCCGCTGCTCGGATCGGGATCCGTGGTGGCTCGAGGGGTCTCCGGACTCGGGGATCGCACGGCCACTGGATTAAAAGAAGGGGGGGAGATATGTACAGGGGGATTTTGGAAAGTTCGTGACGCCACCCACGTTGCGTGGTAATGTGAGGGACCACCGCTGCCGTTGGGGAGCCCGGTGACGATGGTGTGGCAGCCTGATATTTTAGCCCCCTCAGTGGGTAGGGGGTTTGTGTCCCGGGGCCTGTTGGTGATGGATGGTGTTTGGGTGCCATTGGGGGATAGGTGCAGGGGGTTTCCAATGTACTCACTCAGTCCCAAAATAACCACACCGACAACTTGTAAACAAAAGTTCTGAGCACCACCGTAGTCTGCGAGGAGCACGCCTGGATCCATGCCCTTGGTGTTGTTGTTGGTCTGTGGCCCTATCCCTGGCACCTTAGTCTCGATTAGACCCGTTGATATGAAACTTTCTGGGTCCCGCTCAACCGTATGGCTAATGGAGTGAGCTTGCTCTCAGGGTTCACTCATAGGATTTCTTTGGACTGTAGTGGGAAAGTCCTATCCCATCGGTGCGCTAGTACCCTGATTTTGGAGCAGGTTGGGGATGACTCTTGAAGTCTTCACCCCCATTGATATGAAACTTTCTGGGTCCCGCTCAACCGTATGGCTAATGGAGTGAGCTTGCTCTCAGGGTTCACGCATAGGATTTCTTTGGACTGTAGTGGGAAAGTCCTATCCCATCGGTGCGCTAGTACCCTGATTTTGGAGCAGGTTGGGGATGACTTTTGAAGTCTTCACCCCCGTCGGGTAAATTACCGGAAAGCGTGAAGCTATTTTCCGGCCTGGGGTCCACGTAATCCGTCATGCACTGGCCTCTGCCCAGTGATAGCTCAAGGCCGCTGGCTGCCCTCCTCGGCAGTCCGTGCCCCTTGACACTGTCCCCTGCGACCGGGTTCCAGCTCCTACCGGGTCCAGACCAACGTCTGCCACCTACCGTGTTTTTCCAAAAATAAGACACTGTCTTATATTTTTTTTGCCCCCCAAAAAAGCACTAGGGCTTATTTTTGGAGGAGGTCTTATTCTTGGAGAAACACGGTTGAGGGTAAGTTTACCCCCCAAAAAAGCAGACCCCCCCACTTCCCAGGAGACTCATACTCACCAGACCAGGACGTCTGCGTGATTCCAAGGTCCTCCTGTGATCTACGGTCGGTGCTGCACGCCGTCCTACCCTGCTGCTAGCTGACACGCTGATACACACAGCAGATCACAGACACACACAGCAGATCACACACAGCAGATCACACACAGCAGATCTCTCTCACACACACACACACACACACAGCAGATCACACACACACACACACACAGCAGATCGCAGATATACACAGCAGATCACACACAGCAGATCGCAGGCACTCACAGCCGATCACAGGCACACACAGCCGATCATAGATACACACAGCCGATCGCAGAAAAACACACACAGCAGATCACATAAACACAGCAGATCGCAGATATACACAGCAGATCACACACATCCGATCGCAGGCACACACAGCCGATCACAGATACACACATCCGATCGCAGGCATACACAGCCGATCACAGATACACATCCGATCACAGACACACACAGCCGATCGCAGAAAAACACAGCCGTTCGCAGACACACACACACACATCACATCACATCACATCCAACACTTACGGCCGCAGGGAATGAGTCACGTGTCCGGCCGCAGGTCCTGTTCCTTGCGCTCCACTGCACTGCCTCTCAGGAGAAGAGATCGGTGTCTCTGGATGAGGTGAGTATGTATGCGATCTGATGTGTGTGCGATCCGATGTTTGTGTGTGTGATTTGATGTTTGTGTGTGTGATTTGATGTTTGTGTGTGCGATCCGATGTTTGTGTGTGAGATCTGGTGTGTGTGTGTGAGATCTGGTGTGAGTGTGAGATCTGGTGTGTGAGTGAGATCTGGTGTGTGTGTGTGTGTGTGTGAGAGAGCTGATGTGTGCGGGTGTGTGATCACTGCAGGTCCTGCCGCTCAGTGTTGGATGAGTGTAATTGCCGGGTGCCGCTGTGTATAATGAAGTGTCCTGCAGTATCTGTATCTTTTTTAGCTGCACGGACACTTCATTATTGATCCGGGAATAGGGCTTATTTTCGGGGGAGGGCTTATATTTAAGCCTTTCTCCGAAAATGCTGAAAATCCCTGCTAGGGCTTATTTTTGGGGGAGGTCTTATTTTTGGAAAAACACGGTAGTATACAGAAGCTCTCCTCCGTGGCCTCTCCTCACAAGAGCCACTTCACCTCCTCTCTCCTTCACTCTCAACTCTCCACTGTCAACTCTCAACTGACACTGTCCTCACTTTCTCCTCACCAACCCCCCATGTGGGCAGCCCTATTCCCTTCAGGCCCCCCAATGGTGTGTCTGGTAGGTTCAAGTGGGAAGTGTTCCTAGGATTTTGATTGGACTAGCTGTTAACAACACCAGAGGACTGGAATCCATTAACCAAGGAGGCACAATACTGTGCGAAACGGCAGGTTGCACAATACCCTGTGACGACCTGATAGGCCAGGGCGTCACATTCTCCCTTGGTTAAACGTAGCTCATCCGCGAGCTACAGGATGACAGAGGTTTATTTTGTTTTGCTGGTACTGGAAAGAAAATAAGTTAACATGCTTTTATTTTAAGGGGTCCATCCCTCACAGGGGAGGTAATACATTTAACGTTACTAAAATACCACTTTAGAGTTCGTCGCCCAACAGTGGGACGCTACCGGTTTTACTGGTAATGGAGGCTCGGCCTACTCCGTTGCAGCCCCTTCCTGTGACAGTCCAGTCCCAAAGTCCCTGATCCCAATAACCCGCCACCCAAACAACCTGTTCCCCCTGGAAACCTAAAGTGTCCGTTACCGGGTTAAGGTCCAGGGTGTTGTGATTTTGATGACTCTGGCTGGCACAGGAGGTGCAACTATTATACAAGACACAAGGTTGTGTTGGTCACGCCAGTCCTGTGACCGTGGTCCATTTTTACTTAAAATATATAAAACTGAATGGAGTCCATGTACCGATGTACACACTTTGGCAATTTTTTTTAGAAAATCAGGTAACTTTCACTCTTTTCATTAAAAACTGGTTGATTCACTAACATTTTCTATATGAAAAATAACAAGCTGTGGAAAATAACAAAAGAAACACTGATACCTAACATTCTATGGCATCGCAACTGTTAGTACTGTAGAATTTAACATTCTAATAATAGATTGTCGGGTCCCGCAGCCATGCTTCTTTGCTGCTACGCGCTACTGACGCCAACACATACCCTTCCTCGAACATCACATGCTTGGTTACCTCCAGGGCATACCAGCCCCACTTTCCGCAATGCCGGGCATAGGTAACCATCTCCTCAGGCTGAAGGTTACGCTCCGGGTGGCCTCACGGGAGATGCTGCGCCACATCCCGTCGAGACACATGCACCCCCGCTGCGAGGCCTGCTTCGCAGATGAACCCCCATCCTTGCTCGGGGTCAAATCGCTCCACAAGGCCACGGCACCGCGGCCCTTTTACTCAAGAAGCAGCGCTCCTTATCTGCTCCTTCTTTTCTCTATCATGGGCGGCAAGCTCCCGTCGTCACGCTGGTCTCGGTTTGCGATTTTGGATTATAATTGGTGCTGCTGTCGTTCCCAGTAGGGGGCATCAGCGTCCGGCCTCAGCTCCCTATCTGGCTCTGGCTTGATTTGAACTCTGGTGGCCCCAACAGTTGTCAGGATGCCGCGCGGTAGCGGAACGGATAGACATCTTGGTTCCGCTCCCGCTGGTGTAGACAGATTAACCGACTGTTCCGCAGTCGGGGTTACAGGGTCCGGGTGCTCCGCCTCAGAGGACGGGCCCGGTGATGTGGCCGGGTCTGGTCTGGCTAGTGTCTGGGGGACTGCTGCCGTGGCTGGAATGAGGGCCTTGCTCTGGATCTCTGCAGCTGGAGACTCTGGTAAAGATACTGAAGGCTCCGCTGCCGGGGTTGGTGGGGGCAGCTCGGCGTCCGCCGAGGACGGGGTAGTCAGCGCTCACCGCGAGCGGGGACGGTCCGGATCTCTCAACCACTTTGCAATCAGCAGGGACTGGGTAACCACTTACCCTCTCTTCACGTGGGATTTCCATTCTCACGGGCTCGCACCGCCACCGCCAGGCTCCTCATCTCTTCCCTCCAGTTGTTCAGAATGAAGAGATATTGCGTCCGCATCCTCTGGCACAGCTGCTCTGTTTCCTCCTCTATCCATGCCGCGGTCCCGGGAACAGCACGATCTGGGGACCAGTCTCGCTCCGCCATCTTTCCACTGCGTCTTCCAGGAACGTTGTGACAGAGTCCTGGCGTCCCTGATCCACTACCGCTAGTAACACATTCTGGCCTGCCCCATCGGTCTTTTTGCAGCACTCTCTCGCTGACCGTGGCCCTCTGTGAACTTCCGGTTCCGGTCTCTTCAGGAAGACGAGGGGCGGGGCTTACTCTTTGCGCGCTTTATCGAAGAAGATGGGGCTTTGGCGCGAAAAAATGGCGGAAAATTGCGGAATTGGCGGAAAAAAGAATTTTGACTCGCGGTCTTCGGTTTTCAAGGCGCACGTCACCCAGGTAAGTGGGTCCTGCTCGTATCCTGTTAGTGATGCCAGGTTTTTCAAGGTGTGCCGCCCTCGTGCCAGCAGCCGGGCTGCTGCCGCCGCTCGTATCCAGATCCGCGGCGGTTCAAGGGGTCTCCGGACTCGGGGGTCATGCGGCCACTTGATTAAAAGAAGGTGGGGAGATATGTACAGGAGGATTTTGGAAAGTTTGTGACGCCACCCACGGTGCATGGTAATGTGAAGGACCACCGCTGCCGTTGATGTTTTAACCCCTCCGTGGGTAGGGGGTTTGTGTCCCGGGCCCGTTGGTCATGGATGGTGTTCGGGTTCCATTGGGGGATAGGTGCAGGGGGTTTCCAATGTACTCACTCAGTCCCAGAATAACCTCACCGACAGCTTGTAAACCAAAGTTCTGAGCACCACCGTAGTCTGCGGGAAGCATGCCTGGATCCGTGCCCTTGGTGTTGTTGTTGGTCTATGGCCCTGTCCCTGGCACCTTAATCTCGATTTAACCCGTTGGTATGAAACTCTCTGGGTCCCACTCACCAGTATGGTTAACAGTGTGAGCTGTTTTTGGACTGTAGTGGGAAAGTCCCATCGGTGCGCTAGTACCCCGATTTTGGAGCAGGTTGGGGATGACACTTGAAGTCTTCACCCCCGTCGGGTAAATTACCGGAACGCGTGAAGCTACTTTCCGGCCTGGGGTCCACGTACCCAGACCAACGTCTGCCACCTAGTATACAGGAGCTCTCCTCCGTGGCCTCTCCTCACAAGAGCCACCTCACCTCCTCTCTCCTTCACTCTTGACTCTCCACTGTCAACTCTCAACTGACACTGTCCTCACTTTCTCCTCACCAACCCCCCATGTGGGTGGCCCTATTCCCTTCAGGCCCTCCAATGCTGTGTCTGGTAGGTTCAAGTGGGAAGTGTTCCTAGGATTTTGATTGGACTAGCTGTTAACAACACCAGAGGACTGGGATCCATTAACCAAGGAGGGTGGATACTGTGCGAAAGGACAGATTGCACAATACCCTGTGACGACCTGATAGGCCAGGGCGTCACAGATGTTTGTGTTTTGATGTTACCGGCACTGGTCTTCTAGGTCCCTGGTTGTAGGCCCTGCATCTTTGATGCAGGGCCTACCCCCGGATGCAGTACCTAGTAGTGCCCTGGTGGGTTGAGTGGCGCAACATGTGTGCATAGAATTCTGGTTTACCTGTCTAAACATGTTATTAAAGGGATTTTCCCATGAACAAAGTTTATTATAATGAATAGGTTTTGGAATTTTAAGAAGTTCCACAATTGGATGTGTTTTAAAAAAATGTTCCTGTGCTCAGATAATCTTATATACAGTATGTGCCCCTGCTATGTACTGTGTAATGGCTGTGTCTGACCATACAGGGACATGGTCTGATCATACCATATCTCCTGGGCAGGGGAGGATGCAAAAAAGTATAAAGACATTACAGCATGGGATTACAATTAATTCTTTCTTTCAGGAAAAACATTTTTTAAAAACAGGCAGAAAAATGTTTAACCTCACAAAACGAATCAGCTGTAATCCCGTGCTGTAATGTCTATATAATCTCTTGTTTCTTCTCTTGCCCAGGAGATGTGGTATGATTAGACCATGTGCCTGTATGGTCAGACACGGCCATTATACAGTACATAACAGGGACACATATATAAAATTTTGTTTTTTATTAACACATCCAATTGTGGAACTTATTATTATTCCAAGATCTATTGAATAAAATTAACTTTATTCTTGGGAGAACCCCCTTAAACAAATGCAGACAGGTGTAAATGTACCATAACTTTAGTGTTAGGAACTTGTCTGATTCTGTATCCTTATTGATGCTTTATCATGTGGAAGTATAGCTGTACAAGTGCATATCAATAAATTAGAATATCATCAAAAAGTTAATTTATTTCAGTAATTCAATATAAAAAGAGAAATTTATATATTATATAGAGTCATTACACACAGAGTGATCTCTTTCAGCTGTTTATTTCTGATTATTTTGATAATTATGGCTTACAGCCAATGAAAACCCAAAATTCATCTCAGAAAATGAGAATATTATATAAGACTAACTGAAAAAATGATTTTAAACTCAGAAATGTTGGCGCCTGCTGAAAAGTATGTACAGTAAATGCACTCAATACTTGGTTGGGGCTCCTTTTGCATGAATTACTGCATCAATGCGGCGTCGCATGGAGACGATCAGCCTGTGGCACTGTTGAGGTTATGTAAGCCCAGGTTGCTTCGATAGCAGCCTTCAGCTTAAACCCGGTATTGGTACTTTTGGCAGTGTGGACAGGAGCCACGTCTTGCTGTAAAATGAAATTTCCATCTCCAAAAAGCTTGTTGGCAGAGGGAAACATGAAGTGCTCTAAAATTTCCTGGTAGATGGCTCCGCTGACTTTGGTCTTGATAAAACCCAGTGGACCTACACCAGCAGATGACATGGCTCCCCAAACCATCACTGACTGTGGAAACTTCACACTAGACCTCTAGCAGCTTGGATTGTGGCCTCTCCACTCTTCCTCCAGACCTTGATTTCCAAATGAAATGCAAAATTTACTTTCATCTGAAAACAACAACTTGGACCACTGAGCAACAGTGGATATCTGTCAAGTCAGCAGTCTTCCCCATGATTGTGTAGCCTACTGAACCAGACTAAAGGACCATTTTACATACTTGGGAAGCCTTTGCAGGTGTTTTATGGTAATTATTCTAATTTTCATTGGCTGTAAGCCATAATCATCAATATTAACAGAAATAAACACGTGAACTAGATCACTCTGTTTGTAATGACTATATAATATGTGTTTCCCTTTTTGTATTGAATTATTAAAATAAATAAACATTTTGATGATATTCTAATTTATTGAAATGCACTTGTAGCAAAGGTTATCATGACTCACAATGTACCATCTTGATAATTTGTTACAGAAGGTTATGTCTCTTAAGAGAAATAAGATAACTTAAGGGGAACTTGTTACGTCAGACAACGCTATTAACCTTTAGACATGGTGTAAATCTGCAGGTTGAAAGCATTAGAAGGTGCCCATCAGCTGTAATGCCAGTGAGAAATTTAACTTTATTCCTCCTAAGTGCCACCGCCTTCCAGTAATACAGGCGTGCTGGCACTGCTACAGTCACCACTCAGTATACTGTGAGCAGTGGTTGTGAGCATTGCCCGGCACTAATGTACTGCAGAGTTGGCTGTCGATGCGAGTGATGGGGCAATCCTCATAGCTGCTGCTCACAGTATACTGAGCGGTGACTGTAGCAGCACCAGCACGCCTGTATTACTGACAGTCGGTGGCTGTCAGGAACAATACCGTTAATTTTCTCCTTGGAGTCAAGCATCTCTCTAATGGTTCACTCACACTGGTGTATAACTCGGACGAGTGAAATGCGAGAAATAATTGTATTGTACTTAGACCAGTGTTGTTCAATGAGGCAGTGGTGATATGCAATTTTTTTCTCAGCTGTGTTTGGCTTGAGAAAAGGATCACAACATGCTGCGTATTTCCGCGTAAGGCCTGGGTCACTACTGCGATCCTCGCATGACACTCGGCTCACGCTGGCAGGGTTAAGGATAAGATTATGAACTATTAGGAGTATATATAAGAGTTATATGAAAATATCCAAAAAGCAGGATTTAAGATGGTGTTTGAGACTCAACCACACCTAGTTCTGCATTTTCGACATAAGACTCAGACAGTCTCTACTTTCATGTGATAAGTGAATCATGCTGACATTGCTTAATATAAATGAGGAAGCAAGCACATTACAGTATATTGTATATCACAGAATAAAGCTGTTCTACTTTATCCAATAGGAGACATGTTACGTATTATTGGCTCCTAGCCAATAACTCCGTTTAAATGTTTGTCCAACTTCCGTATTAAACTAGTCTTACTTTCTATTCATATCTGAGTACGTCTCTGGTGTGTATGAAAGAGAGTGGTATGATGCATGCTACCACAATTGACTCATAATTTGGATGCAGACAGGTTTTAAGGGGGATGCACAATTAGATTGCATCACAGTAAATTTATGGACCGCCTTGACAGTTGGCGCCCAACGAACCTTAAGACGGAGAGTCTAGATGAAGGACTGCCTTGCTGACACCTTGATTCAAAAGGCAACTGCACGAGAGGGGAGATGCGCACTCCACATGCAGGTGAGAACATTTGTCTAATCTCACCTAGCTCTCATAGCAGGAGCCGAATGTCATGCGAGTGTCACTGCGACTGAGGTCCGATCATGCAATCGGACCTCAGCTGCGGGGGGCGGGCTGGCACTGAGGAGGGGCGGGCCAGTGCTGAGGAGGGGAGGGCTGGCGCTGCGGAGGGGAGGGATTTATCTCCCTCTCTCCTCCGTAGCCGGCTATTGCCATTCTCGCACTGCACTGGCGGTACACCATTTTTCTCTCGCCCCATAGACTTGAATGGGTGCGAGAGAAAAAAGGATCAAATTACAGTCGCAGTATGCTGCGATTGTTTTCTCGGTCCGATTAGGGTTGAGAAAATAATCGCTCATGGGTGCTGACACACAGGCTAATATTGGTCCGAGTGGAATGCGATGTTTTATTGCATTCCACTCGCACTGATTTTCATTCCGTGTGTTTTAGGCCTAACACTGCAAACAGTCCTGTAAATAACTGTTGAATAATAGCTGCTGGGAAAAATACACAGTGTATATGAATGCTAGGCGAGAAAATGATCGCACACCATATACAGGAGACCAAACAGATTTTACTCATCCAACGTTTTTGGATGAGGATTTGAACCATGTTTTATATGTCAGTGTGAGCGTACCCTAAAGGGCACTTTACAAACAGCGACATCGCTAGCGTTGTCGCTGGTGAAAGCACCCGCCCCTGTCGGTTGTGCGTCATGGGCAAATCGCTGCCCGTGGCGCACAACATCGCTAAAAACGGTCACATGTACTTAACTGCTTAGCGACGTCGCTGTGGCCGGCGAACCGCCTCCTTTCTATGGGGGCGGTTCGTGCGACGTCACAGCGACGTCACTAAGCGGCCGCCCAATAGAAGCGGAGGGGCGGAGATGAGCGGGCGGAACATCCCACCCACCTCCTTCATTCGTCATTGCTGGCGGCCGCAGGTACGGTGATGTTCCTCATTCCTGCGGTGTCACACATAGCGATGTGTGCTGCCGCAGGAACGGCGAACAACCTGCGTCCTGCAACAGCAACGATAATTAGGAATAGAACGACGCGTCAACAATCAACGATAAGGTAAGTAATTTTGATCGTTAACGGTCGTTTGTGCGTTTCACACGCAACAACGTCACTAACGAAGCCGGATGTGCGTCACGAATTCTGTGACCCCCAACGACATCTTGTTAGCGATGACGTTGCGTGTAAAGTGGCCTTAACACTAGAAGTCCCAGAGAGGGGTCATTTAACATTTCTACCTTTGGAACCCAGAGACGGGTCGAATGAACTGAAGGATTTTAGCTTAACTTCCCATAATCACCGTCTTTTGTTCTGTAATTAAGGCCATTACTGTCGCACCACAGGAGGTTGTTATTTTCCATTGAGTTTAGCCATTTAGTTTCTAGTTAGTTCTATTCAGTTTATTGTATTTCATTTGACCCTCTTTCAGGACTTCAGGGGGAGCTCAAAATTTCTGGGACTTCTAGTGTTAAGGGTGTGTGCCCACAATCAGTAATAGCAGCACCTTGGACACAGTGTTTTTCCTCTGCGTCCAAAACGCTGTGTTTTACAGTACAAGCACAGTGGGTGGGATTTATTAAAATCTCCTGTCCATTGCGCTTCTTTTCTCTGCAGCAAAAATGACCATGCTGTTTGACTTTCTGAGCCACAGAATATCAATTTATGCTGCAGAGATGCGAGTGTTGTCTGCAGGGAGAACACAGACAAAGTTCACTGTGAACCCTATTCGTGGGCACAGTCCACTGCGGTCTTCTGCGCAGAACACTTATGGCACCGCAGGAGAGGACATGCTGCATCCAGGACACAGCATGTCCTGATTGTGTGCACCCACCCATACTCTGTTACCTGCAGATTAACCCCACATCTGTAGGTATATAGTGTTGTACGACATAACAGTTTCCCTTTAACATTACACAAGCCATTTACACATCTCAATATTGAGTACAGAAACTTACAGCAGGTTCAAACGTATTGGTGATACCTACTATTGGGTGCTATGGGGTAAGAGAAGAATGAGAATGTATCACTAGTTGCTTTCAAAAGATGGCATCCTATAAAAATCAAGGTCACCCATTTTTATCACAAAATCTTGTTTCCAATTTATGCATTTGTATTATATAAAAATATATCCTATACTATTGAATGTGATGTTTCTGCATGTTGTTTTATAACAAATATAATTATCGTAAATAAGAATAAGTAAATGAGTGAATTGACTGCCTAAAATCAGTTTTCATTTATCAATACTTTATGACTTTTCTGATATTTCATCACTCAGGTTTGCCAAATATTACAATATGAATGGTACAGAAACCCGTACGCTAATAAAAGTTTATGGGATCCGCATTGATGTGATTGTTCATGGACAGGTAACTTTACTTATATTTAGGATGTCAGTCAATAAAGATGTTTATGATGCAATTTATGTACTTAATTTTACAGAATACAGATCTGTCCTGTTATTTTATATTAAAATAAGTTATTTAATATGGAGTGATGTCCATTTGACTGGCTGTGCACCCCAACCGCCCCTTCCCATTAGCAACAGCTGATTTTATCTTTTAACCCCTTCACCCCTGGGCGATTTTCCGTTTTCTAGTTTTGTTTTTTGCTCTCCTTCTTCTGAGAGCCATAGCTTTTTTATTTTTCTGTCAATCTTGTCATATAAAGGCTTGTTTTTTGTGGGACGAGTTGTATGTTTAAATGAAACCATAAGTTTTACCATATAGTGTAATGAAAAATGGCAAAAAAATATTCCAAGTGCGGAAAAATTGCAAAAAAGTGCGATTGCATGATTATTTGGTGGGATTTTATTCATTGTGTTCACTATATGATAAAACTGATGTGTCGGTGTGATGTTTCAGGTTAGCACGAGTTTGTCGACACCAAACATGTATAAGTTTACTTTTATCTAAGGGGTTAAAAAAAATTCAGAAGTTTGTCCAGAAGAAGTAGCGCACTTTTTGCGCTATTTTCCGCGTCCCATAGCGTTCTAATTTTTTGGGATCTGGGGCTCAGTGATGGCTTACTTTTTGCTCTTTGAGCTGACATTTTTAACGTTATCATTTTTGCGCAGATGATACGTTTTGATCGCCTGTTATTGCATTTTACGCAAAATTTGTGGTGACCAAAAAATGTAATTTTCGCTTTTGGAATTTTTTTGCTGCTACCCATTTACCAATTAATGGAAACAAGAGAAAACGAGTAATATGCTTCAGTGAAAAAAATATTTTTTATTTTTTTTTAAATATTTGCATAAGTGCTTTATGTATTAGAAAAAGTAATAAATACATCAGATACAAGGATATTACACGGACCAAGAGAGAGATGTTAAAAAGGCACTTGCATGACCTGTCTTATAAATAATCAATATATGTGACAAAAAAGATATAAGTGTGGATCCGAAAGCAAAGTTCCATCAAGAAATCTTGCATTGGGGACTTCAAAACATTGTTACACAAGGATAGAAAAACACTATTATAAACCGTCAGAGGGAAATCCCTTCTTGTATTGTTAGATAGACAAACAAGTCATGTATAGTAAAGAGGGGGTTAATCCCTTAAAGGGCCTCCTGCATGACTTGTCATACAAGTGATCAATGTGCGTAACAAGGAATACAGATGTAGATCTGGAAGCACAGTTCCAACAAGTGATCTTACATTTAAAGTTCATAACATTGTTACACAAGGACAGAAAAAATCACTGTTGTAAGCTTTCAGAGGGAAATCCCTTCATATATTGTTACACGGGAGCGATTTAAGCAAAGATCCCCGCAGCAAAATGCCAGAACACCGCTGAGTCTAACCCAATGGGGTATACAGGCATGGTCCCAGGTATAATAATAATTCCTTACAAGCCGAGTATTCAAACCCTGGGATCAATGAGCCATAGAATGACAGTTAAAAACATCAGTGTAAGGCATATGCAGAGAGGGTCCCACCTACCGCAAGCACAGTGCATAAAGCTCCAAAGGTTGTGGACAGACAGGTCAAAATAAGGTGAAGAGGGGTTAATCCCTTAAAAACCTCCAACGTACGTTTCACAAGATATGTGTTGTTGCTTCGTCAGGGAGTCCCGTCACCTTATTTTGACCTGTCTGTCCACAACCTTTGGAGCTTTATGCACTGTGCTTGCGGTAGGTGGGACCCTCTCTGCATATGCCTTACAGTGATGTTTTTAACTGTCATTCTATGGCTCATTGATCCCAGGGTTTGAATACTCGGCTTGTATTGTAATTGAAGGAATTATTATTATACCTGAGACCATGCCTGTATACCCCATTGGGTTAGACTCAGCGGTGTTCTGGCATTTTGCTGCGGGGATCTTTGCTTAAATCGCTCCAGTGTAACAATATATGAAGGGATTTCCCTCTGAAAGCTTACAACAGTGATTTTTTCTGTCCTTGTGTAACAATGTTATGAACTTTAAATGTAAGATCACTTGTTGGAACTGTGCTTCCAGATCTACATCTGTATTCCTTGTTACGCACATTGATCACTTGTATGACAAGTCATGCAGGAGGCCCTTTAAGGGATTAACCCCCTCTTTACTATACATGACTTGTTTGCAGTGGCGTAACTAGAATTTGATGGGCCTGGTGCAAAATTTGTACCGGGGCCCCCCCTGTACGTGCACCGACACTTAGGGTACGGGATAATGACACTGACACTCGGGGTACAGGATTATGATGCTGACACTTGGCTCTTACCCTCAGCACACAGCTTTCCCATGTTCTGATATCCATCTTGTCCTCGGCACCCAGCTTTCCCATGCTCTGCTATACATCATTCCCTCAGCACCCAGCTTTCCCATATCAGAGCATGGGAAATCTGGGTGCTGAGGGAAAGAGCCTTTTTTCCTCAGCATAAAACGTTCCCATCCCATGTTTGTATCTTTGTCCCCCCTCGTATATAGTTCTTCAAAAACTATAATGGCCCCCACATAGCCTTCCATATAGTATAAAGGGTCCCACATAACCCTTCATATATTAGAATACCCTTCCATAGTCCTCCATGTATTATAATGCATTTCCCATAGTCCTCCATGTATTATAATTCACCCCATAGTTCTCCATGTATTATACTGCACCACAGTCCTCCATGTTTTATAATGCACCCCCATAGTCCTCCATATATAAAGTAGCCTCCATATATTATAATGTAGCCCCCATAGTTCTATATGTATTACAATGCAGCCCCATAAACCTTCATATTGTATCATGCAGCCCCAGAGACCTGCATGTGTCATGCAGCCAGCCCCCCCAGGGTCTCCATGTGTCATGCAGCAAGCCCCTTACCAGGCCTCCATGAGTCATGCAGCCAGCCTCACGCCCCCCCCCCAGGACTCCATGTGTCCTGCAACCAATTTCCCCCGCAAGGACTCCATGTGTCCTGCAACCAGCACCTCCCAGGGCCTCCATGTGTCCTGCAGCCAGGGCCCCCCCAAGGACTCCATGTGTCCTGCAGCCAGTGCCTCCCCAAGGACTCCATGTGTCCTGCAGCCAGCCTCCCCGTGTACTCACTGATTTATAAAAAAAAAAATTAAAAAAACAAGTACTCACCTCTCCTCCTTCCACTGCAGTTCTGTCCTCACCTCTACTTGTTTCACCGCTGTCCGTCCTCACTTCTGTCATCGTTCCCCCGTGGCTCCGGTCGGCGTCCTCCTGTGCTCTGTGCTCTCACCACACACAGCAGTCGCACAGGAGGGATGTCACCGCGCAGACACAGGGGAAGACTGATGATGCATAGAGCGGCGCCGGCCACTCTATGCAATATCAAAGCAGAGCGCGGTGAGAGACGGGAGCGCGGTGAGAGACGGGAGCGCGGTGACGCCACTGCTGACACCAGACAGGGGGTGCCCGGTGTCAGCAGCGGCGACTGGGTCATATAGCAGCCGCCGCGTGGTCTGGTGCAGAACAGCGCAGCTCCTCTCACAGAAAGGAGCTGGCTGCTGATCTGCCGGGCGGCCGCGGGCCGCTGACCTCCGAGGCCTGGTCGCAATCGCGACCGCTGCGACCGAGGTAGTTACACCCATGAGGACAGGTATATATATATATATATATATATATACAGTTCACAGTTTAGCATAAATTCTGCAGCTTGTCAGTGTACAGTTCAGTAAATGCTGCTGCAGGAAATCCTTATAAAATGAAAAATAAAATACTTTTCTGGCATAAGATGCACCCCAGATTTAGAGGAGGAAAATAGGAAAAAATAAGTTTTAATGTTGAAGAGGGTCCATTTTATAATCCCAGTGCGTCTTAATCCTAATGTTCACCAGGGGGGAGCGGCAGTGGTGTAGTGGCTTGGGAAGGTCACAGGAGGGTCGCGATTCTGCAGGCTTGGAGGAGGGGGTGTTGCGGCTCAGGAGGGTCAGCGATGCTGTGGCTCGGGGTGTAGCCATGGGCGCATTTGAATCCCTTGGCTATGGCTTACCAGGGCGGTGGTGGTGGAGCAGGGTCACAGGATGCGCTCAAGGTTGTTGCAGCGGCCGCCATTGATCTGCGGGCGGGCTGTGGAGGTGTCACAACACAGGGTGTCATGGCGGCGGGTAGTCTGTGGAGGCAACTCGGCGGCAGGTGCATTGAGCTGACTGCCGGCTCCATTGAATCATCCGCGTTTGACGAGATGGACTTCAAGAAAATGGCCGCGGAGGTGGCGCGTGCGTAGATAGGACTCCATGGCCATTTTCTTAAAGTCCATTGTGTCAATCTGCGCAAGCGCTGCTTCTGTGGCCATTTTCTTGAAGTTCATCGCGTGAACTGTGAGCGATTCAATTGAGCCTGCAGTCAGCTCAATGCACCCGCCGCTGAGACACCCTCACAGCCCGCCTGCCCGCAGATCAATGCTGTCCACGCGACACCTCTGAGCGCATCTTATGAGCCCGCTCGATCACCGCCGCCTTCATAAAGCCATATCTGTTTTGTAAGATGCATCCTCATTTTACCGCCAGTTTTCAGGGGAAAAAAGTGCGTCTAACAAAGCGAAAAATATGGTAAATGAGAATTCTGAAGTATTGTGAACACGTTCAGGATCTTTTCCTTGCAGATTTGGTTGTAGAAAAAAAAACTGCAGCATGTCAATTCTTTCTGTGTTTATGCTGCGTGTTCCCCATTAAAAGTAATGGAAAAAAAAAACGAAACCAAAAATACATATAATGCATCAAATTGTGGCAAAACCCTTTGTTTTTGCTGCAGCATTTCTCCTGCCAGTAGATGCAGACTTGATGCAGAAATTTCTGCAAACAAATCTCCATCTTGTGCACATAGCGTTACAGTGTAATAGCACTCAGCAGTGCACAGTCATTTAGCCATATATAGTGCAAACGACCTGGCTGCCTTCAACAAACTGCTCCAAATGCGTCCCCCACTGCTTACACTCATTGTATGGCACTGATTCTGTGGGTTGTGACCCCCACCAACTCATAGATCAGCCTCAGTCCCTTATCCCCACAGTCACAAACAGAAGCCAGTCACTGTCTCCATACCCTGGCTGTAAAGAGTAGATGACGCGGCAGGCAGTCAGCCCGAGGTCACAGGTAAAGAGGCTAGAGGGGGCGGAGCCGGCCACTTGTAAAAGAGATCGTATAGTATAGTTACAAGTTAAGTAATGCAGCTCTCGCTCCCTGACACGATCAGCTGTTTATCTTCAGGGCGGGCCCCTAACCTCCCGGGCCCGGTCGCAGTGGCGACCGCTGCGACCGTGGTAGTTACGCCCCTGCTTGTTTGTCTATCTAACAATACAAGAAGGGATTTCCCTCTGACGGTTTATAATAGTGTTTTTCTATCCTTGTGTAACAATGTTTTGAAGTCCCCAATGCAAGATTTCTTGATGGAACTTTGCTTTCGGATCCACACTTATATCTTTTTTGTCACATATATTGATTATTTATAAGACAGGTCATGCAAGTGCCTTTTTAACATCTTCCTCTTGGTCCATGTATTATCCTTGTATCTGATGTATTTATTACTTTTTCTAATACATAAAGCACTTATGCAAAAATTTTAAATAAAATAAAAAATATTTTTTTCACTGAAGCATATTACTCGTTTTCTCTTGCTTCCATTTCGTGATATTAAGTAGCTTGGCATGCTGAGTGGTGGTTCCTGACTGGACCCCCACAGCTGCTTTCTGAAATTTTTGGATTTCATGTATTTAACCATTTACCAATTACTGCACAGCTCAGAACAGGATGAAAATGCCTGTTCTACCCTGTTCTGTCATCCCTGTGCTACCATGGCAACCATCGGCTCCCCGTGATCATCTCACTATTCTTCCTATGGCAGTGTGTAAGTGCGCGTTACCTGCTCTGGGCATTTAAATCGCACTGTCACATTTTGACAGCACAATTTAAGGAGTTAACAGGGGCGGGTGGATCGCGGATCCACCTGTGCCTGTGAGGCACACATGTTCGCTGTTCAAATCAGCTGACATGTGCGAGGATCACCGCAGGCTCAGCGCAGCAGCTGGCGGTGATCACCCCTTCACGATTTAGGACATACGGGTACGTCGTCGATCGTGAAGGGGTTAATAGTAGGTCACTCATCACCCATACATGGAAGTTTTAAAAACCCACATATAATAGAGAGATATCCTGCAGATATATAATGTCCCAACCCCCCTAAATATTATAAACTTGCACCCTTTAGTGGCTTTCATGTAGAGTTTAGGCTGTTTAAGTTAAGAAATAAATAAATGAAAACACTACGTGGGTTACCCCCTATTTTATGAAACCAGCAAAGGTAAAGCAGATAGTTGAGAGGTAATGATATCAGGCAGCGAAGGTCAATGTTAATTGGTCCCTTCCCAGACTAAAAATACCAGCCCGCAGCCGCCCCAGTAGTGGAGCATCATATTAGATGCTTCAATTCTGACGCATCGCCTAGGCTTTTTGCCCTGGTGTGTTAGTTTTCAGGGTAATGGTATTAGGGTTGATGTCATCTGTGAATTGGCCAAAATCACAACTGACATCAAGCCCTGGTGTTAGTAATGGAGAGGTGTCTATCAGACACTCCCATTACTAACCCAGTAAGTAAAATGAAAAAAGCACCCACATACAAATACTTTATTTTAAAAAACACTTCCTGACTCTTTCCCTGGTTCATCAACTTTATTTATTAAAAAAAAACTAAGGCAGGTCTGACGTAGTCCAGGGAATCCAACGTAGTCCTCAAATGGAAACCTGAAAAACATAAAAACCAATTTATTAGAAAATAAAGTTCCCACTCAGGCCCGGCGTAGTGCAGCGGTTCCCATGACGTTCCCCGATTCCGTCAATCAAAGACTATGAAGCCTCATTCTGACACTCCATAGGCTTTGAGCAGCAGCTACTCTTGACTCACACAGCGCTGCACCCGATGCATCTGGTGACATCAGTCACATGTAGTTTTTGTTTTGGGAGGTCCATATTACCGTAGTTTCAGAGTTTTTTAATTGTGAGATAACGTGACAAAAATAGCAACTTTGCCATTTCTACTTTTTCTCAGTTTTGGCATTCACCATATCTGATAAATATTTCGATATTTTATTATTTTCAGACACACAAATACAGTGTTATAAAAAATGTTTTTTATTTTTTTTAAGAATTTGATTTATGTTTCAGACAACTTAAATTGATTGGGGTTTTTATATATTTTTTCAATATTTTAAAATATTTTTTGTAGTTCCCTTTGGGGGACTTGAACATGCAATCACTTGATTGCCTATAAACCAGATTCCAAAACTGTGGCTGTGAGTTTTCTTCATAGGAGAAAATAGAATCGTAAAATGGACTGTAAAACTACAGTTATTCCTGTTTTAAAAAAAACCTCTGTCCAACAGCTGTAGTTTGCATTAAAAAACAAACAAACTGTGCTTTTACTCACTTTACAGAGCTCTGAGCAGATCCTGCTGTCAACTCAGGGGGAGCCACTGAGCTCAGTTATTGGCTGCAGCATTGCCGACATATCGTCAGTGCTGCAGAGGATAACAGACATCGGGAGCACTGGCCAAATCATAGTGCTGAACCCAGAGAGGCACTCGGTTGTTATGTCAACCCACTAGCATCTTGTGATTGATTCTCGGAGGAGGGGAGCCATTGATGTTTGAAGATATACCCTTAATCTTGTAAATGCCGCTGTCAAAATTGATGGTGGCATCTAAGAGTTTAAGCTGATGCGATTGGAGCTAGCTGATAAACCCACTCCATACAATTAGTGCATACATCCATCAGAAATTTAAGTTGATGTCACTGCAGAGTTAAGAGTGGACCTATTCATATGCAGTTTAGTTATAATGTATGTTTTAGAGTTCATAGGTAGTGTATATTGTTATGGTTCCACTGAAGCATTAATGTGACAACAGTTTTGAGCCAGTGTGCTCTTGGTGTTTTACCCTGTTTAACACATATTCAGTTAAGGTAAATTCACCTTAGAACACCATTATACGAGGGCTTGCTGATAAGTCTTTGGCTTTACCCAGAAAGAAACATGATAGGATGATGAAACTTTACATTTATTCCACATGCTCTCCACTGATTTCAACACACTTCTTACATCGGTATTCCAAGTTCTGTAAGCCTAGCAAAAAGGATGATTTTGGTTGTGCCTCAAACCAGGCATCCATTGCAGCCATGGCATCAGAAATGGTGTGAAATTTGGTACACTTGAGGTGTTTCTTCAGGTTTGGAAACAGATGATAGTCGGAAGGAGCTAGATTTTGTGAATAAGGTGGGTCGTCAACCACCTGGAAGCCCAGCCCTGCTAGTTTTTCTATGGTCGATTGTGCAGTATGAGCGGAGGCGTTGTCTTGCAGGAACAAGATTCCTTTGAACAACTTGCCGTGCCTTTTGGCCTCCAGAGCTGCCTTCAATTTGTCCAAAAGTGCAATGTAATACTTTGCATTAATGGTGGAACCCTTTTGAAGGTAGCCCACTAGCAGCACGCCCTCCTTATCCCAGAACACAGACACCATCACCTTAGTGGCTGATTTTTGCACCCTGAACTTCTTTAGACGAGGAGAACCACTGCGTCTCCACTCTTTTGACTGCTCCTTGTTTTCAGGATCATATAAATAATCCAGGTCTCATCTATAGTGACCAGTTAACCCACGAAGTTCTTATCAATGAAGAAACGCTGACAAATGGACCGGGAAGTTTTCACTCGCATGCTTCTCTGATCTGCTGTCATGCTGTCATACATTTGGGGACTCACTTTGCAGACAGCTTCCTCATGTCCAAATGTTCATGGATAATGACACAACCACGTTCATGGGAAATCCCCATGATGTCTGCTATTGCTTTAGCTGAAATTCATTAATCCTCCAGTATGAGGTTTTGCACAGCATTGACGATCTCCGGAACAACAGCCATTCTTTGTCGTCCAGGACGTTCCTCATCATTGGTGCTGCCTGTTTTAAATTTGGCAACCCAGTCCTTAACGGTGGAATATGAAGGGCATTGATACCCCAATGTCTGTGACATATCACCATGAATATCCTTCACGGACTTTCCTTACAGAAACAAGAATTTTATCACTCCTTTTGCTCTCAGTTGCTGTGAATATCGCATTAGACTCTGCCATTTTGTTTTCCCGCGTGCGTAGAACTCTGTTGCCAAAAGCAACAAACACAAAATCTTGAAAACATATATTAGACACACAAGGCTTTCATGTGATGTAACATTTGTTACCATAGAATAAAAAAAATCACATAGCCAAAGACTTATCAACAGCCCCTCGTATACACCAGTAAGTTTTAATATAAAGACCACCTGCCTAATTGTGTGGGTACTGCTTGTGCCATCAAAAAACTCTTAGCAATCAAAGGTATGGGCTTCAAAGGTCTATAAAATTGCTCTGTGATACCAAGCCAATATCTATGAATCCTTTAAGTTTTGTAAGTGGCAAGGTGGAGATTGGATTCGTTTTTTCAGCACTTTAGATACTTGATCAAATTGAGATGTGAGATTTGAGAAATTTGAAGGCCATATCATAGTTCTATAGTTTCATAGTGTTTAAGGTTGAAGGTAGACTAAGGTCCATCGAGTTGAACCCATGACCTAACCTAACCTGTTGATCCAAAGGAAGGCAAAAATCCCCATGGGGCAGACAGCACCACATTCGGGGAAAAAAAATTCCTTTCCGACTCCACATACAACAATCAGGCTAGTTCCTTGGATCAATGCCCCATCACAGTGCACAAACTTTGAACTGTTTGTCATGTTTCTCAATCCATTCCTGAATCCTCAACAATTTTTTGCAGCATGACAGGGAAATTATACCAAAAGAGACAACTGCCATTAGGGTATACCGTTGCCTTAAATGGGTGTACTTACTTTAAAAATAATATCCACATGAATGACAGATACCAAAATATCCCTGTAGAAAGTTTCCTAAATATCCCTGTAGAAAGTTTCCTAAAGCATCACACTTTCCTTCCTCCCATAGTGCACATCATGGCACCATCTCTTCCCTAGGTAATCAATATACTGTAACGTCCTGGAGGTGGACTCACTGGGCCGAGCACCAGACTCCCCCAGTGAGGCAACCTGGAGCTAACCCCTATACAGGGACTGTCCGATCACCCCACCAGAGGGCCTAGATGCACGGTAGCCGGAACACTAGGGGTACAAGGTAAGAGTCCTTTAGGCATCTGTACAGGAATGTCTCTGAGTCCAACGGGCACCGTAGGCAGGACGGATGACTAGAACTGGATTCAGGTGCCGGGTAGGAACAGCAGACGGGGTCCGGGTCCAGCGAGACGTGCAGACTGATGTTTACCAGGTGAAGTCGAGGATCGGTGATGGGTTCAGGCTGCTGGGAGATGGCGGGAACCTCAGCAGTCAGTCACCGGGAGACTTCCTGGGGAATCAGCCGTCAGGACCGGGTTAGGGTGGCAGGCGGGCTCTGCGGAAGAGACAGAGTTAAACGAAGACAAGGCACCTGAACACCTAGCTATGGGAACACGTTGATCAGGCACCGCCCACATGGAAAGGAAGTCCTAATATACCCTGTACCTGTAATTGGCCATATCCTGTTTCCAGGACGCTGGCCCTTTAAGAAGAGGTGAGTGAACGCGCTCCCTAATGCGCATGCGCGAGGTTCATGTGCCGAAGACCAGAGCAGGAAGCGGTGCAGGAGATGCAGGGGGACCAGCCAGAGTGTCCTGGGTCACAGGGAGACGCCGGGACCGGCGGGCAGGAGGCATGGAGGACGCAGAGGAGGGAAAGTGAGGGGGGCAGCCGCGGGCATGAGGACTGGGAACCGGAGCGGTGAGTGACAGACGGCGCCGGGACCCGGGGAGCGTGACATATACACGCATCTGGCCATCCACATGGTGTAAGAAATGAAGGTTCAGCTGTCCAAGAGGCCTTTTTTGGTGCTCCATTGCTTTGTTCAGATACTGAAATTTCTACTGTTGACAATTTCAACAGTAGACAGAGGGCAGAATGTGCAGTCTAGCTGATTACCAGCAGAGAAACTTCATGCACAGTAATCTAAGTGTTCTGATAACTTTATATTATAGCCAGATATAACTTTTTACAAATTTGTGCTACAGTAGCGCTTTTGCAAGATAGAACTAGGAGATTTAACAATGACTTTTATAGGTGCATGTATGAACTATGGTCTCCCTAATGTCACTATTTCAACATTTGCCCTTCTTTGGAACCTTTTTTGTTAGCTCCAATCCACTGCATATTGGGAACACAAATCCTGCCACAATTTAAATGTCGTTTAGATACTTTTGCATCACTATCTTTCCTGCTTTCATCACATCACCTGCAAGAACTGATTGTTATATTGCTGCCTAATATACCTCTAACAACTGTCATGAGATGATGATTAGCTTGATGACACTTTCCAATAGTAACCTGCAGAATTGTGACTATAGCTCTGTGCTATTATACAAGTTGTAATTCAGAATCAGATGCACCATAAACAATGTAATACATTTACAAAGTTGTTATTTTTATATAAATAATTCTATACACAAATTATACAATTGTATTTAAAAAAAAGACATACTCTTTAACCTTTTTGCCCAAAATTTCGTAATATAGTTTTTCTGAAAACATCCTTAATCGCAATGGCCAAATCCAAGATGGCAGATTTAACATACTACAAAAAGTACAACATATCGTCATGGCCGACAGTGTTGGCTCCCTTGAAATTGTTCCAGAAAATAAAGGACATCTTCCAGAAAATTATTGCAGTTACATGTTTTGTCATACACATGGTTACTTCCTTTGTGTCTATTGGAGCAACAAAAGGAAAATAAAAACAAACTAAAAAAGGCAAATTGGACATAATTTCTCTCAAAGCCCCAGAGATGTGCTGGAAAAAAATTCCAAAATTGTGGGTAAACAACTTTTTTTTTAAACATGTGAAGCTCAGTAAACCTCTCTTGTGGCAAGTAATAGGTGTGGGCATTTTGAAAATCACACTTGAAACCAGATATAAAAGGGAGACGTTGATTCAATCTTTGCATTTTGTGTCTGTGTGCCACACTAAGTATGGAGAACATAAAGAGGGGAAGAGAACTGTCTGAGGACAGGAAAAATATCAACAATCTTAACATTACAGGTCTATCTTCAGAGATGTTGATATACCTCTGTCCATGGTGTGCAACATCATCAAGAAGTTTACAGCCCATGACAGTAGCTAATCTCCCTGGACATGGACGACAAGGAAAAATTGATGAAAGATTGCAACGCAGGTTAGCCCGAATGGTGGATAAAAAACCACAATCAAGTTCCAGAGAAATTCAAGCTGTCCTGCAGGCTAAAGGGTACTTTACACGCTGTGATATCGGTATCGAGATCGCTAGCGAGCGTACCCGCCCTCGTCGATTGTGTGACACAGGCAAATCACTGCCTGTGGCGCACAACATCGCTTACACCCGTCACACAGAGACGAGCGGGCGGAAGATCCCGCCCACCTCCTTCCTTCCTTCTATTCTGGTGGACGCAGGTAGGAGATGTTCGTCCCTGCGGTGTCACACACAGCGATGTGTGGTGCCACAGGAACGACGAACAACATCGTACCTGCAGCAGCAACGATATTAAGGAAAGGAGCGACGTGTCAACGATCAACGATTTTTGACGTTTTTGTGATCGTTGATCGACGCTCCTTGGTGTCACACGCTGCGATGTCGCTAACGGCACCCGATGTGTGTCACTAACGACGTGACCCCGACGATATATCGTTAGCGATGTCGCAGCGTGTAAAGCACCCTTAAGGATGCTTCAGTGTCATTGTGAATTATCAGTTGACATTTGAATTAAATGAACCGCTATGGCAGGAGACCCAGGAAAACTCCACTGCTTCCAGCAGGACAATGACCCCAAATATACTTCAAGAAGCACCCAGAAATGGATGGAAACAAAGGACTGGAGAGTTCTGAGGTGGCTAGTAATAAGTCCAGATCTAAATTCCATTGAACACCTGTAGAGAGATCTTAAAATTGCTATTGGGAGAAGGCACCCTTCCAATATGAGACCTGAAGCAGTTTTCAAAAGAAGAGTGGTCCAATATTCCAGTTTAGACGTGTAAGAAGCTTGTTGATGGTTACAGGAAGCGATTGTTTGCAGTTACTTATTTCAAAGGGTATGCAACCAAATATTATGTTGAAGGTGTCAACAATTTTGTTCTGACCATTTTTGAAGTTTTTTTGTGAAATTACCGTATTTCAAATTAGTCTTTTTTCTCTTTTTTGTGTTGTTTCGATACACACAAAGGAAATAAATGTGTATGACAAAACAAGTCATTGCAATAATTTTCTGGGAGAAAAACGTCATGCTCTATAACAATTTCAAGGTTGCCAACACTTTTGGCCATGTGGCCATGAATGTACATCAACAAGTAAATTCTAAAATGTATCTATCGAATTAGGAATTGTTTTTATGTTATGCAAACAGCATGAACACCCTTCATACATCAGTATTTTTGATCAGTATTTGATCAGTGTATATACAAGTGACATATGAGTGAAAGAGCCCTTACTTTTAATGCTTTTGGCCTTTTAGGGTTTTTTTTTAATGAAAATCTAAGAAAAATAATTTTTTCTCATTACGCAGGCTGGAAGGTTTAGCCTTATCCCGACCATCATAAACTTGGCCACAGCCCTGACTTCAATTGGTGTGGTAAGTTAAAGATTTTTTTCAGTGATATGCATGTATGTCGAGTAGAGAGACATGGCGTCGGTTAAACTTCTGTATACCTAAGCCTCAGCTCAACATCAAGGACTTTATCTCTATCAGATCCCAATAGAAACCACTGACTTTAAGGGCTCGCTCACATTAGAGTATAAACCGGACTAGTACAATGCGAGTTTTGGACAAATGTTAGTCAATGTTGCAGGTCAAAGCTGCAAAATTTCCTCATCTCAACAGACTGAGGAAAAAATTGCAGCATGCTGTGATTGGCAGCGTGTCTTGGATCATGTGCACCCATGCAAGTCTATGGGTGCGTGCAAAACATCGGACAGCAATCATTAGTACAGTCTGATATACACAGGGACAGACAATGGAGAAGATGGAGAGAGTCAGCTCTCCATCTTCTTCCCACCTGTCGTTTGATTCTTGCATGCGAGAGAATCAGATAACAGAATAATGACAGCAGAGTTTAAACTGAGTGTCATTAGCTTATCACATACCTCGTATGGGATCATATCTCGTATAGTATTCACTCATATCGGATGCTATACGCTAGTGTTAACCTGGCATAAGGTTGCGAATGACACTCTGATCACAGTTTGATCAGCATGTCAGCTTAGTGTGATCCAATTTTTTCCCATGAGACAATTGTAGCACAGGGAAGTAGAAGATGGAGAACACAATTTCTCCATCTTCTCCACTTTGTGGAACTGCGGAAATTGCGCTACACTCGGATGTCATCTGAGCGCAGTCCGATGATTTCCACCCCCCAATGAAACATGAAAATCAAACAGCACACAAATGGAACATGCATGGCATCCAAGTACTGTCTAATTTTTTCACAGACTCATAAACTTGCTTTGGGAATTTTGATATGTGACTCAAAATCAGACGTCTGTTTTTGTGCAGTTTGTAAAAGTACACTGATATGTTAAAGCACCACAGACTATAATAGGTACGAGTTCTGTCTGTGAAAAATACGGATACGATTTCTTCATAAAAAAAGACATCTGAATGAGTATAAATCTGCCCGTTTACATCAGATTAGTACAAAAGATCAGTTAACATGTCAGAATAATTGGTAAATCAGAAATATGTGTTAAAAAAGATACTTAAAGAAAAATATACAGTGGTGAAATATTGTGTAACATTGCCTATTTTGCTTGATGACTGGATTTATTTTACTTGATTACTGTATTTTTTAGTTTTATAAGACACACACTGGTTTATAAGACACACCCCAAATTTAGAGAGAAAAAGGTAAATAAAAAATAAAAGGGGTCCGTCTTATAATCCGGCGGTGTCTTACCAGGGGGGGGGCGCGGTAGCAGTGGTGGAGCAGGGTTAAAAGAGGCAGGGGTGGTGGAGGAGCAGGACGATGCTGTGGGCGGTGCAGCAGGTGTCCCGGATGCTCGCTGTGAGAGCTGTGAGGCAGGAACATCCACAGACTGTTGGCAGTGCGGGTTTGAAAGAAATGGTCCCCATAGTCAGCATGTGTGCACTTTTGCTATCGGCTCAATGACGAGCCGAGATCTCATCTGCGCATGCACCATCTCCAGGCACCATGTCCCTAAATTCCGCTGTTGGGAGATCAATGGGTCGGAGGCTGCGCATGCGCAGATGAGATCTTGAGCCGTGAGCTCAATCTGTGCACACGCCAACTCCAGGCGCCATTATTTGAAGCCCGCACCACCGACATTTTCAAGATGGCTCCTGCCTCACCGCCCGCAGCACAGCCCACAGACCGCAGCATTGTCTCTGTCACCTGTGACCATTCTCCATCACCCCATGGCAAGCTACATTCGGCTTATAAGACACATCCCTCATTTTCCTCCCAAATTTTGGGAGGAAAAGTGCATCTTATAATCCACAAAATGTGGTATATAGCACCATTAATTCCACAGCGCTTTACAGACGTGATCATCTAAATTATCTATCAGTATGCTTTTGGAGTGTGAGAGGAAACCGGAGAACCTGTAGGAAACCCACACAAACACTGTCCTCCCTGCAGGTGCTAACCACTGAGCAACCTTTGGTTAGTTATTTACCACTGACATTTTTTTACAAATAATTTTCACTGAAATGGTAACATTTGCTATTATCATTTTTTCTGAACGTCCATTTTAGGATTACATGCTACTTTCCTTTAGTTTGCACAACTGCTGGTAGCACACATGTACATACCTGTAAAACACAATCTGTATGGAGACAATTTATTTTCCTAGAGTGCTAATGTAGTTTAACCCTGGTCATATTTTTTTAAAATTTCAAGTTGTTTGTATATGCTATTTTTCATCAGTGACATAATAAACATTCACTGCTGTTTCTTTTTATGTTTTGTAATTAGTGATTTCAGTATATTCCAAGCCACTATATAGAGAATACACACTGTAATGATTAAAAGCTTGCTGAACCAAAGCTGGTAGACCAGGGCATCAGTCTTGTTTTTAGCACAGTGGCCCAGTGTTTAGCATTGTTGCTTGCAACGCTGGGGTCCTTGGCTGAAATACCACTAAGGAGTTGTATGTTCTCCCTATGTCTGCATGATTTTCTTCTTGAGTAGTACAGTTTCCACCTATAACAAAGACATACTGATATGGAATTTGGGTTCTGGCTGACAGTGATGATAATTGATCCATGTAAATTCTGCTATCTACAAAATAACGTGCTCTTTATGAATTTTGGTGTACTGAATCCAAAACTCACATCTGTTTCCTCCAGTCATGTCTGGTTTACTAAGGAACTCTTACAGTAATAAAGTAACATTACATATAATTTTAATTATATTGTTGAGACATGCTGAATACGCAAAAATAAATGTTGAATATACAATCAGTATAACCAGTAGAAAAACCGCTTCATAAGCAGTTAAAAACTGGCAACGTTGGATTTTTATGGCTATATAAGCAATGTGAAAACTGATGGCAACATTCATTTGTTCAAGAGGCTTACAAGTCGCCGCAAATTTAACTCTATTGTAAAGGTTTTTTGTTGAATATGTCAACCAACAGCCAAACAGTCTGTAGATGGTGTAAGCATGATCCTGATATATTCTGTTAAATTACTAAAAAAATAGGACAAATATAAGTGACTTTGTACTTAGAGATTATCATGCATATTTTGTGGATAAAATGGGTAACCAGAATAAACCTTGGGCACCACATCAAATGTGCACGACAGTGTGTGAAAAACCTGAGACAGTCAACTAAGGCCGGCTTTGCACACTACGACATCGCAGGTGCGATGTCGGTGGGGTCAAATCGAAAGTGACACACATCCGGCGTCACTTGCGATGTCATAGTGTGTAAAACCTTTTTGATACGATGAACAAGCGCAAAAGCGTCGTTATCGTATCATCGGTGTAGTCTCCGACATTTCCATAATGCTAGTGCAGCGACAGGTACGATGTTGTTCCTCGTTCCTGTGGCAGCAAACATCGCTGTGTGTAAAGCCGCAGGAGCGAGGAACATCACCTTACCTGCGTCCCGGCTGCTATGAGAAGGAAGGAGATGGGCGGGATGTTTACATCCTGCTCATCTCCGCCCCTCCGCTGCTATTGGCCGCCTGCCGTGTGACGTCGCTGTGACGCCGCACGACCCGCCCCCTTAGGAAGGAGGCGGTTCGCCGGCCAGAGCGACGTCGCAGGACAGATGAGTGCATGTGAAGCTGCCGTAGCGATAATGTTCGCTACGGCAGCTATCACAAGATATTGCACGTACGACGGGGGCAGGGACTATCGCACTCGACATCGCAGCATCGGCATGCAATGTCGTAATGTGCAAAGCCCGCCTAAGGGTCAGAGAAAGTGTCTCAGCTTTTATGGTCCAGTTCTGTGTTCCAGATCCTCATTTTCAGGGGGGTTTGGCAGATGGACCTGCAACAATCAGTAAGTTATTGCCAAACTAATGGATAACTTACTAATTTTGGATTAAGCCTTTCATGAATCATAAATGTATAAGTTTAATAACAGAATTACTTTGGAAGCTGTTTTAGGTGTATGCTGCTATTGGAACATTTTGTTTTTAGATTTTATATTCATCAAACAAAAAAAGTATTGCTTTTAGGGGTTGATCCCTTCATTAACCCAACATCCCATAGATCCTTAATAAGGCCTTGTGTGTGTTCTTTTTGATGTCTCTTTAGGGTTCCGTTTTCTGTGACTGGATACTGCTGACCTTCATGAATAAAAACCATATGTATAGTATCAGAAAATACGACAAGGTAAAGATTTAGTTGATCAAACATTCCAGCTTTATAATCTTGACAAGTCCCAGGATGCATAAAGATATTTCAGAATGGCACTTCCAATTTTTTAACAATTTGAGGCCAAATAAAAACTTAGGTTAAATACAGTATTGTTTTCATTGTCAAAGTAGACAGTTATTAAAGAAGCACTCCCAACAAAATGTTTTATCCTCTTTTTATATTGCAGCCATTATATTATATAGCACTGTGTACTTACAATTGCTCATTTTGCCCTTCTATCCAGTTAATTCTTCTCTTTTCCATTAGGTCCATAACATCATGTGATGAAAAATAAACTAACTGAATCCTTCTATGCTGTATGTAGAAATAGGAGTCTCTTTTCCCTGCATGAGTCAAGAGTACAAAGTCACTGGCAGGGGGCAGGATTGGGGCAGTTGAGTCAGGAGATTGAGGGGATGACTCATAAAAAGGAAAAAAGAGACTTCCTGTTTCTCATTAGAGCTTAGAAGGATTCAGCTAGGCTGTTTTTCATCACTTGATGTCATAGACCTAATTGAAAGAGAAGAATTAACTGGATAGTAGGGCATAATGAGCAATTGTAAGTATACACTGCTGTATAATATGATTACTGCAATATATTAAGAAGATAAAAACGTTGATGGGAGTGCTTTTTAAGATCTTTAGCTTGGTGTTTTAATCACTACATATTTTTGTACACACAGTAAAGCCATGTTTTTGAACATGAAGGGATCATTACTTAACAAAGTTATTTTTTTTAGCAATGATTATATTAATTGAAATAAAAACACAAACATATTTTAAACATTTTCTAGCTGTCTATAGTCCAGTGCTCCTTATGTAAATGTACTGGAAACTGAATGCAAAAGTAACCAATCAGTGGGGTTGGTGTCAAAATTGCTAGTGAATGGCTCAGCTTATTTTTGTGTTTTTATCGCTCTACTTCAATTCCTTTATAAGGACACAAATAACAGAAATGTCAGATTCCCTTCATGCTGGACATCACTGGCAGCCGATAAGTCATATTATTGACTATATTGTGTGGTTTCTGCAAAGATGTCAAACATTTTATCAGGCAAAGTAGCTCAGAATGCCGATTTATTTTATACAGTCTAAGGGGTGCTTTACACGCTGCGACATCGCTAGCATTTGCTGGTTATGTCGAGCGCGATAGCACCCGCCCCCATCGTACGGCCGATTTGTGTTGACCACTGCTGTAGCGAACATAATCGCTATGGCAGCGTCACACGCACATACCTGCCTAGCGACGTCGCTGTGACCGGCAAACTGCCTCCTTTCTAGGGGGGCGGTTCGTGCGGCGTCACAGCGATGTCACTAATCGGGCGCCCAATCAAAGTGGAGGGGCGGAGATGAGCGGAACGAACATCCCTCTCACCCTCTTCCTTCCTCATTGCCGGTGGACGCAGGTAAGGAGATGTTCCTCGTTCCTGCGGTGTCACATGTAGCGATGTGTGCTGCCGCAGGAACGAGGAACAACATCGTTACTGCAGCAGCAACGATAATTGGGAATAGGGGGGCATGTCACCGATTAGCGATTTTGAATGTTTTTGCAACGATTCAAAATCGCTAATAGGTGTCACACGCAACGACATCACTAACGCAACCAGATGTGCGTCACAAATTCCGTGACCGCAACGAGATCACTTTAGCGATGTCGTAGCGTGTAAAGCCGCCCTAAGATTCCAATAGTCCCCAACTCTAAAATTCTGGTATTCCAGGATTTCACTTGTCCATAGATACTGGACTGCTAGTTTGCTGTTTTACTGCATGTCAATGCTTTAATTGCATGTTTTATAACATTAGTAACTTTGGTTTCCTTTTTAAAGGTTTGGAAATTAGAGGAGACAAATACTGCAACAATTACCACAGTTAGCTCTCCCCAGGACTCGCCTGCATCCTCTGAATCGCTCTGCACCAATCATAATCCTCCATACAAAGATTGTAGCCCATCATCTAATAGCATAACAGATCAAGAGGAGAAGCAAGACCAATCATGGAACGATGGAACAAGGCCACCACCGGGAAGCTGACATTTCATAGAGGGGTAAAGGTGTAGTAGTCGAAACAAATTACTGGCCCCATTCATTGGAGGGGAACCTATAGGATAAGTGTTTGGGCTGGATAACTTTAGAGTTTTGACTTTAGAAAAACTGTACTGAAGTCAAAGGAATCAAGGAACAGACACTGATCTTTGGACCACCAGCGCTAACCGATACCCCACTTCCTTAGACAATGAACAGCCTATGTTCTAAACTCTCAATCATACTTACTGTAACTTAACACCTCATGATTTTTTTTTATACATGTGAAACAAAATGTATTTCCATCTACTCATCTTTACAGCTTTTCTTTTAGCATATCATTTATGCCTATACTAATGTAGGTGCTGTTCACAATTAGCATTCTTACAAGACTCATGATCTTATTATCCAGCTATTCATCACTTTTTATTACTTCTGGGTTTAAGTCTTCCCACCTATAAGTCATTTCATCTCCATTCTACAATATTCTTTCTTTAGGACCTCCTCCCTCTCTTTCTTTCTGAGTCCTGGACTCCCATTCTCTGGGGATTCATGAGCAGGAAAGTAATAAGTAAAGATTTCTTTTTCTCAGTAGATAACAAGATTTAACTGTAATTATAAAGATTGGGACCTGTGGTCTCAGATTTACCTCCATTATGTTATAATCCATTTACTGCTTAACCCATCCTTTCATCTCATTTTACATGAGATGCGAAAACCTTGTATATTAGGGTGCCTCGGAGGGATATTATCAGTAGATGTAGTAAGTGCAGAGAACTGTCCGTAAATCAATTATCCATTTGCTTGTGGTATTAGAGTGCCCATAATGAACGTCTAAGCACAAGTAATAACTGAAGCCATCAAATGATTATGGAGGTTGTATAAACTTGACCCAAAAATTCATAGAACCCTGTTGCGGTAACTTATGAGATAGATGTATTGAATCTCTGTTTTTCGTAAGTGTGCCTTAGGTTTAATTAAAATTAGCATAATATGACAATGATGCCCCTCACTACATAGTACACTGCTAAAATACCAGTGATGAGGGGGCTAAAGAAGATGATAAGATGTATAAATACATGTTTTGTATTATTTAAGTTAGGTTATACATTGTTTACCACTGATATTGTTACACTTTTGACAAATGATTGTTTCATTGTTTGCCAATCAATGTGCAGCTCTTGTATTGTATGGGAGTCCTTCAGAATGAGAGACATTCTGCCATTAAAGGGGTTGTCCACTACTAGGACAACCGCTTACGATTCCACGTTTTCTCCAGGTAAAATAAAAAGAATCTATATTCACCTCTGTGGCTGGTGTAGTTCCAGCAGTGGTGGGGCTCACATGACATTGTGATGTGATGAGAACCCAGAGTCCAATCAGTACCGGCTTTTGTCTCCCTGCCTTCGGAAAGAAAAAAATTCCAGGCAGCACTCAAAAGTAGATGGTACTCAGGTCTATGGAAGGCATCCGCAATCCAAATGAAGAAAAAGACCGGCACCACTTGTATTCTTTTCAAGTCAAATTTGTTCAGTCCCTGCCTTCGAACACAGAAGTAATCAACAGGAAGTGTGCGTCAGTCGTAGCACTCACTTCCTATTGATTAACTGGCGCTGACTGAACGTGGGGCTCCCATGACATCAGAAGGTCATGTGAGCCTCATCACTTCTGGAATTTCAGAGGTGAGTATAGGTGAAACTCATATGGGTACGTGTGATGAACAATGTCCGGCTTACAGCCAATTAATGGTGCCCATACTTTTAGGTCAGGCGGGCTGCCCAGTACTATATACGGTAGGTGCACCACATAAGGACAGAGTACCCAATTTACCCAGCCAACACTAAAGGACCGGGCTGCATCCTGCATAGAAATGTGCAATAAAAAGATGATAAAGATGTATAAAATACATGTGCCTTTGGTCGATATTTTGGCCAAAATAAGGAAGCTCCCAACCCATATCAAGGGTCCTCATTGTTTTGCGAGTTCCTACACTAAATTCAAAAACAATTCACAAAAAAGGACAAAAATTAAAAAAAAATCACAGGAAAAAGGCAGCTGTCATGACTCATGGCTGTCAGTGTTCTCTGGAGCGTGGCCAATGGGAGGAGCCTCTCCTTCATGCCTCGTTTCCAGAATCACGGCACGTTATCTTGGGGTCATTTCCGTTCATGCGGTGCCAGTTATAGTTCTGCCTTGCAGTGTGTTCACTGGTCTCTGTAAGTTGCCTTATCCTGTCTGTCTACCTTGTCCATCCTTCCTGAATCCCGTCCTCTTGACCACACCCACCTTCCCTGACTCCCAATCCTACTGACTGTGTCCGTCCTCCCTGACTTCTGTCCTCCCCCTCCAGTCCCCTCTTGGTTGTTCTGTTTCTGTGTTTCCCCACTATTACCTGCTCTCCCAGATCCCGACCTCGGCTAGTGTCAATCTTTGGTATTTGTTCTCTTCTGGTCTCTGACGTTATCTCTCAGCTTCTGAACTGGCTCTCCCTTGACTCTGATTCCCCCTCATCCCTGGTACCACATGATCTCCAGACTCAGACCCTGGCTCGTACAACTATCCCCTTCTGATCCACTGGTGGAGCTAGTGACACCTAGTGGATTCTTCAGTTTCCCATCATTATTAGAGTGCCAGCTCCTCTGCTGGTATAACACATTTACTACAATCTTACATTCTCCAGGGACCTCTGGCTCCCTCTGCTGGATTATTACAGCAGCCTTGTTTCATCGGTATTTTGTACCTGTGCTGCCCCCGCCTTAACTATGGGGGTCTGCTGCATCCTGTAGTGCTTTGGTATTCTGATCTGGTGTTGGTAAGAAAGGCTGCCACTCCGGACCAATGTTATTCAGTAATAATATTAGCAAATACATCCAGTTAGAAATGTAGTATAGTTCTCCTGATTAGCTACATCACTTACGTTATGTGAAGGGCAATGCAGCTTAGGTATCCATGGTTACAACCACGCATATAGTGAAAGTTAGTTGGTTAGTTGCTAGTGCTCATAACCATGGATAGCTAAGTGTCACGGCCGGGCGGTCGGGCAGACCCAGGAGGTGGATCCACTGGACCGAACTCTAAGATGGAGGCAGGGAGTCCGGCAGCTGAAGCACTGAAGGGCAGCAGGATAGTCCGTGCAAGTGAAGACAGCGGAGGAGTCCCTGGGACCACGGAGTCACAGAAGGTAGTCTTGGTGACGTAGCTCAGGTTCGGAGGCCGAGATGATATCAGGCGGAGTCCGGAACCTCTGGAGCAAGATGACGGGTCACCGCAGGGATCCGAGATGGCAGGTGCTGTCGGATGGCAGACGGACAGCGTGCGGGGTTCGGGATACGGCAGACTGGATGGCGAGGCAGGTACGGCTCTACAAAGAGAGATAGGTGAGTACAGGCACATAAACACCAGGAGACCTGACTCCTAGCTCAGGGAACACGAAGATCAGGCCCCGCCCCCTTGGACAAGAACCCCCTTTATACCCTGAACCTGACTAACCTCATTTCCTGTTACTGGACGCTGGCCCTTTAAGAAAGGGTCAGTGACCGCGCGCGTGCCCTAATGCGCATGCGCGCGGCTCGGGTGCCAGAAGCCAGGGAAGGAGGCTGCGAGGAGGACGCAGGAGAGCCGGCCAGGGCCTGGGAAGATGTCGGACGCCGGGATCGGCGACCAGAGGACCTATGGAGGACGGGCACCGGAGGCTGGGACGAGGGGAGCGTGGCAGGTGAGCCGGGGAGCGGAGCTGAGGACCCGGGGAGGGGAGCCGAGGACCCGGGGAGCGTGACAGTACCCCCCCCCCCCCACGCCCCCCTCCCCGCAACCGGGACATGAAGGCACGGATAAGAGGAGTGCCTACGTTCTCCCTGGGCTCCCAGGACCTATCCTCAGGACCATACCCTGCCCAGTCCACCAGGAAGAACTGCCGACCTCGTACGGTCTTCATGGCCACGATATCCCTTACCGCATAGATGTCATCATCGGCAATAGGTGGAGGAGCTGGACTGGCAGCAGCGGAGAAGGGACCAAGGACCACCGGCTTGAGCAGGGAGACGTGGAACGAGTTGGGTATCTTCATCGTGGCCGGGAGCTGCAGCTTGTAGGAGACCTCATTGATCCTGGTGAGGACTTTAAACGGCCCAATGTAGCGAGGACCCAGCTTGTATGAAGGTATCTTCAGGCGGACGTACTGGGAAGAAAGCCAGACGAGGTCTCCAGGAGAGAAACACGGAGGATCCAGGCGTTTCTTGTCTGCGTGTCTCTTCATCCGCAGGGAAGCACGTCCTAGAGACACCTTGACAGAGTCCCAAATGGTGGCAAAGTCACGGGCTACTGTATCTGCAGCAGGGACATCCGAAGAGGGGGATACAGGCAATGGGATGGAAGGCTGAAGTCCGTAAACAACATGGAAGGGAGAGCTGGAGGACGACTCACTGATGTGGTGGTTGTGGGAGAATTCAGCCCAAGGTAGAAGAGTGGACCAGTCGTCGTGATGGGCGTTAACATAGTGACGTAGAAATGAGGTCAAGATTTGATTGACCCTCTCTACTTGGCCATTAGACTGAGGATGGTATGCAGATGAAAAGTCCAGAGTCACTCCCAGATGGTTACAGAGAGCCCTCCAGAAGCGGGAGGTGAACTGAGTTCCTCTGTCTGATACGATGTGTAATGGAAAGCCATGCAAGCGGAAGATGTGTTGTATAAAAGCGTCCGCGAGTTCCTGAGCAGAGGGCAGTCCAGCCATAGGAACGAAATGGGCCATTTTTGAGAACCGGTCCACCACGACCCATATGACTGTGTGCCCGGATGACAATGGCAAGTCCGTAATAAAGTCCATTGCTATGTGTTGCCACGGAATCGAAGGTATCGGCAGAGGCAGAAGGCGGCCATGTGGGAGGTGTTTGGGCGTCTTGTTTCTGGCACAAGAGGAGCAGGCAGAGACAAAGGCGGCGACGTCCGTGCGAAGAGATGGCCACCAGTAATGGCGTACAATCGCACCCCATGTTCTCTTCTGGCCTGCATGGCCGGCTGTTTTTGAGGTATGACCCCAGTGTAAGACCGTTAGCCTGTCGGTCTCCGAGACATAGGTCTTCCCAGGTGGTATCTGGGCCAGAGTGACAGGAGCCACCGGAACAATCTTGCTAGGAGAGATGATAGGCTGGATAGTCTCTTCCTCCTGCTCCATGGGCATGAGAGACCTAGACAAGGCATCAGCGCGTACGTTCTTGTCCGCTGGTCGGAAGTGGAGCTGGAAGTCAAACCTGGCAAAGAATAAGGACCACCTGGCTTGCCGTGGGTTCAGTCGCTGAGCGGACCGCAGGTATTCCAGGTTTTTGTGGTCCGTGTAGATAATCACGGGGTACACTGCTCCTTCCAGGAGGTAGCGCCACTCCTCCAGAGCCAGTTTGACCGCCAGTAGTTCTCGGTCACCGATGGTGTAATTACGTTCGGGTGCTGAGAAGCTCTTAGAGAAGAAACCGCAGGTCACCATCTTCCCGGAGGAGGATTTTTGCATGAGCACTGCTCCGGCTCCTGAGGAGGAGGCATCCACCTCCAAGGTGAACTGGCGGTTTAACTCCGGTCGGTGGAGTACAGGGGCGGAGGCGAATGCTCGCTTCAAAGAACAAAATGCGGCGTCTGCCGCAGGTGACCAGTCCTTAGGATTAGCCTCCTTTTTGGTCAAAGCGGAGAGAGGAGCGGTCAAGGCAGAGAAGTGCGGGATAAACTGGCGGTAGTAGTTGGCGAATCCCAGGAAGCGTTGGATTGCCTTCAGTCCAGAAGGCGGAGGCCAGTTGATGATGGCGGAGACCTTCTTGGGGTCCATCTGCAGTCCAGTATCAGAGATGATGTACCCCAGAAAGGGGAGGGACGACTGCTCAAAGACACACTTCTCATACTTTGCGTACAGGCGATTCTCTCTCAGTCTTTGTAAGACCAGCTGTACGTTTTCTCTGTGGGTTTGGAGGTCCGGAGAGAAGACAAGGATGTCATCTAGATAAACAACCACACAGATGTAGAGAAGGTCCCGAAACACGTCGTTCACCAGTTCTTGGAAGACGGCAGGAGCGTTACACAGACCGAAGGGCATCACGCAGTACTCATAATGTCCATCGCGCGTATTAAACGCGGTTTTCCATTCGTCACCAGAGCGGATGCGTACCAGATTGTAAGCACCCCGAAGATCCAGCTTGGTGAACACACGAGCTCCTCTAAGCCGGTCAAATAATTCGGGAATGAGCGGCAGGGGGTATTTGTTTTTCACGGTGATTTGGTTGAGACCCCGGTAGTCTATGCATGGGCGTAAGTCTCCCTCTTTCTTCTTGACAAAGAAGAAACCTGCTCCAGCAGGAGAGGAGGATCTCCGAATGAACCCTCTTGCTAGGCTCTCTGAGATGTAATCTGACATGGCCCTGGTTTCGGCTGGAGATAAAGGATATATCCGTCCTCTAGGTGGGGTTGTCCCTGGAAGCAGGTCAATGGCACAATCGTATGGACGATGTGGCGGCAGTACCTCGGATTCCTTTTTGTCAAAGACATCGGCAAAGGACCAATAGGCCGAAGGCAGCCCCGTTAGGGTCTCAGGAACCGGAGGTCGTCGGAGGGGTGGTATGGACTTTAGGCACCTCTCATGACACGAAGAGCCCCAACGGGTGACTTCGCCAGTACCCCAGCTAACCGATGGTTCATGTGTCCGCAACCATGGGAGTCCCAACAGGATCTGGTGGGACATGTGTGGGAGAACGTAGAGAGCGATGTTTTCGGTGTGAAGAGCACCGATGCGTAGTTCGACAGGCCTGGTGATCAAGGAGATGGTATCAGAGAGAGGCCTCCCATCCACCGAGGCAATCACTAGGGGTTTGTCGAGTGGCATGACAGGCACCCGGTACTTGTCCACCGTGGCCTGCTGGATGAAATTGCCTGCTGCCCCGGAATCGAGGTAGGCATCAGCCGTGAACCGCGTCTCTCCCGTGGTCACTTGCACTGTCCATGTAACTGGGTCAGAGAGGGTCCCAGCACCTAGGGTGGCCTCTCCTACCAACCCTAGGCTTTGGAGTTTCCCGGCCTCTCTGGACAGGAGCGTAGCAGGTGGGTGTCCTCACCACAGTAAAAGCAGAGGCCCTGGGCGAGCCGCTCTGCTCGACGTCGTTCAGACTGCCGCACTCGGTCGATCTGCATGGGCTCGTGGACGGGAATCCCAGCTGTTGATGACTGAGGAACGGAGGACTTCTGCGGAGGAGGAGAATGCCGTACCGGGCGTCTCTCCCGAGATAGCTCTTTGGAGCGCTCCTGAAAACGTATGTCCACACGAGTTGCTAGGGCGATCAGTGCATCTAGGGTGGAGGGCACGTCCCGACCCGCCAACTCATCCTTGATGCGACTCGAGAGTCCTTCCCAGAAGGCGGCTGTTAGGGCCTCATTATTCCACCCGAGTTCTGAAGCCAAAGTGCGGAAACGGATGGCGTATTGACCCACCGTCAGTGTCCCTTGACGTAGGCGGAGGAGTGATGAAGCAGAGGCAGAGGCGCGTCCTGGCTCGTCAAAGGTACTGCGGAAGGCCTGTAGGAACTGTTGAAGATCCTTGGTCATGGGGTCCTCCTTCTCCCACAAGGGGTTCATCCACGCCAGCGCCTCGCCCTCTAGGTGGGACATTATAAAGGCGACCTTGGCTTGGTCGGAGGCGAACAGATGTGGCAGCTGCGTGAAGTGAAGGGAACATTGGTTTATGAAGCCCCTGCAGGTCTTGGGATCTCCAGCATACCGAGGAGGTGACGCCAAACGGAGTCGGGAAGCATCTGAAGAGGCTGCCACTGGTACGGGAGCCATGGCTTGCCTGGCGGGGGACCTGGGTGCCGCAGGCGTCATTGATGCTTGTAATGTGTACAGGCGGGTGTCCACGGAGGTCATGAATTGCAGCATGCGGGTCTGGACTTCACGCTGGCGTTGGAGTTCCTCTTGCAGGGCCATTAGTGCAGCAGCGGGATCCATGGCCTGATCTTACTGTCACGGCCGGGCGGTCGGGCAGACCCAGGAGGTGGATCCACTGGACCGAACTCTAAGATGGAGGCAGGGAGTCCGGCAGCTGAAGCACTGAAGGGCAGCAGGATAGTCCGTGCAAGTGAAGACAGCGGAGGAGTCCCTGGGACCACGGAGTCACAGAAGGTAGTCTTGGTGACGTAGCTCAGGTTCGGAGGCCGAGATGATATCAGGCGGAGTCCGGAACCTCTGGAGCAAGATGACGGGTCACTGCAGGGATCCGAGATGGCAGGTGCTGTCGGATGGCAGACGGACAGCGTGCGGGGTTCGGGATACGGCAGACTGGATGGCGAGGCAGGTACGGCTCTACAAAGAGAGATAGGTGAGTACAGGCACATAAACACCAGGAGACCTGACTCCTAGCTCAGGGAACACGAAGATCAGGCCCCGCCCCCTTGGACAAGAACCCCCTTTATACCCTGAACCTGACTAACCTCATTTCCTGTTACTGGACGCTGGCCCTTTAAGAAAGGGTCAGTGACCGCGCGCGTGCCCTAATGCGCATGCGCGCGGCTCGGGTGCCAGAAGCCAGGGAAGGAGGCTGCGAGGAGGACGCAGGAGAGCCGGCCAGGGCCTGGGAAGATGTCGGACGCCGGGATCGGCGACCAGAGGACCTATGGAGGACGGGCACCGGAGGCTGGGACGAGGGGAGCGTGGCAGGTGAGCCGGGGAGCGGAGCTGAGGACCCGGGGAGGGGAGCCGAGGACCCGGGGAGCGTGACACTAAGCCACTGTAATGCCCTTCACATGAGGAGCTGTAGTAGGGGAGAGAAGAAGGCACAATAGGGTCTTACCCGGTTTACAGGGCAAAAGGTAAAGGAGCAATGCACTCACCTGGCTGGGTTGTGCCAGTCACAACCCCTTTGCAGACGTAAATGAGTGCTTAGGTGGTTCATCAGCGGCCCCGTTACAGAGCGGTATATGAGCGTAAAACAACTGGAGAAAACGGGTTTATGCCGCGCTAGAAAACCACGAACATGAGTGTAATAAAACACTGTTCTTTTATTTAGATCATCCAACGCGTTTCGGAGACTCATCTGCCTCCTTCCTCAGGAAAAAAGAATCTTTTTTCCCTGAGGAAAGAGGCAGATGAGTCTCCGAAACGCGTTGGATGATCTAAATAAAAGAACAGTGTTTTATTACACTCATGTTCGTGGTTTTCTAGCGCGGCATAAACCCGTTTTCTCCAGTTGTTTTACGTTTCACATGAGGAAAGTTACATAGCTAATCAGGAGAACTATAGTACATTTGTAATTGGAGGTATTTGATAATGTTATTATTATCATTACACCTACTTCATAATCGGATAGGATCTAGTACAGTCCCTGACAGAAGTTCTGTCGCTTATCCATGTTATGTAAATAAAAGCTTATAAACTGACTTTAAATTCATCCATTGGTTTTATAAATTATTCTTTTGAAAGCTGAAACCCTCCCAAATTTGGTTTAGGTTATGAAAATAAAGTTGCTGCAAAGCTGAAATATTGATCATTTAATGAACACACAAAGGTCAGATTTTGGCGAGGCAAAAGTTTTGTCGCCCACAGAAAGTAATGTGAAATTCAAACAAATAATTAACTTCTAATACAAAGATATGTTGCATAACATTGGTGAATGAAGTTGTGGTGCTATTAGAGCCATATTTAATATTTTGTGTGACTTCCATGAGCTTGAAGGACTGCATCCATGCGGTTCAACAATGATGCATACAATTTATTGATGAAGTCATCAGAAATAGCAAAGAATGCAGTCTTACATGCCTCCCAGAGTTCATCTAGATTCTTTGGTTTTGTCTTCCAAGCTTCCTCTTTCATCCTACCCCAAACATTCTCATTGATGTTCATGTCTGGTGACTGGGCTGGCCAGTCCTTGAGCACCTTGATCTTCTTTACCAGGAGGAACTTTGTTGTTGAGATGGATGTATGAGATGGAGCAACATCCTGCTGCAGAATTTGACCCCTTTATGATTGGGAATGTAAGATGTAGCTAATACTTATTATTTTAGGCTATTAATATTGCCTTCCAGCTTGCAAATGTTTTGCACACCCCCACACTTAATGAAACCCCAGACCATGATCTTTCCACCACAAAACTTAACTGTTTTCTGGGTGTATTTTGGTCCATACAGGCTCCAGTAGGTCTCCTGCAGTATTTGCGGTAGCTGTGGTGTAATTCAACTGAAGATTCATCAGAAAATCCACCTTCTGCCACTTTTCCAGCGTTCATCTGTTTAGCAGGCTATGGGACTTTTAATTGCCTTTTGTTTAGTGCTGGCTTCTGGGCCATTTCGAGACAGAATCCTACAAACTGTTCTACTTGACACAGGGATTTGAGGTGACCAGGCATTTTGGAGCTCTGCTGCAGTGGAAGTGGGGCTGGCTTTGGATTTTCAAACCAACAAACGTTCCTCCTGAGCAGTTGTTTTGCAGGGTCTGCCGGACCTGGGCTTGTAAAAAACATCTCCAATCTCTTCAAATCTTTTTTTAATTCTTTGTACTTGATGCTGAGACACATTAAAGGTGCCAGCCACCTCTGCAGTGGATTTGGTCTTCAGCCTCTTGATAATCAAGGCTTTGGTCGCAGGGTGGATTTTTGGCATATTGTCAGAGGTCAAGTTGCAGTTCAAGTGAAGGTCTGGGGTGCTGGATTTCTTTTTATACACACCCACTAATTCAGCAATCATTTAGTGAGCACAGATGAAGATGTAAACTAGGATTGGGTGCATTATATGAAAAGACGACAAAACGTTTGTCTTGCCAAAATCTGGTCTTTCTGTGTTCATTAAATGATCAATATTTCAGCTTGCAGAAACTTTATTTTCATAACTTAAACCAAATTTTGGAGGGTTTCAGCTTTCAAAAGAGTAATTTATGGGGCGTGGCCTGCTTGCTAATGGCACCGGTCACCTAGCTGCTGAGCTCCAGCCACCTCGACTCCTAACCGGCTCACTGCGGCTCACCAGTGGCACCAATCTCTCTGCACATGGGGGGAAAGTGCTGCGGAGGTACCCAGGAACGTGGCATGCCAAGGGGAAAGTCCCAGAAGAAGCCGTCCCCGGCGAAAGTTACAGACTTCTTCTCCAGCACGGGACGAGGGAAAATGGCAGCAGCATCCTCCTCCACAGCTTCCTCACGCTCATCCAGGAGGGGATCCACAGCAGGCCCAGACTTGGACACAGACGCTGCAGATATACCGCTTACCAAAGGTACCATGCAGAAACTGCTCAGTGCCCTCCGCTCATCACTGCAGCAGGATTGGAAAGATATGGTGGCTGAGCTGAGGGGAGATATCACTGCCATAGGCAGTCGCACAGCACACATTGAAACTAAAATGCAGGAGCTGACAAAGTCACACAATAGCCTCATTGATGCCAATGCAGCACTGGAGGAACAAGTGCAAAAGCTCCATACCAAGGTCTTGGATTTAGAGGACAGGTCCCGCAGAAACAACATAAGAATCAGAGGAATTCCAGAGGCCATACCAGACAAGGGGCTGCAGAGCTTTCTAGGCTCCTTGCTGCAGGAGCTGCTCCCAGACCTGTCTGCAACTGATTTCCTGGTGGACAGAATACACAGAGTCCCTAAGCCTAAATCCCTCAGTGCTGATGCCCCCCGGGACACTTTGGCTCGCCTGCACTTTTACAAGACCAAAGAAGCCCTGCTGCAAGCCCTGAGAAGGAGGCCGCCTCTGTCTGAGCAATTCCGGCACCTGTCCATTTTTCCGGATCTGTCTGCAGGAACCCTGGCAAAAAGGAGGGAATTTGCCCCTTATACCAAAATTCTCAGGGATGAAGCTATATCCTATAGATGGGGTTTCCCTGTAAAGATCCTGCTTTTCCGTGCAGGAAACACCCACGTCTGCCATTCCCCACAACAGTTGGCAAAGCTCCTATCCTCATGGAACATGGCAAATCTCCCGGCCAGATCTCCAAGAGCCACAGGATCATCCCAAAGGGATAAAGTGAATGAAGATTGGTCCGTCGCGTGAGTTATGTGATATGTCTGAGTCGCGGCTGAGACTTAGTTGCTACTTTTAAGGTCCGCTGGTTCTGTTCAACCAGGACCCTGAGCCCCCATGGCGGTACATTTCCACCATACCGCAGGCCCCCTTTTTGGGCTTTTTTCTATGTGGACTGATGCTCCCTACATCAGTAATGTTAGTGATGTTAATGTTGTCAGTGTTACCTCTTTCCTGCCTAACCTTCCTTTCTCCCCCCGCAGCTCTAGGCAAGAGACTTTTTTTCATGTACAATGGTATTGAACTGTATGTCTATAAATGTTAGGGGCCTGAACTCGCCGGCCAAGAGATCCATGTTTTGGCGGGAAGTGGTTAAATCCAAATGTGACGTGATTTGTGGTCAAGAGTCTCATCTCCTCCAGGGGGACTCGCACAGGTTAAATAATGCTAAATTTCCTTTCATACTGCTGGCTTGTGGGAAAAAAAAAGGCTGGAGTATTCATTTGTGTAAAAAATACTGTTGCGTTCACACTACATTCCCAACATTTAGACCCTGAAGGTAGATACGCCATTATTAATTGCTCCATAAATGGCTCTAAGTATACTATTGCAACCCTTTACGCCCCCAACTCTGGTCAGATCAGCTTTCTGCGGAGGTTTCTTTCCAAGCTTTCATCCGTTACAGAGGGTAAGCAAATAATCTGCGGGGATTTTAACATGTTAATGTCCAGCACTCTGGATTGCTCCAATACTGCTGTAAAGAGGAAGGAAATGAGCACAATAATTTCAGAAAGGCATCTCCATGATATATGGAGATACCAACATGCAAATGAGAGGGACTACACATTCTTCTCACCTCGGTTCACCTCATACAGCAGATTGGACTACTTTCTGGTTGAAAGCTCACTTATTTTGGATTGCTCAGATTCAAAAATTGGACTTATAGCTTGGTCGGACCATGCCCCCATATACCTGACAGTCCAGGAGCAAAGCCGCACGCCCGTTTTTACCCGGTGGCGCATGAATGACTCCCTCCTGGCCTGTAGACAACTCTCTGAGGAGTTGCAGGCCGACCTCGCAGAGTTTTTTAAATTTAATGACAACAAGGAGGTGACAGAGGAAACGCTATGGTCTGCACACAAGGCCTTTATTAGGGGGTCATTCATCAAAATTGCCACTAGGGAGAAAAGGAGGCGTCAGGCAACTTCCAAAGCTCTACTGTCCCACATAGCGCTTTTAGAAGCCCACAATAAATCTGCCCCAAACATGTCACCATCTGACGAACTAAGGAAACTAAGAACACATCTCCGCCAATTGCTGATGGTAGACTATGAGAAAAATTTAAGATCCCTCAAACAGCTGTACTATATGATGGGTGACAGGGCGGGTGCCTTACTAGCCAGGAGGGTTAAAAAACGAGAAATGCAAAACAAAATTGAATACCTCGTGACGGGTTCTAATGCCACAATACGCAACCCAACGGAAATAGCCAATGCATTCGCTGATTTTTATCAGTCTCTCTACAACCTTAAAAATGACCCCACTGCCCCAAAGCCTACCCAATCGGCAATTAATTCCTTCTTAAACAATATTAATCTTCCTCGGTTATCTACAGTACATCTAGAGCAACTAAATTCCCCTTTCTCCCTGGAAGAGGTTCGCCAGGCGGTGATCACAGCCAAAAGAAATTCAGCTCCAGGCCCAGACGGCCTCACTAACTCCTATTATAGGCAATTCACTGAAACCCTGTCTCCTTTCCTCCTGAGACTTTTCTCCTCTTGGCGAACCACAGCAGATATTTCACCAAATAATCTAGAGGCCATTATAACTACCCTGCCAAAGCCAGGAAAACCCCCTACATCACCAGGAAACTTCAGGCCAATATCCCTCCTAAACTGCGACTTAAAATTATACGCCAAAATAATCTCAGCTAGAATACATAAAGTCCTTCCATCACTGATTTCCCCGGATCAAGTGGGGTTTGTGGCGGGGAGGCAGGCGAAAGATGGGACGAGACGTATGCTGGACCTGATTGCGGTGGCTGAGGGGAGGAAAATCCCCAGTGTATTCCTGTCCTTGGACGCAGAGAAGGCGTTTGACAGGGTGCACTGGATATATCTGAAATCTGTACTGGCCAAGTTTGGATTTGAAGGCCCCATACTTACCGCCATAATGGCACTATACTCTAACCCTAACGCCAAAGTTCTGGCATCCGGATTTATACCTCGGAGTTTTGAATTATCCAATGGGACACGCCAGGGGTGTCCGCTCTCCCCTATCATCTATGCCCTTGCTATAGAGCCTCTGGCGCAGACTACCCGTGAATGCCCTCGGATCTCGGGGATTCGAGTGGGGAGTACAAACCATGTGATCAGTCTATATGCGGATGATGTGATTTTATCCTGCACTAATGTAGAGGTGTCCCTAAAACACGTAATGGAGATCCTGTCCTCCTTCGCTCAAGTCTCGTATTACAAGCTTAATATTACCAAGTCCTTAATTTTTCCGCTCTTCCTGCCCGCCTCTACTAGAGCCACTCTTTCTCATCTTTACCCTTTCAAATGGGAAGACGAGGGTATCCCCTACCTGGGTATTATACTGGCCCCGCTACACTCCGTGATCCGGAAAAATCTGCTGACCCTGCACACCTCACTGGATAGAGGACTTACTCGCCTTTCTCTTCTCCCGCTCTCTTGGGTGGCGAGAATGCAGACCTTTAAAATGATCTGCCTCCCAAAAATTATCTACTTACTTCGGTGCCTGCCCCTAACAATTCCGCAACGGTATCTCACCAAAATTCATTCGCTAATGAGTAAATTTATATGGGCTGGGAAAAAACCTAGAATAGCCCTGAGATGCATGCATGCCCCGTTAAGTGGTGGAGGAATGGGTATTCCTAATATTCTAACATACCACAGAGCCGCTATCCTGGAACCGGCTCGAGATTGGTGGAGGAATGATTCAGACTTAAGATGGTTACAGATTGAGTACACCTGGGCACAGGTCCACTCCCCTAAACAATTCATAGACTCCCTGCTCCTAACCCATTCGCCCCCCGGCGATCTTCTACCCACCACAGCAGCTCTAAAGAAAGCTTGGTCCTTGTGGAGCAAGCCAGTGTCACATGCTTTAGGTCCCAGCATTCCCCTTAGATCGCTAGAAGCCTTCATTCCGAACTTGAATCTTGCCGCCTGGACACGTGGAGGTCCAATCACCCTAGCAGATCTCTATAGAGAAGGCGTCCTACTCCCGTACTCAGAAATGTGTGATAAATTTAACCTTCCCCGACACAGTCTATTCCAGTTTTTTCAAATACGTCACTTTCTTCAGTCCGCTCCTCATCTCCCGGCTCCCACGACAGCTGACCACGCCTCAATTAAAAAATTCTTTCAAAATAGAAAAATCAAAGGCCTTTCATATATCCATAATATGCTAAACTCCCCACAACCGGACAAACAATTGCCGTATATGCTCAAATGGGAAAAAGATCTAGCTTCTCCGCTTCCGCCGCAAGAATGGTTCGCGGCCTCAAAATGGATTCACAAGTTCTCTTCTTGTCTCAATCATATAGAGCAATTAAAAAAGGTTCATCTGAGGTGGTACAACTCCCATACTAAACTGGCTTCTTTTTCCCCACATGTGTCACCACTGTGCTGGAGGGGCTGCAACCACAGGGGCACCTTATGTCATATGTGGTGGTTTTGCCCTAAGTTATCTAACTTCTGGCAGGAGGTGTTCAATCTAATCCATGAGGTTACTAGTCTCCGCCTTTCTCCAAACCCAACCTTAGCGGTGCTACACATTGGCTTAGATGGGATCCCGGATCTTTTAAAAAACATCATTTCTCACATTCTCATAGCTGGCAGGTACTGTGTGGCATACAAGTGGAGGTCGGTGAGCCCCCCTACAAAAAGGGATCTAATTGAGAGGATCAACCTACACTGGCTATACGAAACCAACTTGGCCCCCAACCTAGAGAAGAGAACGGCGAGACTTAAACAATGGCACCCGTGGGCCACTTCCCTTTATGCAACGGCCCTCCCCCAGATACCGACACCTACACCATAAATAAATTGATTATGCCTAAGAATGTCTTGTAGAGCTGCTTCCCCCACCCCCTCTCTTTCCCCCCTCCCTCCCTGCTCCTATGTTCAGGTTGTTGTTGTAAGGGGTATTTAATGTCCCAGATTGATATTCTGATAATGGCTCAAGGCTATTCCACCTCTTGCTACTCAATGCTCCTGTTCTTGATGTTGTTGTATGAGAAGTTTGTATTTTTCTGAAAACTCAATAAAAACCTTTATGATAAAAAAAAAAAGAGTAATTTATAAAACCAATGGATGATTTTAAATTCAGGTTATAAGCTTTTATTTACATAACATAGATAAGCGACAGAACTTCTGTCAAGGACTGTAGATGGGAATATCCTTTAAGTTTAATTTAGGGATACTTTGATACTAATATGCTCAAGTAAGCAAATATGGAAATGTGTATATTTGCAAAATATATGCACTTTATTCAAGTTTTGGCAAATCTTCCCTTTAAACCTTTAGACTTAAGGTACCGTCACACTAAGCAACTTTCCAGCGATCCCAACAACGATAGGGATCGCTGGTAAGTTGCTAGGAGGTTGCTGGTGAGCTGTCACACTGCGACGCTCCAGCGATCCCACCAGCAACCTGACCTGGCAGGGATCGCTGGAGCGTGGCTACACGAGTTGCTGGTGAGCTCACCAGCAACCAGTGACCAGCCCCCAGCTCCTTGCTCTCCTAGTACAGCACACATCGGGTTAATTACCTGATGTGTGCTGCAGCTAAATATGCACAGAGCAGGGAGCAGCGCACACTGCTTAGCGCTGGCTCCCTGCTCTCCTACTTACAGCACACATCAGGTTAATTAACCCGATGTGTCCTGCAGCTAGCTACATGTGCACAGAGCAGGAGCCGGCAGCACAGGCAGTGAGAGCGGGGGAGGCTGGTATCAAAGGTAAATATCGGGTAACCAAGGACAGGGCTTCTTGGTTACCCGATGTTTACATTGGTTACCAGCCTCTGCAGAAGCCGGCTCCTGCTGCCTGCACATTTAGTTGTTGCTGTCTCGCTGTCACACACAGCGATCTGTGCTTCACAGCAGGACAGCAACAACTAAAAAATGGCCCAGGACATTCAGCAACAACCAACGACCTCACAGCAGGGGCCAGGTTGTTGCTGGATGTCACACACAGCAACATCGCTAGCAACGTCACAAAAGTTGTTCGTTAGCAGCGATGTTGCTAGCGATGTTGCTTAGTGTGACGGGGCCTTTAAAGGGAAGCTATCACCTGAAAACTACCTATTATATTAATCAGATTTTTGTGGAACATGAGTTTTTAAATAATTTTGATCTTATTTTTTTTCTAAATCTTTATAAAAAAATGGTAATTTTGCCATGTTCACTTGCCGTTTCACGAAGAGTTTTCAGCATGGCTTCACAAGCAGGATTTCAATGACAAGTTATACTTCTATACACAGCTGATAACACACTATCCAACAATCACAATCTTGAGCCATGGTGACTTGATGGGCGATTGCTCTTTAGGAAGATCGATCTTGTGGATGCCTAGATAGGTCCAACAGGGTCTTCTCTGCCATTATTTTGATAGTATCAAGTCATCGGGTTGCTAGTTTTCCTTTTCACCTTGTTCATTTTATTTTTCCAACCAACGTGTCCTTCTACAATGATTGCTCTCTTAGTATGATGTGTCCTAAGTAGGCAAGTCGTAGCTTGGTGATCCTTGCTTTGAATGACATGTCTTTGTTTTATTTGTTCCAAAATTGTTTTGCAAACACAATAGAAGCTGATCCCTCACTTCACAATGACCTTTGCATAAGCTTATTAGATGCTTCAGTACAAAAGTTGGGGTCAGAGTCTGTTCATTGTGGCTATGTATAGGCATATTTCCTGAAACAGCAGTAAGTTTCAGTGTAAAAAGCCCCAGTGGTCAGCGTGAAAATTTGCAAGATGTTAAAAATAAAACATTGCCATAAAAATACCTTTAACATAAAAATCTGATTTAAACAATAGATAATTTTTTAAAGGGAACCTGTCAGATCCAATATGCACTCAGAACCACGAGCGGTTCTGGGCGCATATTGCTAATCCCTGCCTAACCTTCCCTGTATACACTAGCATAAATAAAGAGATCTTTAGAAAAAGTATTTCTAAAGATCTTTTATTGTATGCTAATGAGCGGGGAGCCCAGTCCCCTGGGTGTTAGTTCTCCTTGTTAGTCAGCACCATTAGCATGTTAGTACGCCCCTGTGGGCGTGATATCATGCTAATGAGTGTGCAGCATCAGAGGATGATCACACTCACCTCTCCGCTGCCATTTGCGTCCGACACTGGAGCCTAAATTATGCGCACTACTTCAGTTTGAAGCCAGGATGCGTACACCTAGCTTCATAGTGCGCATGACCCAAACTCCGGGATCATGTGCACTGAGTCGAAATCCCCCGTTGGAAGCGCTGGCGGCGGAAAGGTGAGTGAGATCATTCTCTGATGCTGCACATTTATTAGCATGTTAACACGGCCACAAGGGTGTACTAACATACTAATGGATCCGACTGGCAAGGGGAACTAACGCCCAGGGGACTAGTGCCCTCGCTCATTAGCATACGGTAAAAGATCTTTAGAAATACGTTTTCTAAAAATCCCTTTATGCTAGTGTATACAGGGACAGTTAGACAGGGATTAGCAATATTCACCCAGAACTGCTCGTGGATCTGCGTGCATAATGCACCTGACGGGTTCCCATTAGATTGTTTACTTTTAGGGCTCGTTCAGATGCATGTATAAATTGGACGTATGCTATCCAATATTTTATGTTTATCGGATAGCACTCTGACCCATATCGATTAGCTCACTGATCCATCTTATTTGTTGAGGCAGTGCCAGGTGACTGATTTTTTTTACTGACAGAATCTGTCTGTGAAAAAAATTGTAGCATGCCACGATTTTACTCTGAAATCGGATGAGGCTCGCCCTTTCAAGTCTATGGGTATGAGAAAAAATATTGGATACCACAATATGACATCCGATTTTTACGGGTACATTCCATTTCTTTAACATATGAAACTGTAAATGTTCCTGTAAATGATTAATAAAAGCTACTGTAAAAAGAAAAAAAAAACAAAATAACAAAAAAAAGGATTGCATACAGATAGCACATGGATGAAAAGTGAGAAAATAATTGTTCTACTTTTCTGGATGAAATTTGCACAGATTTTTTTTATATTGTTCTATGAACCTAGCTCAGAAGTGTATATTTTCTTATATGTTCCACTTGTTAGTGCAGACTTAGTAAATATGAAGAATATGTTTCTGTGGTCCTGTGGATGACCTGTATGTACAGGCATTTCCTATAACTATGTCCAAGTTCACAAAGTGCAATTTTAATGTAGTTTATGATTTCTTACTAATTTACAGTATCTGTTTTAATTCATCCCAGGAGAAGTAATGGTCTATACAGGCTTGAAACGCTACCATGTGAACAAAGATTTAACGTTGAATCATAAATTAACTTTTGAATTCAAGTTATTAGTTATGTACAGCCTTTCTACATATTTAGTGAATAACTTTGTAGACCTGTCAGTGTCTTTTCTCCTTATTCCTTGTGTTCTTGTATAATATATTATGCTTACTCATATTTATGTTGCACATTGTCTCTTCCTTGTCTTCTCCATATGTTTTCAATGTTACCCATTAGGCTGCTTTCACACCTCCGGTTTTTGCTATGCGGCACAATCCGGCACTTTGCAGGAAAATCGCAACCGGTTTTTTTTGCTGCCGGTTGCGATTTTCCTGCATAGACTTTAATTAGTGCCGCATTGTGCCGCATGGCCTTGCGTTCCGTCCGGTTTTTGCCGCATGCGGCAGATTTAGCCGATGCGGCGGCCGGATGGAACGTTGCCTGGCACGTTTTTTCGTGCGGCAAAAAAAAACCGCATCGCGCCGCATTCGGCCGATGCGGCGCATTTTTCAATGCATGCCTATGGCGGCCGGATGCGGCGCGATGCGGCAATAACCGCATCCGGCCGCCGTATGCGGTTTTTGCCACTGCGCATGCTCAGTAGCATGCCGCAAGCGGCAAAAACCGGACTGACAGCAAAGGAAAAGCTTATGCAAAGGATGCGGTATTTTCACCGCATCCGTTGCATAGCTTGCACAGCCGGATTGAGCCGCAGAGCTCAAGCCGGATGTGTGAAAGTAGCCTTACCCTAGTAAGGTTCACAAAGTAGATCCAACAAAAATGAATAGGTAATTTAATATTTTTTTACCACTTCAAAGGATACAGTAATGACCAAAAGTTTTGCTTTTTTTAAAGTGTGATTACTTTTACCTGGTTGTTGCGATGCCATTTTCCTGGAGATGAATTGAAAGTGCATGAGGTTGTCATCATGCAAGACCTTAATTTTAACCAAAATGCTTTTGAATATAGGTAAGGTCATTTAATTAAAGAAAACTAACTGACAACATTTTTGCATATACTATTTATTGCTCACAACATGGTGAGTAATTCATTGCTTACAATGGCATAAGTTAGTACCTGTTAGTATCTTGTAGCATAACCGCTTGCTTTAAATACTGCACCACACAGATGGGGCATTTAATTCCATTAGGGTATTCAGGACATCTTCAGGGATCTTGCTCCATTCCATTTGCAAATCTGCAAACAATTAATCTTTATTGCTATGGGTACGGGACCCAACTCGTTGCCCTAGAGACAAGAGGAGGGTGCCTAGGTGTCATGATCACTATGGGATAGCGGGGAACCGGGGCTCCTAACATGACCCTCAAGCTAGGGGGCCCTATGCTATCCCTAACCTCAGGGATACTCCTGATGGTGAAGATGCTTGAGTCTCCTTTCTGGCCCTGCTCCTAACCAATCCTGCTCTGATTCCCCCTACCCTTCCCCCCAGGTAAGGATGGGACAGGAGTGTGATGAAACCCACAGATAAAGACAGACAAGGGAAGACCAAAACTCTGTCACAACATGCACACACAAAGGTTAAGACAATAAGAGATTCAGATGGAAAAACAAAAGCAGTAAGGAAGCTACAAAACAAAAGGGGTAAACTCCAAACTGCAGTCCTATCCTCAGGACCATAACCTACCCAATGAACTAGGTACTGTAATGAGCGGTAAACAAAACGAGAATCAATGATTTTGGCCACATGAAATTCAAATGACATATCGACTAAGAGAGGAGGCGGAAGTAAGGAAAGAGGGTTTCCCAAACCCACATATTTCTTTAACAGAGATCTATAGAAAACATTATAAATCATGTAAGATTCCGGTAACGCCAGGCGGAAAGCGACTAGATTAATGACTGCTGAGATTTTGCATCTTGAGTGTAATGTTTTTTGCAGATAACCACACCAGATCACCCACACATAGGTCCGGACCAGGCACACGTCTACAGTCAGCCGCATGTTTATAGTTAGAACCCATGTCACACAAAAGCTGCTGAACCCTCTCCATGTAGACGATAATGCTGAGACCAATTGGTCCTCCCCATGTACCCCTGACAAGTGCCCCTCCCGAAACATGCAGAACTGGGGATGCTGACCATAGACACAAAAAAGGAGATACACCAGAAGATTCATGGCAGAGATTATTGGTGGAAAATTTAGTGAGATGAAGGAACAAGGACCACTTTTCCTGATTATAAGAAACAAATACTGCTCCAAATTCTGATTCATGTGTTCAGTTTGCCCATTAGATTCAGGGAGGAACACTAACAAATTATAGTTTAATCCCTAACTAAGAGCAGAAAGCTCTCCAAAAATTGGCAATAAACTGAGTTCCTCTATCAGAGACAATATTAGAGGGGACTCCATGAGTTTGACAATCTCATATACAAAAACATGGGCTAAAGGTACCGTCACACATAACGAGATCGCTAGCGAGATCGCAGCTGAGTCACGGTTCCGTGACGCAGTAGCGATCCCGTTAGCAATCTTGTTATGTGTAATACCTACCAGCGATCAGGCCCCTGCTGTGAATGGTCCAGGCCATTTTCTTCAAAGGCGATGTCCTGCTGGGCAGGACACATTGCTGTGTTTGACACTGTGTGACAGGGTCACAGTGACTGCTGAGATCGTTATACAGGTCGCTACTGCAACCTGTATCATTCCTGCATCGCTGGTTAGATCTGACTGTGTGACATCTCACCAATGACTTACCTGCGATCCCTATCCGGTCGCATCGTTTTCGGGATCGCTGGTAAGTCATTGTGTGTGACTGGGCCTTAAGGGCTTGGTATTATGTAACGACGGTAAGGCAATAAATGTGTCATCTTAGAAAACCTATCCACCACCACCAAAATGACCGTATTATCAGCAGAGGGAAGTAAACCAGTAATAAAGTCCATGGCAGTTTCCGTCCAAAGTTGACTAGGAACACTCAAAGGCTTCAAACATCCCGTAGGATGAGAGTGAAATGGCACACGCAGACACATACAGTGAAGGAAATAATTATTTGATCCCTTGCTGATTTTGTAAGTTTGCCGACTGACAGAAACATGAACAGTCTATAATTTTAAGGGTAGGTTAATTTTAAGAGTGAGTGAGAGATAGAATATCCAAAATAAAATCCAGAAAAATCACATTGTATAAATTATATAAATGTATTTGAATTTTGCAGAGACAAATAAGTATTTGATCCCTCTAGCAAACAAGCCTAAATACTTGGTGGCAAAACCCTTGTTGGCAAGCACAGCAGTCAGACATTTTTTGTAGTTGATGATAAGGTTAGCGCACATGTCAGGAGGAATTTTGATCCTCTCCTCTTTGTAGATCATCTCTAAATCATTACGATTTTGAGGCTGACGCTTGGCAACTCGGAGCTTCAATTCCCTCCATAAGTTTTCTATGGAATTAAGGTCTTGAGACTGGCTAGGTACACTCTATGATCTTAATGTGTTTCTTTTTGAGCCACTCCTTTTTAGCCTTGGCTGTATGATTTGGGTCATGGTTGTGCTGGAAGACTCAGCCACAACCTATTTTTAATGTCCTGGCGGAGGGAAGGAGGTTGTCACTCAGGATTTTACGGTACATGGATCCATCCATTGTCCCATTGATGTGGTCAAGTAGTCCTGTGCCCTTAGCAGAGAAACATCACCAAAACATAATGTTTCCACCTCCATGCTTGACGGTGGTGATGGTGTTCTTTGGGTCATAGGCAGGATTTCTCTTCCTCCAAACACGACGAGTTGAGTTAAAGCCAAAGAGCTCAATTTTTGTCTCAGCTGACCGCAGCACCTTTTCACAATCACATCACTCTCAGAATCATCCAGGTGTTCATTTGCAAACTTTAGACGGGTCTGCACATGTGCCTTCTTGAGCAGTAGAATTTTGCGGGCACTGCAGGATTTTAAGCCATTACGGCGTAATGTGTTACCAATGGTTTTCTTGGTGACAATGGTCCCAGCTGCCTTGAGATCATTAACAAGTTCCCCCCATGTAGTTTTAGGCTGATCTCTCACCTTCCTCATGATCGTGGATACCCCACAAGGTGAGATTTTGCATGGTGCACTAGATCTATGTCAATTGACACTCATTTTGTATTTCTTCCATTTTCTTACTTTTGCACCAACAGTTGTCTCCTTCTCAGTCAGCATCTTACTTATGGCTTGTAGCCCATTCCAGCCTTGTGCAGGTCTATGATCTTGTCCCTGACTCTTCGGTCTTGCCTATGTTGTAGAGGTTAGAGTCTGATTAATTGAGACTGTGGACATGAGTCTTTTATACAGGTGACAATTTAAGACAGCGGTCTTTAATGCAGGTAACAAGTTGATTTGGAGTGTCTAAGTGGTCTGTAGGAGCCAGAACTCTTAAAGGGAACCTGTCAGCAGAAATTTCCCCTAAAACCTAACAGATTCCCCCTCTGCAGCTCCTGGGCTGCATTCTAGAAAGGTCCCTGTTATTATTGTGCCCCCTTTCTGACCAAAAAAAAGAGTTTATAAAGAGGTACCTTTTTGGCTTCGGATTCTATAAATCTGACACGGGGGCGGGCAGCCTGATGGCCGTTATTCTGCCCCTTGGTCCTGTATGCCGCCCCCATCGCTGATTTCCATACTTTTGGACGCCGCCCACTGCTCCAGCCATCCCCGCGCATGCCCAGTGCCAGTCTCACGGGACTGAGCAATGTGACCGCTGGTGACGTGTGCGCAGGCAAGTGATTATGGGCGGGACTGTGACTGTTATCAGCAAGTACCCGCCCATAATCTCGTGAGCGCGCAAACCTCTCCAGCGTCACACTGTGCTCAGTGTAGATGCTAGACTGTATGGGCTGCTTCCAGGGATGACGTCCCTTTGTCACGTGATAGTATTTTGAACACGCCCCTATCACGTGACAAAGGGACGTCATCCCTGGAAGCAGCCCATACAGTCTAGCATCTACACTGAGCACAGTGTGACGCTGGAGAGGTTTGCGCGCTCACGAGATTATGGGCGGGTACTTGCTGATAACAGTCACAGTCCCGCCCATAATCACTTGCCTGCGCACACGTCACCAGCAGTCACAGTGCTCAGTCCCGTGAGACTGGCACTGGGCATGCGCGGGGATGGCTGGAGCAGTGGGCGGCGTCCAAAAGTATGGAAATCAGCGATGGGGGCGGCATACAGGACCAGGGGGCAGAATAACGGCCATCAGGCTGCCCGCCCCCGTGTCAGATTTATAGAATCCGAAGCCAAAAAGGTACCTCTTTATAAACTCTTTTTTTTGGTCAGAAAGGGGGCACAATAATAACAGGGACCTTTCTATAATGCAGCCCAGGAGCTGCAGAGGGGGAATCTGTTAGGTTTTAGGGGAAATTTCTGCTGACAGGTTCCCTTTAATGGTTGGTAGTGAATCAAATACTTATTTATCTCTGCAAAATGAAAATAAATTTATATAATTTATACAATGTAATTTTCTTGATTTTATTTTGTATATTCTAACTCTCACTGTTAAAATTAACCTACCCTTAAAATTATACACTGTTCATGTCTTTGTCAGTGGGTAAACTAGTACCTTTAACCTCAGGGTGAACAGCCAGGACAAAATCTTCATGCTCTCCCAGGACGTTAAGATAAAGATTCAGGGGAACAACGACTTGTTCACTGGAAGTGCAGATGGCGCATCACCTTGAGCCTTAGCAATCTCAGACTCCAAATTAGTACTGAGCGCTAACACCACCCCTCCTGTCTGAAGAATGGGGACAGGTTCCTCACAGGGTTCCCCCCCAGAAAACTCCTGAACAAAGTAACGGGTTTCATGTTTTTAAAACCAGGGTGATAAGTAACGAAAAAAATAAACCTATTGAAAAATAATGACACTTAGCAGACTCAAGGTAAAGATTTTTATGGTTAGTAATTACTGTAAGAGGATGAATAGCTCCCTCTAGAAAGTGTTGCATTCCTCAAACGCTAACTTGATCGCCAGTCATTCCTTGTTACCAATATCGTAAGTACGTTTGGTCCGAGATAATTTCTCACAAAAGAAGGCGCATAGACACAGTTTAACACTAGAAGTCCCAGAGAGGGGTCATTTAACATTTCTACCTTTGGAACCCAGAGACAGGTCGAATGACCTGAAGGATTTTAGCTAACATCCTATAATCACCGTCTTTTGTTCTGTAATTAAGGCCATTACTGTCGCACCACAGGAGGTTGTTGTTTTACATTGAGTTTAGCCATTTAGTTTCTAGTTAGTTCTATTCAGTTTGGACTAAGGGTCATTTGATCCTCTTTCGGGACTTCAGGGGGGAGCTCGAAATTTCTGGGACTTCTAGTGTTAAAAAGAGACAGACCTTAAGACAATACAGCTCCCACACCCACTCCTTATGCATCAACCTCCACCGTAAAAGGTTGCGATACATCAGGGTGTATCAATATGGATGCCAACGAGAAGCACTTCTTCAGACAGTTGAATGCATAAAACGCACCCTGAGTCAATTTAGAGATGTCCATACCTTTCTTAGTTATGTCAGTGAGTGGTCTTGCTATAGCAGAGCGGCACGGTGGCTAAGTGGGTAGCACTGCAGCCTTGCAGTGCTGGGGTCCTGGGTTCGAATTCCACCAAGGACAACATCTGCAAGGAGTTTGTATGTTCTCCCCTTGTTTGCGTGGGTTTCCTCTGGGTACTCCAGTTTCCTTCCACACTCCAGAGACATACAGATAGGGAATTTAGATTGTGAGCCCCAATGGGGACAGCGTTCCTGATGTATGTGAAGCGCTGCGGAATATGAATAAAGATTTATTTAGCAGAGAAATTCTTAATAAACTTTCTGTAATAATTCTCAAAACCTAAGCTTTGAGGTTCTCGAAACGGTCCCATTTCAAAATAGCCTGTAATTTCATGGGATCCATCTTAAAGCCTGTGACCCAAAAATGGAAGTTCTTGAACAGCGAACACACATTTTTCTAGCTTTGTGTACAATTTATTCACTCTGAGAATTTATAATGCTTGCCTGACATGTTCCAAATGAGACCCAAAATCCCATGAATAGATGAGAATGTCATCAATTTAAAGGATTACAAATTTCCTTAACAGAGGAGAAAACACACAATTAACAAAATGCTGGAATACTAAGAGCGCATTGGTTAGACCAAATGGCATTACAAGATTTTCAAAGTGCCACTCTGGCGTATTAAACACTGTTTTCCACTCATCTCCTTGTCTGACCCAGATCACATTATAGGTCCCCCTAGGGTGAAGTTTAGATAACTGCGCTTGTTGCTGTACTGCCCTCTTTAATTCAGCCACATAGAGTGACAAAGTCTGCAACTACCTCAACAGTTCAGCAACTGGGACCATACTGGAAAATAAAGTAGGGCAAGCTATAATGTCATGATGACTATGATATAGCGGGGAACTGGGGCTCCTAAGCTGACTCTCAACCTAGGGGGCCCTTTGCTAACCCTAACCTTAATGATACTCCTGATGGTGGAGATGCTTGAATCTCCTTCTTGGCTTTGCTCCTGACCAGTCCAGCTCTGATTCCCTCTCCCCCCAGGTAGGGATGGGATAGGAGTGTGATGAAACCCACAGATAAAGACAGACAGGGAAAAACAAACTCTGTCACACAGCACGTACACACAAAGTTAAGACAATAAGAGATATCGTAGGAAAAACAAGAGCAGGAAGGAAGCTACACAACAACGGGTAAACTCCACAATCGCACCAAGCAATATACACAACTTTTGCACCTCACAGATCAACAAAGACAAAATATATCTGGCATTGGTAGAAGGATTCAACCAGCATAAATAGTAGGGGAGCACATGTGATCACCCTCCCCACAACATGTGATTAAAGGAGCAAGCAGACTAGAAGGGATTAACTTTTGCACGCCTGCCTATGAATCAGTCTACAGCAGGTCGACGCCCGAGTCGTCCAAGAAGCTCCGATGGAGTGGTGCTGATAAAGGGTGAAAACACTAGAGGGTGAGTATGACTGGGGACAGGGACCTTAGATTAAAAGCACCACTCCAGCTATGAGCCCCCCTCCCCTCACTGGACTGATGCTTTAAAGTAGGGGGATGAGCAGAAGCATGTGTGGCGCCCATGAGGCTCAGGTCACCACAGGGTACTGCACTCCACTTGGGGTGTAGTGCTGATCATGGATCTAAGGGTGGTCAGTGCCGGTTTCATCATACACAACCACATACACAAATGGGTTGCCCCTTCTCCACTGGGGACTGGGCTAGGGTCGGGTACCAAAGGGGTTGCCAACAGTGTGGCATTTACAGGATGCCATCACAACATGGGCCCCAGTCCACTAGCTTAGGACCTGGGTAGGGGGAGGAGCGGCCACCAGGGGAAGTTAGGAGTCACACACACAGTAAAATTAGAGAGTTCTCCAGCAGGAGTGACAGTGAGCGGACGTCTTTCCCGGTAGCTCCTGTGGGACATAGGAGTTTAACGCTCACTGAGGAGGATACCGTGTCAGTTCCCCCGGGACCAGCGCTGTTCAGGGTGCAGCACCCTAGGGTGGTGTAATTCCACGTTGCATCACCAGATTTTGTTGGACGGAGAGGTTCCATGCTGCACCGACCACACAAGTTTCCAGAGCCAAGTGGCACCTAGGATTCCGGGGCCTAGATCATGGTCAGACTCAAGCTGATCCATGCTACTGGCCTAGGAAACTGTACTCTACCTAGTACGGAAGGGACTCTAAGTGCTTCAAGCCACAGTGACCCGCACAAAAAAGCACAGTGAGGAAGGGCCCACAGACTACCTCACCGGTTCTGACCTCCCACGGATCCGGGATCGCCCTGAGCCCATCACGGCAGTGACCAGTACTTCTGGGCTGGAGACCAAAGAAATGAGTAAACTACACCTTGAACCCGCAGAGACTGTGTTGGCTTGTCCTTACCGTCGTCGCCGCTCAGCGCTTAGGTGCCAATCGAACCGTCATTACCTTCCCTCTTCATCCACCCGGGTCCCGCTCCGCCTGTGGGGAGCGACACCATCCTGGCTGCGTTAACACCTGCCCCAGCAAGGAATCTTGCAGTGGTGGCTACTCCTAGCCACATACCACAGGTGGCGTCACGACAAACTTTCCCAAATACCCTCCTTCCCCCACCATTTGCTGTACGCCTTGGGGCAATGGAACCAGGCAAGGCCACCCGTGACATCGCCTGACCCGACCCAAAATGGCCCGATGATGAGTAGGTTAACCACCTGCCTCGTGGGGCGCTACACATGTGGCATATTGTAATTTGCTACTGGATATGATTTAGACCTATTGTAAGTATACCGTGCCAATGAGCTTGATTCCATTTTCCATACAAAAAATGCACCAACAACCTCTTTTTGAACCAAATATCAGCATTTGATATGTGGCTGTAAGTTCTCAATTTTTGGGTCCTGTCAAGTCCCATAACTTGGGATTCAAATTTATTATATTATTGCTGTTATGCTGCTTGTGTTAGCTTTTATTTCCTATAGTCAACCTGTCCTGGAATCTTTACACATGCCTATTTTGGCCTCACTCAGACATCCTGTGAAATATAGTCCATGAACAGATCATGATGTACAGGCTGCCCGCGGATCTCCCAAATTGTACTCCACAGCCTCATATATGCCCATGAGGCTGGGCTATCCAGATAAGGAGACGATAGCCATGACTGCACTATTGTAGATGTTTCCTTCCTGGCTTCAACCAACCCTCTCCAAACCTTTACCCCCTTTTGCGCTGGTTCCCCCTCCAATAACACATCACGTCTGTTTGGATAAATTGGCCAAATAGGCCTTTATTACACAAACACAACAGTAAATAAAATAGCATAACTTTCTTTAAGCAAGGTGAGCTCTTGGAGCTCAAAAAAATCTGGCGGATGAGCATAATATTGGTAAACCATCTGGTGTTGCCATCAGCCGCGACCACTGGCTCGGGGACACCTCTTACTGGAAAACAATTTCCCTAACACAGACTCCCAGGGGACCCCACCCTGGAGAGACCCAAAATCCGTCAGATACTTACCATTCCAAAAGGAAAAGGAGGGGGCTACCATCTACCTGATGTATAACTATAATAATAGTATATTTATTATTAAAATTATATTATATATAGTGTAGGGACCTACAATCATGAGGTTCCCGTGACGAGGGTTGTAGGCTTACGTCTTATGGCCATAACGCCAACAAAAAACCTCATATATTTTTTTTGTACAGGATACAGCAAGGCCCCTTTTTGTTAGGCCTTGCTATTATAGTTTCTGTCCCTATATAGCGCGCAGTGGGGGTACGGCTTGGCAGCCCGCCTGATCTAATAGTATGGGCGTCACCTAATAGGCTGCGGGTTTGTGACTGTGCGTCTGCTAGTGTGAACAGTACTCTATGCAAGCCATTAGTGTGCAGTTTTACCATCCAGCCATCACCTCCTCCATATTTGGAAGTGAGTGTGATTGGCTCCTCCTGCACCTGTGATGCCTCCACCTAGTGGGGGTTTAGCTGTATCCTGCTGGAGTAGCAGTAGTCTTTTGGCCTGAGCAATATACAGCTGCAATTCCATCTTGTTGTAAGTAATGATATTCTTTTTTATATCTGATGTATAACCCCCAGCACCATTTTACCACCAACTCCAAGATCCCACCTCACTACCGCCACTGTGAGCATTACTTGAGCCCTCATAATGCGAGTCGCCCCACCAAACAAGAAACCCCGCTCCTCCTTCCTGAACACCTACAAAAGTCTGTCGCAACTGTGTTCAAAATGCGCCCCATTGTACCACCAAAACTCACCTCCACTTTGCCCGAATCAGTATGTCTCACTACGACCTCTCCGTTCCGAACAACAAAAAAATCCTCACTGGCCAATTCACCTTATTTCCGGTATTGTAGATCCTCTCTATCAACTGGGCCGCAAGGCAGGTTTTATAGGCACAATAACCGACCACAGGAAGGTGGAGCATAGGCACAGCAAACCCTAACAAATAACTCTAATTAACACCCAACAGGGAAGAACCCCCGCATCGCTACCCCCCCACGCGCAATACCAGTACATCAGTGGAACAACCCAACCGCGAACACGGTTAAAATGCAGTGACACCTGAGCCAACTCATACTCCGCACACCGGTAAGGCACACTATAACCTGATCTCTTGTCTCTTTGCACATCTGCCAGCAGGAGCCCCTCCCAATAGACAAATGAGTGTTCAAAATATCCAACCAACGGTGCACTACCAAGGAGAAAGTATAAAGAGAGGGGGGGAGTTGGGGAGACAAAAATGACACCGCAAGGCGCATGCCATATCTGTACCTTCCAAAAATGGCCCTATACAATTGCCTACCCTTTTCAACACCACCGTCTTCACCCACACTCGAAATAAAGACGCATGTAAAGCTCGTACTTCCTGGTCTCCCGCCTACCTATTTTGTGCAGCACCTTGGCAGAAAGTCCCCGCTTATCCGCCTCAATTGCGGCCCAAACTTCAGCAATGGGCCTGGGCAAACACCCCCCCAAAATGAATATCTCCTGAAAAACACTACCCGGACACATTTTCAACCACCTCAGTGCCACCAACCTCATTTGTTTATTTTTTTTTGTTCTGACCATCACGTCTCAATTCCATGGAGACAGCTGACCACCGAACATACCAACCCCACACACCACTTCCCTTTGCGACAATGGGGACGCCAAATCCCCTATCCTCAAAACCCCCAAAAACCCAATAGAAACTAGCCAAACCACGTCACCCCAAAGTGGGAGTTCACACCTACCCTAGGTTGTGTCCCCCCTTTTTCAGCAATTTAAATGCCATAGGTCTACAATTTGGCCAAATCAGAGGACCCTTTTCAAAAATCCCTTCCAAGTTGGACTAACCCGGAAATGTTGAATGACATCAAACCAACCCCAAAAACGTACAACCATGGAGAGTCCCAGCCATTAACTATCAACCTCAAATGTGATCCCCCTTTCTGACGCCATCCTACATAACCATCACAACAACGCTCCAACCTCCTCAGACTCCCCCTCGCCAAATTCAAGCCTCCAATCCATCCCTTCTGTCCAAGCTAGCTCATATGTTAACTCTGTGCCCTCAGCACCATCCTGAACAGCAAAAACCACCCAACCAGAAATCGAGATTCAAACTGTCCCGCCTTACCCCACGCGATAACTTGTGCCAATCGTATTGTTAGAAGTAGTAATTAATTACCTCTTCTAAAACAAAAAGCTAAGGAAGAACGGCCTCTGATGGAAAAGCGGGCTCGCCCTGTTGTGAATGTCATCCGAGTAGGTGCTTGTGTGGAGCTCTCTCTGGTGGCCAGGAATGGTAATGAAGCGGAGTCTGAATCTGTGACTCAAACAGGTATTGGTATTAATTGGGAATCCAGGAAGTTCTATTGCTAACCAGCCTGGTGTATATAGGAGAGCAGTTTCTGCTTAGCTTCTGCCATTGATAAATGCTCCCTGACGAAGGCTTGTGCTGAAACGGGTGTAGGGAAGCGTGGTGACGCCATTCCAGCAGGAGAAGATGTCAACAGGTATAATCCTTACTTAATTGTATATTGACCTTTTTTAGTATGTCTTTGGATCCTTTTCTCATTATATAGCTACATGCACTTGCTTCATGCACTCTGTCATTTGGTAATAGATTCATTTATTTTGATTACTGGGTGATTTCATCTCCTCCTATTGTTTAGTGCTGCCATCCTGTGTACCATCCTGTCATGACACCTTTTGTATTGCTTTCACAATAAAGATTAATTGTATTACTCTTACTCAGGTTCCTTTTTTCTTATAAGTTGGTTTGTCGGTGATAAATGTTTGCTTCTGCCTCTGAAGATGGCTTGGAGTTTGTCCTTCAGTTTCCTCTATTTATCCTGCACCAGAATCCACTCCAGATAAGTCTGCAGGTTTTCTTTTCCTCATTGTTGGTTTTGCACCTATGGGTGATTTTGTTCGTTTTTCATTTTTTTCTGTGTTTGTTTTCTTGTATGTAAGGATCTGGCTCTCTGCTATTTTTGAGAGGGCAGTTCCTTCAGCAAGAAAGGGAGTTTCTCCCTGTTCTGATTTTGATTATTTGCACTTTTGAATATTATTTGTTCTGTGATTTTGTTTCTTCCCATTATATCTGCAGTTCTGTTTGAAGTGTCTGGCACAAGAGTACCTGATATAGTGAGGGAAAGACCGTGTGCTCTTAGGTATTATTTCTTTCAGGAGTTTGGTATTTTTGCAGGGTTTTTTGCTAGCCGCAATCAGTTATTTTTCCTGTCCTGTTGTATCTAGTAAGTCGTGCCTCACCTTTGCTAATCTATATTTTCTATCTGTGTATTGTGTTTTCTTACATCACCGCCATTACATGTTAGGGGCTTGCTATTCCTTTGGGGACTTCTCCGAGGCAAGTTAGGATTCCTCATTTCTATCTTTGAGGTGTAGCAAGTTTCTCCGGCAGTGACGAGGTGCCTGGGTGTGTTAAGAACATCCCACTGCTACTTCTAGTGTTGTCCGATAGGGGATTGCGGTCACCTTACTTTCGAACTATTCTTGTAGTTTTTGTTTTTTTCCTGATTAATGGGATTTTTGTGATCATCCACGGTTACCAGTTCATAACATCGCCCCCTAATATGGCATCACACCCGAATTCAATTCCTTAAAAAGCCACAAGATGCACCAGTATTTTGAACAAGCCCTATACACTTCTGATCCCGCCCTATGCTGTATCGTACCTCTTTCTCCGGCCTGAACTGTTCACCATACCTCAACCTGGTTTGACCCCCATAAAACCTATAAACTTCTCTTATAACGTCCATATAGCCGAACAGTCCTCAACAGTTCTCTGGGGCTCCAATCGTCTATGACACTCGCCAGACTGGTGAACGCCTGAAGCCAATTAACAAAGACTACAGTATAAGCCCTAGTCCTTCTCTGTCTGCCCGCTGCCAACCCCACTATCGGACGCCGCAGAGACCCCTCCCAGCATGCTAAAACTAAGACCCCCCCCCCACCACTAACTGGGCCTGATGAACACTCACCCGGAAAACAATTGAATGAGATGAAGACACACATAACAGAGTTGTACTCACCAGGCTGCGTAGGGGAATGAAACCCACCAGCTGGAATGCCCCTCCTCTAGATGATGAATCTTCCCAGGATGTTAAGGCACTCAAGTCGCTTTGGCAGCTCACATGTGGGGACCCTGGCAAGCTACCACACTCAGACCTGGCTGGGCCATCAGGGAGCAGACACTTGTTAAACGACCTCCCTGGATGCAGTTGATCCCCTCTTCGACACTGACCTCCTTCCTGAAAGCGGCTTCCTTCGGCCCAATGACAACCTCCATGGTGAGCTCCTGGCTGATGATGACCTCCACGATGACTTCTCTCCCGCTGACGACCACTGTGCTGACCTCCTCCCCGCTGACGATCTTCACGATGACCTGTTACCCGATGACGGCCTCCACACTGATATTCAGCCTGATGACGACCTAAGTGCTGAACTCCTGCCCAATGATGACCTCCGCGCTGACTTCTCTCCCGATGATGACCTCTGTGCTGACATTCAACCTTGATGGCGACCTCCGCACTAACCCCCTTCCCAATAGTGACCTCCATCCCGATGATGACCTCCACCTCGCCGCTGACTCAGGTGATTATCTCCTCTCTGGCATTCCCACCCTCCCAGAACCAGGTGGGGCACTCCAGCTGTCCTGATGCTGCCACAAGCGGTCCCCCTGACAGGGACATTGCCAGGTAGGACCTCGGCCATCTTGGTGTAACCCTGGACACTAGAGGCCTGGTGCAGGGGAGCGGTCACGTGATCAACCAAGGCCCCTCCCACCACTGCAGGCCCCGGCTGTTTGGTAGAATTTCTCCCCCATCGCGTCCGGCGCCTCACAGGAGCAGGATGGGGGGACGGATGGGAGGGATCCCCCGGAGGGGCTACTGCGGCGCCACCGATGCCTAAGAGCTGCATCTGGTGACAGTCTTTCCGGTCCGGGCAGGAGAATCCCCGTAGCTGGACCTCCCAGGATCTCCAAAGCTTGCGCCCTGCCCACAGCTCCGTCCATGCCACCGGCAGCAGCCTGGAGCTGCTCCAGGTGTTTTTGTACCGATGCCATCAGAGCAAGAGATCACTTGAGGAGAGCACGGGACCTTTTCTGGTGGCCACACGTGCCGCTATGGTATTCTTCACCCCCCTTTCCTACTCAACTCAGAACTTAACCACCCCCCAACTGTTA